>NC_134126.1:1200000-1557500 GCF_040939455.1 Microcebus murinus
GCCAGATCCGCACTGCGCCCTGCCTGTCGGTCTCCCGTGGGTGAGAGGACACAGCCAGATCCAAACTGCGCCCTGCCAGCCCGTCTGCCGTGGGCGAGTGGACACAGCCAGATCCGCACTGCGCCCTGCCTGACCTTCTGCCGTGGGTGAGTGACCACAGCCAGATCCACACTGCGCCCTGCCTGCCCGTCTGCCGTGGGCGAGTGGACACAGCCAGATCCGCACTGCGCCCTGCCTGACCGTCTGCCGTGGGTGAGTGGACACAGCCAGATCCGCACTGCGCCCTTCCTAACCCCCTTCCGTGGGTGAGTGGACACAGCCAGATCCGCACTGCGCCCTGCCTGCCCGTCTCCCCTGGGCGAGTGGACACAGCCAGATCCGCACTGCGCTCTGCATGCCCGTCTGTCGTGGGTGAGTGGACACAGCCAGATCCGCACTGCGCCCTGCCTGACCGTCTGCCGTGGGTGAGTGGACACAGCCAGATCCACACTGCGCCCTGCCTGCCCGTCTGCAGTGGGTGAGTGGACACAGCCAGATCCGCACTGCGCCCTGCCTGACCGTCTCCCGTGGGTGAGTGGACACAGCAATATCCGCACTGCGCCCTGCCTGCCCGTCTCCCGTGGGTGAGTGGACACAGCCAGATCCGCACTTCACCTTGCCTACCCGTCTCCCGTCAGTGAGTGGACACAGCCAGATCCGCACTGCGCCCTGCCTGACCGTCTCCCGTGGGTGAGTGGACACAGCCAGATCCGCACTGCGCCCTGCCTGACCGTCTGCCGTGGGTGAGTGGACACAGCCATATCCGCACTGCGCCCTGCCTGCCCGTCTGCCGTGGGTGAGTGGACACAGCCAGATCCGCACTGCGCCCTGCCTGACCCTCTCCCGTGGGTGAGTGGACACAGCCAGATACGCACTGCACCCTGCCTGCCCGTCTCCCGTGGGTGAGTGGACACAGCCAGATCCGCACTGCGCCCTGCCTGCCCGTCTCCCGTGGGTGAGTGGACACAGCCAGATCCGCACTGCGCGCTGCCTGCCCGTCTCCCGTGGGCGAGTTTACACAGCCAGATCCGCACTGCGCGCTGCCTGCCCGTCTGTCGTGGGCGAGTGGACACAGCCATATCCGCACTACGCCCTGCCTGACCGTCTGCCGTGGGTGAGTGGACACAGCCAGATCCACACTGCGCCCTGCCTGCCCGTCTGCCGTGGGCGAGCGGACAGAGCCAGATCCGCACTGCACCCTGCATGACCGTCTGCCGTAGGTGAGTGGACACAGCCAGATCCGCACTGCGCCCTGCCTGCCCGTCTGCCGTGGGCGAGTGGACACCGCCAGATCCGCACTGCGCCCTGCCTGACCGTCTGCTGTGGGTGAGTGGACACAGACAGATCCACACTGCGTCCTGCCTGTCCCTATGCTGTGGGCGAGTGGACACAGCCAGATCCGCACTGCGCCATGCCTGACCGTCTGCCGTGGGTGAGTGGACACAGCCAGATCTGCACTGCGCCCTGCCTGACCGCCTGCCATGGGTGAGTGGACACAGCCAGATCCGCACTGCGCCCTGCCTTTCCGTCTCCCGTGGGCGAGTGGACACAGCCAGATCCGCACTGCGCCTTGCCTGCCCGTCTGCCGTGGGTGAGTGGACACAGCCAGATCCGCACTCCGCCCTTCCTGACCATCTCCCGTGGGTGAGTGGACACAGCCAGATCCGCACTGCGGCTTGCCTGCCCGTCACACGTGGGTTAGTGGACACAGCCAGATCCGCACTGCGCCCTACCTGCCCGTCTCCCGTAGGTAAGTGGACACAGCCAGATCCGCACTGCGCCCTGCCTGACCGTCCTTCGTGGGTGAGTGGACACCGCCAGATCCGCACTGCGCCCTGCCTGCCCGTCTCCCGTGGGTGAGTGGACACAGCCAGATCCGCACTGCGCCCTGCCTGCCCGTCTCCCGTCAGTGAGTGGACACAGCCAGATCCGCACTGCACTCTGCCTGACCGCCTGCCGTTGGTGAGTGGACACAGCCAGATCCGCACTGCGCCCTGCCTGACCGTCTGCCGTGGGTGAGTGGACACAGCCAGATCCGGACTGCGCCCTGCCTGACCGTCTGCCGTGGGTGAGTGGACACAGCCAGATCCACACTGCGCCCTGCCTGCCCCTGTGCCGTGGGCGAGTAGACACAGCCAGATCCGCACTGCGCCGTGCCTGACCGTCTGCCGTGGGTGAGTGGACACAGCCAGATCCACACTGCGCCCTGCCTGACCGTCTGCCGTGGGTGAGTGGACACCGCCAGATCCGCACTGCGCCCTGCCTGCCCGTCTCCCTTGGGTGAGTGGACACAGCCAGATCCACACTGCGTCCTGCCTGCCCGTCTGCCGTGGGTGAGTGGACACAGCCAGATCCGCACTGCGCCCTGCCTGACCGACTCCCGTGGGTCAGTGGACACAGCCAGATCCGCACTGCGCCTTGCCTGCCTGTCTCACGTGGGTGAGTGGACACAGCCAGATCCGCACTGCGCCCTACCTGCACGTCTCCGGTGGGTGAGTGGACACAGCCAGATGCGCACTGCACCCTGCCTGTCCGTCCTTCGTGGATGAGTGGACACCGCCAGATCCGCACTGCGCCCTGCCTGCCCGTCTCCCGTGGGTGAGTGGACACAGCCAGATCCGCACTGCGCCCTGTCTGCCCGTCTCCCGTCAGTGAGTGGACACAGCCAGATCCGCACTGCACCCTGCCTGACCGTCTGCCGTCGGTGAGTGGACACAGCCAGATCCGCACTGCGCCCTGCCTGCCCGTCTGCCGTGGGCGAGTGGACACAGCCCGATCCGCACTGCGCCCTGCCTGACCGTCTGCCGTGGGTGAGTGGACACAGCCAGATCCGCACTGCGCCCTGCCTGCCCGTCTGCCGTGGGCGAGTGGACACTGCCAGATCCGCACTGCGCCCTGCCTGACGGTCTGTTGTGGGTGAGTGGACACAGCCAGATCCACACTGCGCCCTGCCTGCCCCTCTGCCGTGGGCGAGTGGACACAGCCAGATCCACACTGCGCCCTTCCTGACCGTCTGCCGTGGGTGAGTGGACACAGCCAGATCCGCACTGCGCGCTGCCTGCCCGTCTCCCGTGGGCGAGTGGAAACAGCCAGATCCGCACTGCACGCTGCCTCCCGTCTTTCGTGGGCGAGTGGACACCGCCATATCCGCACTGCGCCCTGCCTGCCCTTCTGCCGTGGGTGAGTGGACACAGCCAGATCCGCACTGCGCCCTGCCTGACCCTCTCCCGTGGGTGAGTGGACACAGCCAGATCCGCACTGCGCCATGCCTTCACGTCTCCCGTGGGTGAGTGGACACAGCCAGATCCGCACTGCGCCCTGCCTGCCCTTCTCCCGTGGGTGAGTGGACACAGCCAGATCCGCACTGCGCGCTGCCTGCCCGTCTCCCGTGGGCGAGTGGACACAGCCATATCCGCACTGCGCGCTGCCTGCCCGTCTGTCGTGGGCGAGTGGACACAGCCATATCCGCACTACGCCCTGCCTGACCGTCTGCCGTGGGTGAGTGGACACAGCCAGATCCACACTGCGCCCTGCCTGCCCGTCTGCCGTGGGCGAGCGGACACAGCCAGATCCACACTGCGCCCTGCCTGACCGTCTGCCGTAGGGGAGTGGACACAGCCAGATCCGCACTGCGCCCTGCCAGCCCGTCTGCCGTAGGTGAGTGGACACAGCCAGATCCGCACTGCGCCCTGCCTGACCGTCTGCTGTGGGTGAGTGGACACAGCCAGATCCGCACTGCGCCCTGCCTGCCCTTCTGCCGTGGGTGAGTGAACACAGCCAGATCCACACTGCGCCCTGCCTGCCCGTCTCCCGTCAGTGAGTGGACACAGCCAGATCCGCACTGCGCCCTACCTGCCCGTCTCCCGTGGGCGAGTGGACACAGCCCGATCCGCACTGCGCTCTGCCTGCCCGTCTGCCGTGGGTGAGTGGACACAGCCAGATCCGCACTGCGCCTTGCCTGCCCGTCTACCGTCAGTGAGTGGACACAGCCAGATCCGCACTGCGCCCTGCCTGCCCGTCTCCCGTGGGCGAGTGTACACAGCCAGATCCGCACTGCGCCCTGCCTGCCCGTCTCCAGTCGGCGAGTGGACACTGCCAGATCCACACTGCGCCCTGCCTGCCCGTCTCCAGTGGGCGAGTGGACACAGCCAGATCCACACAGCGCCCTGCCTGCCCGTCTGCCGTGGGTGAGTGGACACAGCCAGATCCGCACTGCGCCCTGCCTGACCGTCTCCTGTGGGTGTGTGGACACAGCCAGATCCGCACTGCGCCCTGCCTGCCCGTCTCCCGTGGGTGAGTGGACACAGGCAGATTCGCACTGCACCTTGCCTGCCCGTCTCCTGTCAGTGAGTGGACACAGCCAGATACGCACTGTGCCCTGCCTGCCCGTCTCCCGTGGGTGAGTGGACACAGCCAGATCCGCACTGCGCGCTGCCTGCCCGTCTCCCGTGGGTGAGTAGAAACAGCCAGATCCGCACTGCGCACTGCCTGCCTGTCTGTCGTGGGCGAGTGGACACAGCCATATCCGCACTGCGCCCTGCATGCCCGTCTGCCGTGGGCGAGCGGACACAGCCAGATCCGCACTGCGCACTGCCTGACCGTCTGCCGTGGGCGAGCGGACACAGCCAGATCCGCACTGCGCCCTGCCTGACCGTCTGCCGTGGGTGAGTGGACACAGCAAGATCCGCACTGCACCCTGCCTGACCGTCCTTCGTGGGTGAGTGGACACCGCCAGATCCGCACTGCGCCCTGCCTGCCCGTCTCCCGTTGGTGAGTCGACACAGCCAGATCCGCACTGCGCCCTGCCTGCCCGTCTCCCGTCAGTGAGTGGACACAGCCAGATCCGCACTGCTCCCTGCCTGCCCGTCTCCCGTGGGTGAGTGGACACAGCCAGATCCGCACTGCGCGCTGCGTGCCCGTCTCCCGTGGGCGAGTGGACACAGCCAGATACGCACTGCGCCCTGCCTGCCCGTCTGTCGTGGGCGAGTGGACACAGCCAGATCCGCACTGCGCGCTGCCTGCCCGTCTGTCGTGGGCGAGTGGACACAGCCATATCCGCACTGCGCCCTGCCTGCCCGTCTGCCGTTGGTGAGTAGACACAGCCAGATCCACACTGCGCCGTGCCTGCCCGTCTGCCGTGGGTGAGTGGACACAGCCATATCCGCACTGCGCCCTGCCTGACCCTCTCTCGTGGGTGAGTGGACACAGCCAGATCCGCACTGCGCCCTGCCTGCCCGTCTCCCGTGGGTGAGTGGACACAGCCAGATCCGCAGTGCGCCCTGCTTGCCCGTCTCCCGTGGGCGAGTGGACACAGCCAGATCCGCACTGCGCGCTGCCTACCCGTCTCCCGTGGGCGAGTGGACACAGCCAGATCCGCACTGCGCGCTGCCTGCCCGTCTGTCGTGGGCGAGTGGACACAGCCATATCCGCACTACGCCCTGCCTGACCGTATGCCGTGGGTGAGTGGACACAGCCAGATCCACACTGCGCCCTGCCTGCCCGTCTGCCGTGGGCGAGCGGACACAGCCAGATCCGCACTGTGCACTGCCTGACCATCTGCCGTGGGTGAGTGGACACAGCCAGATCCGCACTGCGCCCTGCCTGACCGCCTGTCGTGGGTGAGTGGACACAGCCAGTTCCGCACTGCGCCCTGCCTGCCCGTCTGCCGTGGGTGAGTGGACACAGCCAGATCCGCACTGCGCCCTTCCTGACCGTCTCCCGTGGGTGAGTGGACACAGCCAGATACGCACTGCGGCTTGCCTGCCCGTCTCACGTGGGTGAGTGGACACAGCCAGATCCGCACTGCGCCCTGCCTGCCCGTCTGCCGTGGGTGAGTGGACACAGCCAGATCCGCACTGCGCCCTGCCTTTCCGTCTCCCGTGGGCGAGTGGACACAGCCAGATCCGCACTGCGCCCTGCCTGCCCGTCTGCCGTGGGTGATTGGACACAGCCAGATCCGCACTGCGCCCTGCCTTTCCGTCTCCCGTGGGCGAGTGGACACAGCCAGATCCGCACTGCGCCCTGCCTGCCCGTCTGCCGTGGGTGATTGGACACAGCCAGATCCGCACTGCGCCCTTCCTGACCGTCTCCCGTGGGTGAGTGGACACAGCCAGATCCGCACTGCGGCTTGCCTGCCCGTGACACGTGGGTTAGTGGACACAACCAGATCCGCACTGCGCCCTACCTGCCCGTCTCCCGTTGGTGAGTGGACACAGCCTGATCCGCACTGCGCCCTGCCTGACCGTCCTTCGTGGGTGAGTGGACACCGCCAGATCCGCACTGCGCCCTGCCTGCCCGTCTCCCGTGGGTGAGTGGACACAGCCAGATCCGCACTGCGCCCTGCCTGCCCGTCTCCCGTCAGTGAGTGGACACAGCCAGATCCGCACTGCGCACTGCCTGACCGTCTTTCGTGGGCGAGCGGACACAGCCAGATCCGCACTGCGCCCTGCCTGCCCGTCTGCTGTGGGTGAGTGGACACAGCCAGATCCACACTGCGTCCTGCCTGTCCCTATGCTGTGGGCGAGTGGACACAGCCAGATCCGCACTGCGCCCTGCCTGACCGTCTGCCGTGGGTGAGTGGACACAGCCAGATCTGCACTGCGCCCTGCCTGACCGCCTGCCGTGGGTGAGTGGACACAGCCAGATCCGCACTGCGCCCTGCCTTTCCGTCTCCCGTGGGCGAGTGGACACAGGCAGATCCGCACTGCGCCCTGCCTGCCCGTCTCCCGTCAGTGAGTGGACACAGCCAGATCCGCACTGCGCCTTACCTGCCCGTCTCCCGTGGGCGAGTGGACACAGCCCGATCCGCACTGCGCTCTGCCTGCCCGTCTGCCGTGGGTGAGTGGACACAGCCAGATCCGCACTGCGCCTTGCCTGCCCGTCTCCCGTCAGTGAGTGGACACAGCCAGATCCGCACTGCGCCCCTGCCTGCCCGTCTCCCGTGGGCGAGTGGACACAGCCAGATCCGCACTGCGCCCTGCCTGCCTGTCTCCAGTGGGCGAGTGGACACAGCCAGATCCGCACTGCGACGTGCCTGCCCATCTCCAGTGGGCGAGTGGACTCAACCAGATCCACACTGCGCCCTGCCTGCCCGTCTGCCGTGGGTGAGTGGACACAGCCAGATCCGCACTGCGCCCTGCCTGACCGTCTCCCGTGGGTGAGTGGACACAGCCAGATCCGCACTGCGCCCTGCCTGCCCGTCTCCCGTGGGTGAGTGGACACAGCCAGATTCGCACTGCACCTTGCCTGCCCGTCTCCTGTCAGTGAGTGGACACAGCCATATCCGCACTGTGCCCTTCCTGCCCGTCTCCCGTGGGTGAGTGGACACCGCCAGATTCGCACTGCACCTTGCCTGCCCGTCTCCTGTCAGTGAGTGGACACAGCCAGATCCGCACTGCGCCCTGCCTGCCCCTCTGCTGTGGGCGAGTGGACACAGCCAGATCCGCACTGCGCCCTGCCTGACCGTCTGCCATGGGTGAGTGGACACAGCCAGATCCGCACTGCGCCCTGCCTGACCGCCTGCCGTGGGTGAGTGGACACAGCCAGATCCGCACTGCGCCCTGCCTGCCCGTCTCCCGTGGACGAGTGGACACAGCCAGATCCGCACTGCGCCCTGCCTGCCCGTCTCCCGTCAGTGAGTGGATACAGCCAGATCCGCACTGCGCCCTACCTGCCCGTCTCCCGTGGGCGAGTGGACACAGCCCGTTCCGCACTGCGCTCTGCCTGCCCGTCTGCCGTGGGTGAGTGGACACAGCCAGATCCGCACTGCGCCCTGCCTGACCGTCTGCCGTGGGTGAGTGGACACAGCCAGATCCGCACTGCGCCCTGCCTGCCTGTCTGCCGTGGGTGAGTGGACACAGCCAGATCCGCACTGCGCCCTGCCTGACCGTCTGACGTGGGTGAGTGGACACAGCCAGATCCGCACTGCGCCCTGCCTGCCCCTCTGCCGTGGGCGAGTGGACACAGCCAGATCCGCACTGCGCCCTGTCTGACCGTCTGCCGTGGGTGAGTGGACATAGCCAGATCCGCACTGCGCCCTGCCTGCCCGTCTCCCGTGGGCGAGTGGACACAGCCAGATCCGCACTGCGCCCTACCTGCCCGTATCCCATGGGTGAGTGGACACAGCCAGATCCGCACTGCACCCTGCCTGACCGTCCTTCGTGGGTGAGTGGACACCGCCAGATCCGCACTGCGCCCTGCCTGCCCATCTCCCGTGGGTGAGTGGACACAGCCAGATCCGCACTGCGCTCTTCCTGCCCGTCTCCCATCAGTGAGTGGACACAGCCAGATCCGCACTGCGCCCTGCCTGCCCTTCTGCCGTGGGTGAGTGGACACAGCCAGATCCGCACTGCGCCCTGCCTGACCGTCTGCCGTGTGTGAGTGGACACAGCCAGATCCGCACTGCGCCCTGCCTGCCCGTCTCCCGTGGGTGAGTGGACACAGCCAGATCCGCACTGCGCCCTGCCTGACCGTCTGCCGTGGGTGAGTGGACACAGCCAGATCCGCACTGCGCCCTGCCTGACCGCCTCCCGTGGGTGAGTGAACACAGCCAGATCCGCACTGCGCCCTGCCTGCCCGTCTTCCGGAGGCGATTGGACACAGCCAGATCCGCACTGCGCCCTGCCTGCCCTTCTGCCGTGGGTGAGTGGACACAGCCAGATCCGCACTGTGCCCTGCCTGACCTTCTGCCGTGGGTGTGTGGACACAGCCAGATCCACACTGTGCCCTGCCTGCCCGTCTGCCGTGGGTGAGTGGACACAGCCAGATCCGCACTGCGCCCTGCCTGCCCGTCTCCCGTGGGTGAGTGGACACAGCCAGATCCGCACTGCGTCCTGCCTGCCCGTCTCCCGTAGGTGAGTGGACACAGCCAGATCCGCACTGCGCGCTGCCTGCCCGTCTGTCGTGGGCGAGTGGACACAGCCATATCCGCACTACGCCCTGCCTGACCGTCTGCCGTGGGTGAGTGGACACAGCCAGATCCACACTGCTCCCTGCCTGCCCGTCTGCTGTGGGCGAGCGGACACAGCCAGATCCGCACTGCGCCCTGCCTGACCGTCTACCGTAGGTGAGTGGACACAGCCAGATCCGCACTGCGCCCTGCCTGCCCGTCTACCGTGGGCGAGTGGACACAGCCAGATCCGCACTGCACCCTGCCTGACCGTCTGCTGTGGGTGAGTGGACACAGCCAGATCCGCACTGCGCCGTGCCTGCCCGTCTGCCGTGGGTGAGTGGACACAGCCAGATCCGCACTGCGCCCTGCCTGCCCGTCTGCCGTGGGTGAGTGGACACAGCCAGATCCGCACTGCGCCCTGCCTTTCCGTCTCCCGTGGGCGAGTGGACACAGCCAGATCCGCACTGCGCCCTGCCTGCCCGTCTGCCGTGGGTGATTGGACACAGCCAGATCCGCACTGCGCCCTTCCTGACCGTCTCCCGTGGGTGAGTGGACACAGCCAGATCCGCACTGCGGCTTGCCTGCCCGTGACACGTGGGTTAGTGGACACAACCAGATCCGCACTGCGCCCTACCTGCCCGTCTCCCGTTGGTGAGTGGACACAGCCTGATCCGCACTGCGCCCTGCCTGACCGTCCTTCGTGGGTGAGTGGACACCGCCAGATCCGCACTGCGCCCTGCCTGCCCGTCTCCCGTGGGTGAGTGGACACAGCCAGATCCGCACTGAGCCCTGCCTGCCCGTCTCCCGTCAGTGAGTGGACACAGCCAGATCCGCACTGCGCACTGCCTGACCGTCTTTCGTGGGCGAGCGGACACAGCCAGATCCGCACTGCGCCCTGCCTGACCGTCTGCCGTGGGTGAGTGGACACAGCAAGATCCGCACTGCACCCTGCCTGACCGTCCTTCGTGGGTGAGTGGACACCGCCAGATCCGCACTGCGCCCTGCCTGCCCGTCTCCCGTGGGTGAGTGGACACAGCCAGAACCGCACTGCGCCCTGCCTGCCCCTCTCCCGTCAGTGAGTGGACACAGCCAGATCCGCACTGCTCCCTGCATGCCGGTCTCCCGTGGGTGAGTGGACACAGCCAGATCCGCACTGCGCGCTGCCTGCCCGACTCCCGTGGGCGAGTGGACACAGCCAGATACGCACTGCGCCCTGCCTGCCCGTCTGTCGTGGGCGAGTGGACACAGCCAGATCCGCACTGCGCGCTGCCTGCCCGTCTGTCGTGGGCGAGTGGACACAGCCATATCCGCACTGCGCCCTGCCTGCCCGTCTGCCGTTGGTGAGTAGACACAGCCAGATCCACACTGCGCCGTGCCTGCCCGTCTGCCGTGGGTGAGTGGACACAGCCAGATCCGCACTGCGCCCTGCCTGACCCTCTCTGCTGGGTGAGTGGACACAGCCAGATCCGCACTGCGCCCTGCCTGCCCGTCTCCCGTGGGTGAGTGGACACAGCCAGATCCGCAGTGCGCCCTGCTTGCCCGTCTCCCGTGGGCGAGTGGACACAGCCAGATCCGCACTGCGCGCTGCCTACCCGTCTCCCGTGGGCGAGTGGACACAGCCAGATCCGCACTGCGCGCTGCCTGCCCGTCTGTCGTGGGCGAGTGGACACAGCCATATCCGCACTACGCCCTGCCTAACCGTCTGCCGTGGGTGAGTGGACACAGCCAGATCCACACTGCGCCCTGCCTGCCCGTCTGCCGTGGGCGAGCGGACACAGCCAGATCCGCACTGTGCACTGCCTGACCATCTGCCGTGGGTGAGTGGACACAGCCAGATCCGCACTGCGCCCTGCCTGACCGCCTGTCGTGGGTGAGTGGACACAGCCAGATCCGCACTGCGCCGTGCCTGCCCGTCTGCCGTGGGTGAGTGGACACAGCCAGTTCCGCACTGCGCCCTGCCTGCCCGTCTGCCGTGGGTGAGTGGACACAGCCAGATCCGCACTGCGCCCTTCCTGACCGTCTCCCGTGGGTGAGTGGACACAGCCAGATACGCACTGCGGCTTGCCTGCCCGTCTCACGTGGGTGAGTGGACACAGCCAGATCCGCACTGCGCCCTACCTGCCCGTCTCCCGTTGGTGAGTGGACACAGCCAGATCCGCACTGCGCCCTGCCTGACCGTCCTCCGTGGGTGAGTGGACACCGCCAGATCCGCACTGCGCCCTCCCTGCCCGTCTCCCGTGGGTGAGTGGACACAGCCAGATCCGCACTGCGCCCTGCCTGCCCGTCTCCCGTCAGTTAGTGGACACAGCCAGATCCGCACTGCGCTCTGCCTGATCGCCTGCCGTTGGTGAGTGGACACAGCCGGATCTGCACTGCGCTCTGCCTGACCGTCTGCCGTGTGTGAGTGGACACAGCCAGATGCACACTGCGCCCTGCCTGCCCGTCGGCCGTGGGCGAGTGGACACAACCAGATCCGCACTGCGCCCTGCCTGACCGTCTGCCGTGGGTGAGTGGACACAGCCAGATCCGCACTGCGCCCTGCCTGACCGCCTGCCGTGGGTGAGTGGACACAGCCAGATCCGCACTGCGCCCTGCCTGCCCGTCTCCCGTGGGCGAGTGGATACAGCCAGATCCGCACTGCGCCCTGCTTGCCCTTCTGCCGTGGGTGAGTGGACACAGCCAGATCCGCACTGCGCCCTGCCTGACCGTCTGCCGTGGGTGAGTGGACACAGCCAGATCCGCACTGCGCCCTGCCTGACCGTCTCCCGTGGGCGAGTGGACACAGCCAGATCCACACTGCGCCCTGCCTGCCCCTGTGCCGTGGGCGAGTGGACACAGCCAGATCCGCACTGCGCCGTGCCTGACCGTCTGCCGTGGGTGAGTGGACACAGCCAGATCCACACTGCGCCCTGCCTGACCGTCTGCCGTGGGTGAGTGGACACCGCCAGATCCGCACTGCGCCCTGCCTGCCCGTCTCCCGTGGGTGAGTGGACACAGCCAGATCCGCACTGCGCGCTGCCTGCCCGTCTGTCGTGGGCGAGTGGACACAGCCATATCCGCACTACGCCCTGCCTGACCGTCTGCCGTGGGTGAGTGGACAAAGCCAGATCCACACTGCGCCCTGCCTGTCCGTCTCCCGTGGGCGAGCGGACACAGCCAGATCCGCACTGCGCCCTGCCTGACCGTCTACCGTAGGTGAGTGGACACAGCCAGATCCGCACTGCGCCCTGCCTGCCCGTCTGCCGTGGGCGAGTGGACACAGCCAGATCCGCACTGCGCCCTGCCTGACCGTCTGCTGTGGGTGAGTGGACACAGCCAGATCCACAATGCGCCCTGCCTGCCCCTATGCTGTGGGCGAGTTGACACAGCCAGATCCGCACTGCGGCCTGCCTGACCGTCTGCCGTGGGCGAGTGGACACAGCCACATCTGCACTGCGCCCTGCCTGACCGCCTGCCGTGGGTGAGTGGACACAGCCAGATCCGCACTGCGCCCTGCCTGCCCGTCTCCCGTGGGCGAGTGGACACAGCCAGATCCGCACTGCGCCCTGCCTGCCCTTCTGCCGTGGGTGAGTGAACACAGCCAGATCCGCAATGCGCGCTGCCTGCCCGTCTCCCGTCAGTGAGTGGACACAGCCAGATCCGCACTGCGCCCTACCTGCCCGTCTCCCGTGGGCGAGGGGACACAGCCCGTTCCGCACTGCGCTCTGCCTGCCCGTCTGCCGTGGGTGAGTGGACACAGCCAGATCCACACTGCGCCCTGCCTTACCGCCTGCCGTGGGTGAGTGGACACAGCCAGATCCGCACTGCGCCCTGCCTGCCCGTCACCCGTGGGCGAGTGGACACAGCCAGATCCGCACTGCGCCCTGCCTGACCGCCTGCCGTGGGTGAGTGGACACAGCCAGATCCGCACTGCGCCCTGCCTGCCCGTCTCCCGTGGGCGAGTGGACACAGCCAGATCCGCACTGCGCCCTGCCTGCCCTTCTGCCGTGGGTGAGTGGACACAGCCAGATCCGCACTGCGCCCTGCCTGACCGTCTGCCGTGGGTGAGTGGACACAGCCAGATCCGCACTGCGCCCTGCCTTACCGCCTGCCGTGGGTGAGTGGACACAGCCAGATCCGCACTGCGCCCTGCCTGCCCGTCTTCCGGGGGCGAGTGGACACAGCCAGATCCGCACTGCGACCTGCCTGCCCTTCTGCCGTGGGTGAGTGGACACAGCCAGATCCGCACTGCGCCCTGCCTGCCCTTCTGCCGTGGGTGTGTGGACACAGCCAGATCCACACTGCGCCCTGCCTGCCCGTCTCCCGTGGGTGAGTGGACACAGCCAGATCCGCACTGCACCTTGCCTGCCCGTCTGTCGTCAGTGAGTGGACACAGCCAGATCCGCACTGCGCCCTGCCTGCCCCTATGCCGTGGGCGAGTGGACACAGCCAGATCCGCACTTCGCCCTGCCTGACCGTCTGCCGTGGGTGAGTGGACACAGCCAGATCTGCACTGCGCCCTGCCTGACCGCCTGCCGTGGGTGAGTGGACACAGCCAGATACGCACTGCGCCCTGCCTGCCCGTCTCCGGTGGGCGAGTGGACACTGCCAGATCCGCACTGCGCCCTGCCTGCCCTTCTGCCGTGGGTGAGTGAATACAGCCAGATCCGCACTGCGCCCTGCCTGCCCGTCTCCCGTCAGTGAGTGGACACAGCCAGATCCGCACTGCGCCCTACCTGCCCGTCTCCCGTGGGCGAGTGGACACAGCCCGATCCGCACTGCGCTCTGCCTGCCCGACTGCCGTGGGTGAGTGGACACAGCCAGATCCGCACTGCGCCTTGCTTGCCCGTCTCTCGTCAGTGAGTGGACACAGCCAGATCCGCACTGCGCCCTGCCTGCCCGTCTCCCGTGGGCGAGTGGACACAGCCAGATCCGCACTGCGCCCTGCCTGCCCATCTCCAGTGGGCGAGTGGACACAGCCAGATCCGCACTGCGCCCTGCCTGCCCGTCTCCAGTGGGCGAGTGGACACAGCCAGATCCACACTGCGCCCTGCCTGCCCGTCTGCCGTGGGTGAGTGGACACAGCCAGATCCGCACTGCGCCCTGCCTGACCGTCTCCCGTGGGTGTGTGGACACAGCCAGATCCGCACTGCGCGCTGCCTGCCCGTCTCCCGTGGGCGAGTGGACACAGCCAGATACGCACTGCGCCCTGCCTGACCGTCTGCCGTAGGTGAGTGGACACAGCCAGATCCGCACTGCGCCCTGCCTGCCCATCTCCCGTGGGTGAGTGGACACAGCCAGATCCGCACTGCGCCCTGCCTGACCGTCTGCCGTGGGCGAGTGGACACAGCCAGATCCGCACTGCGCCCTGCCTGACCGCCGGCCGTGGGTGAGTGGACACAGCCAGATCCGCACTGCGCCCTGCCTGCCCGTCTGCCGTGGGTGAGTGGACACAGCCAGATCCGCACTGCGCCCTACCTGCCCGTCTCCCGTGGGTTAGTGGACACAGCCAGATCCGCACTGCACCCTGCCTGACCGTCCTTCGTGGGTAAGTGGACACCGCCAGATCCGCACTGCGCCCTGCCTGCCCGTCTCCCGTGGGTGAGTGGACACAGCCAGATCCGCACTGCGCCCTGCCTGCCCGTCTCCCGTCAGTGAGTGGACACAGCCAGATCCGCACTGCGCCCTGCCTGACCGTCTCGCGTGGGTGAGTGGACACAGCCAGATCCGCACTGCGCGCTGCCTGCCCGTCTGCCGTGGGCGAGCGGACAGAGCCAGATCCGCACTGCGCCCTGCCTGACCGTCTGCCGTAGGCGAGTGGACATAGCCAGATCCGCACTGCGCCCTGCCTGCCCGTCTGCTGTGGGTGAGTGGACACAGCCAGATCCACACTGCGTCCTGCCTGTCCCTATGCTGTGGGCGAGTGGACACAGCCAGATCCGCACTGCGCCCTGCCTGACCGTCTGCCGTGGGTGAGTGGACACAGCCAGATCTGCACTGCGCCCTGCCTGACCGCCTGCCGTGGGTGAGTGGACACAGCCAGATCCGCACTGCGCCCTGCCTTTCCGTCTCCCGTGGGCGAGTGGACACAGCCTGATCCGCACTGCGCCCTGCCTGCCCTTCTGCCGTGGGTGAGTGTACACAGCCAGATCCGCACTGCGCCCTGCCTGACCGCCTGTCGTGGGTGAGTGGACACAGCCAGATCCGCACTGCGCCCTGCCTGACTTCCTGTCGTGGGTGAGTGGACACAGCCAGATCCGCACTGCGCCCTGCCTGCCCGTCTGCCGTGGGTGAGTGGACACAGCCAGATCCACACTGCGCCCTGCCTGCCCGTCTGCCGTGGGTGAGTGGACACAGCCAGATCCGCACTGCGCCCTTCCTGACCATCTCCCGTGGGTGAATGGACACAGCCAGATCCGCACTGCGGCTTGCCTGCCCGTCACACGTGGGTGAGTGAACACAGCCAGATCCGCACTGCGCCCTACCTGCCCGTCTCCCGTTGGTGAGTGGACACAGCCAGATCCGCACTGCGCCCTGCCTGACCGTCCTTCGTGGGTGAGTGGACACCGCCAGATCCGCACTGCGCCCTGCCTGCCCGTCTCCCGTGGGTGAGTGGACACAGCCCGATCCGCACTGCGCCCTGCCTGCCCGTCTCCCGTCAGTGAGTGGACACAGCCAGATCCGCACTGCGCTCTGCCTGACCGCCTGCCGTTGGTGAGTGGACACAGCCAGATCCGCTCTGCGCCCTGCCTGACCGTCTGCCGTGGGTGAGTGGACACAGCCAGATCCGCACTGCGCCCTGCCTGACCGTCTGCCGTGGGTGAGTGGACACAGCCAGATCCACACTGCGCCCTGCCTGCCCTTGTGCCGTGGGCGAGTGGACACAGCCAGTTCCGCACTGCGCCGTGCCTGACCGTCTGCCGTGGGTGAGTGGACACAGCCAGATCCACCCTGCGCTTTGCCTGACCGTCTGCCGTGGGTGAGTGGACACCGCCAGATCCGCACTGCGCTCTGCCTGCCCGTCTCACGTGGGTGATTGGACACAGCCAGATCCACACTGCGTCCTGCCTGCCCGTCTGCCGTGGGTGAGTGGACACAGCCAGATCCGCACTGCGCCCTGCCTGACCTTCTCCCGTGGGTGAGTGGACACAGCCAGATCCGCACTGCGCCTTGCCTGCCCGTCTCACGTGGGTGAGTGGACACAGCCAGATCCGCACTGCGCCCTACCTGCACGTCTCCCGTGGGTGAGTGGACACAGCCAGATGCGCACTGCACCCTGCCTGTCCGTCCTTCGTGGATGAGTGGACACCGCCAGATCCGCACTGCGCCCTGCCTGCCCGTCTCCCGTGGGTGAGTGGACACAGCCAGATCCGCACTGCGCCCTGCCTGCCCGTCTCCCGTCAGTGAGTGGACACAGCCAGATCCGCACTGCGCCCTGCCTGACCGTATGCTGTCGGTGAGTGGACACAGCCAGATCCGCACTGCGCCCTGCCTGCCCGTCTGCCGTGGGCGAGTGGACACAGCCCGATCCGCACTGCGCCCTGCCTGACCGTCTGCCGTGGGTGAGTGGACACAGCCAGATCCGCACTGCGCCCTGCCTGCCCGTCTGCCGTGGGCGAGTGGACACTGCCAGATCCGCACTGCGCCCTGCCTGACGGTCAGCCGTGGGTGAGTGGACACAGCCAGATCCACACTGCGCCCTGCCTGCCCCTCTGCCGTGGGCGAGTGGACACAGCCAGGTCCGCACTGCGCCCTGCCTGCCCGTCTGCTGTGGGTGAGTGGACACAGCCAGATCCACACTGCGTCCTGCCTGTCCCTATGCTGTGGGCGAGTGGACACAGCCAGATCCGCACTGCGCCCTGCCTGACCGTCTGCCGTGGGTGAGTGGACACAGCCAGATCTGCACTGCGCCCTGCCTGACCGCCTGCCGTGGGTGAGTGGACACAGCCAGATCCGCACTGCGCCCTGCCTTTCCGTCTCCCGTGGGCGAGTGGACACAGCCAGATCCGCACTGCGCCCTGCCTGCCCGTCTCCCGTCAGTGAGTGGACACAGCCAGATCCGCACTGCGCCTTACCTGCCCGTCTCCCGTGGGCGAGTGGACACAGCCCGATCCGCACTGCGCTCTGCCTGCCCGTCTGCCGTGGGTGAGTGGACACAGCCAGATCCGCACTGCGCCTTGCCTGCCCGTCTCCCGTCAGTGAGTGGACACAGCCAGATCCGCACTGCGCCCCTGCCTGCCCGTCTCCCGTGGGCGAGTGGACACAGCCAGATCCGCACTGCGCCCTGCCTGCCCGTCTCCAGTGGGCGAGTGGACTCAGCCAGATCCACACTGCGCCCTGCCTGCCTGTCTGCCGTGGGTGAGTGGACACAGCCAGATCCGCACTGCGCCCTGCCTGACCGTCTCCCGTGGGTGAGTGGACACAGCCAGATCCGCACTGCGCCCTGCCTGCCCGTCTCCCGTGGGTGAGTGGACACAGCCAGATTCTCACTGCACCTTGCCTGCCCGTCTCCTGTCAGTGAGTGGACACAGCCAGATCCGCACTGTGCCCTTCCTGCCCGTCTCCCGTGGGTGAGTGGACACAGCCAGATTCGCACTGCACCTTGCCTGCCCGTCTCCTGTCAGTGAGTGGACACAGCCAGATCCGCACTGTGCCCTTCCTGCCCGTCTCCCGTGGGCGAGTGGACACAGCCAGATCCACACTGCGTCCTGCCTGCCCGTCTGCCGTGGGTGAGTGGACACAGCAGATCCGCACTGCGCCCTGCCTGACCTTCTCCCGTGGGTGAGTGGACACAGCCAGATCCGCACTGCGCCTTGCCTGCCCGTCTCACGTGGGTGAGTGGACACAGCCAGATCCGCACTGCGCCCTACCTGCACGTCTCCCGTGGGTGAGTGGACACAGCCAGATGCGCACTGCACCCTGCCTGTCCGTCCTTCGTGGATGAGTGGACACCGCCAGATCCGCACTGCGCCCTGCCTGCCCGTCTCCCGTGGGTGAGTGGACACAGCCAGATCCGCACTGCGCCCTGCCTGCCCGTCTCCCGTCAGTGAGTGGACACAGCCAGATCCGCACTGCGCCCTGCCTGACCGTCTGCTGTCGGTGAGTGGACACAGCCTGATCCGCACTGCGCCCTGCCTGCCCGTCTGCCGTGGGCGAGTGGACACAGCCCGATCCGCACTGCGCCCTGCCTGACCGTCTGCCGTGGGTGAGTGGACACAGCCAGATCCGCACTGCGCCCTGCCTGCCCGTCTGCCGTGGGCGAGTGGACACTGCAAGATCCGCACTGCGCCCTGCCTGACGGTCAGCCGTGGGTGAGTGGACACAGCCAGATCCACACTGCGCCCTGCCTGCCCCTCTGCCGTGGGCGAGTGGACACAGCCAGATCCGCACTGCGCCCTGCCTGCCCGTCTGCTGTGGGTGAGTGGACACAGCCAGATCCACACTGCGTCCTGCCTGTCCCTATGCTGTGGGCGAGTGGACACAGCCAGATCCGCACTGCGCCCTGCCTGACCGTCTGCCGTGGGTGAGTGGACACAGCCAGATCTGCACTGCGCCCTGCCTGACCGCCTGCCGTGGGTGAGTGGACACAGCCAGATCCGCACTGCGCCCTGCCTTTCCGTCTCCCGTGGGCGAGTGGACACAGCCAGATCCGCACTGCGCCCTGCCTGCCCGTCTCCCGTCAGTGAGTGGACACAGCCAGATCCGCACTGCGCCTTACCTGCCCGTCTCCCGTGGGCGAGTGGACACAGCCCGATCCGCACTGCGCTCTGCCTGCCCGTCTGCCGTGGGTGAGTGGACACAGCCAGATCCGCACTGCGCCTTGCCTGCCCGTCTCCCGTCAGTGAGTGGACACAGCCAGATCCGCACTGCGCCCCTGCCTGCCCGTCTCCCGTGGGCGAGTGGACACAGCCAGATCCGCACTGCGCCCTGCCTGCCCGTCTCCAGTGGGCGAGTGGACACAGCCAGATCCGCACTGCGCCGTGCCTGCCCATCTCCAGTGGGCGAGTGGACTCAACCAGATCCACACTGCGCCCTGCCTGCCCGTCTGCCGTGGGTGAGTGGACACAGCCAGATCCGCACTGCGCCCTGCCTGACCGTCTCCCGTGGGTGAGTGGACACAGCCAGATCCGCACTGCGCCCTGCCTGCCCGTCTCCCGTGGGTGAGTGGACACAGCCAGATTCGCACTGCACCTTGCCTGCCCGTCTCCTGTCAGTGAGTGGACACAGCCATATCCGCACTGTGCCCTTCCTGCCCGTCTCCCGTGGGTGAGTGGACACAGCCAGATTCGCACTGCACCTTGCCTGCCCGTCTCCTGTCAGTGAGTGGACACAGCCAGATCCGCACTGCGCCCTGCCTGCCCCTCTGCTGTGGGCGAGTGGACACAGCCAGATCCGCACTGCGCCCTGCCTGACCGTCTGCCATGGGTGAGTGGACACAGCCAGATCCGCACTGCGCCCTGCCTGACCGCCTGCCGTGGGTGAGTGGACACAGCCAGATCCGCACTGCGCCCTGCCTGCCCGTCTCCCGTGGGCGAGTGGACACAGCCAGATCCGCATTGCGCCCTGCCTGCCCTTCTGCCGTGGGTGAGTGGACACAGCCAGATCTGCACTGCGCCCTGCCTGACCGTCTGCCGTGGGTGAGTAGACACAGCCAGATCCACATTGCGCCCTGCCTGCCCGTCTGCCGTGGGTGAGTGGACACAGCCAGATCCGCACTGCGCCCTACCTGCCCGTCTCCCGTGGGCGAGTGGACACAGCCCGTTCCGCACTGCGCTCTGCCTGCCCGTCTGCCGTGGGTGAGTGGACACAGCCAGATCCGCACTGCGCCCTGCCTGATCGTCTGCCGTGGGTGAGTGGACACAGCCAGATCCGCACTGCGCCCTGCCTGCCTGTCTGCCGTGGGTGAGTGGACACAGCCAGATCCGCACTGCGCCCTGCCTGACCGTCTGACGTGGGTGAGTGGACACAGCCAGATCCGCACTGCGCCCTGCCTGCCCCTCTGCCGTGGGCGAGTGGACACAGCCAGATCCGCACTGCGCCCTGTCTGACCGTCTGCCGTGGGTGAGTGGACATAGCCAGATCCGCACTGCGCCCTGCCTGCCCGTCTCCCGTGGGCGAGTGGACACAGCCAGATCCGCACTGCGCCCTACCTGCCCGTATCCCATGGGTGAGTGGACACAGCCAGATCCGCACTGCACCCAGCCTGACCGTCCTTCGTGGGTGAGTGGACACCGCCAGATCCGCACTGCGCCCTGCCTGCCCATCTCCCGTGGGTGAGTGGACACAGCCAGATCCGCACTGCGCTCTTCCTGCCCGTCTCCCATCAGTGAGTGGACACAGCCAGATCCGCACTGCGCCCTGCCTGCCCTTCTGCCGTGGGTGAGTGAACACAGCCAGATCCGCACTGCGCCCTGTCTGCCCGTCTCTCGTCAGTGAGTGGACACAGCCAGATCCGCACTGCGCCCTGCCTGCCCTTCTGCCGTGGGTGAGTGGACACAGCCAGATCCGCACTGCGCCCTGCCTGACCGTCTGCCGTGTGTGAGTGGACACAGCCAGATCCGCACTGCGCCCTGCCTGCCCGTCTCCCGTGGGTGAGTGGACACAGCCAGATCCGCACTGCGCCCTGCCTGACCGTCTGCCGTGGGTGAGTGGACACAGCCAGATCCGCACTGCGCCCTGCCTGACCGCCTCCCGTGGGTGAGTGAACACAGCCAGATCCGCACTGCGCCCTGCCTGCCCGTCTTCCGGAGGCGATTGGACACAGCCAGATCCGCACTGCGCCCTGCCTGCCCTTCTGCCGTGGGTGAGTGGACACAGCCAGATCCGCACTGTGCCCTGCCTGACCTTCTGCCGTGGGTGTGTGGACACAGCCAGATCCACACTGTGCCCTGCCTGCCCGTCTGCCGTGGGTGAGTGGACACAGCCAGATCCGCACTGCGCCCTGCCTGCCCGTCTCCCGTGGGTGAGTGGACACAGCCAGATCCGCACTGCGTCCTGCCTGCCCGTCTCCCGTAGGTGAGTGGACACAGCCAGATCCGCACTGCGCGCTGCCTGCCCGTCTGTCGTGGGCGAGTGGACACAGCCATATCCGCACTACGCCCTGCCTGACCGTCTGCCGTGGGTGAGTGGACACAGCCAGATCCACACTGCTCCCTGCCTGCCCGTCTGCTGTGGGCGAGCGGACACAGCCAGATCCGCACTGCGCCCTGCCTGACCGTCTACCGTAGGTGAGTGGACACAGCCAGATCCGCACTGCGCCCTGCCTGCCCGTCTACCGTGGGCGAGTGGACACAGCCAGATCCGCACTGCACCCTGCCTGACCGTCTGCTGTGGGTGAGTGGACACAGCCAGATCCACACTGCGCCCTGCCTGCCCCTATGCTGTGGGCGAGTGGACACAGCCAGATCCGCACTGCGCCCTGCCTGACCGTCTGCCGTGGGTGAGTGGACACAGCCAGATCCGCACTGCGCCCTGCCTGACCGCCTGCCGTGGGTGAGTAGACACAGCCAGATCCGCACTGCGCCCTGCCTGCCCGTCTCCCGTGGGTGAGTGGACACAGCCAGATCCGCACTGCGCCCTGCCTGACCGTCTCCCGTGGGTGAGTGGACACAGCCAAATCCGCACTGCGCCCTGCCTGCCCGTCTCCCGTGGGTGAGTGGACACAGCCAGTTCCGCACTGCGCCCTGCCTGCCCGTCTTCCGGAGGCGATTGGACACAGCCAGATCCGCACTGCGCCCTGCCTGCCCTTCTGCCGTGGGTGAGTGGACACAGCCAGATCCGCACTGTGCCCTGCCTGACCTTCTTCCGTGGGTGTGTGGACACAGCCAGATCCACACTGTGCCCTGCCTGCCCGTCTGCCGTGGGTGAGTGGACACAGCCAGATCCGCACTGCGCCCTGCCTGCCCGTCTCCCGTGGGTGAGTGGACACAGCCAGATCCGCACTGCGTCCTGCCTGCCCGTCTCCCGTAGGTGAGTGGACACAGCCAGATCCGCACTGCGCGCTGCCTGCCCGTCTGTCGTGGGCGAGTGGACACAGCCATATCCGCACTACGCCCTGCCTGACCGTTTGCCGTGGGTGAGTGGACACAGCCAGATCCACACTGCTCCCTGCCTGCCCGTCTGCTGTGGGAGAGCGGACACAGCCAGATCCGCACTGCGCCCTGCCTGACCGTCTACCGTAGGTGAGTGGACACAGCCAGATCCGCACTGCGCCCTGCCTGCCCGTCTACCGTGGGCGAGTGGACACAGCCAGATCCGCACTGCACCCTGCCTGACCGTCTGCTGTGGGTGAGTGGACACAGCCAGATCCACACTGCGCCCTGCCTGCCCCTATGCTGTGGGCGAGTGGACACAGCCAGATCCGCACTGCGCCCTGCCTGACCGTCTGCCGTGGGTGAGTGGACACAGCCAGATCCACACTGCGCCCTGCCTGCCCCTATGCTGTGGGCGAGTGGACACAGCCAGATCCGCACTGCGCCCTGCCTGACCGTCTGCCGTGGGTGAGTGGACACAGCCAGATCCGCACTGCGCCCTGCCTGACCGCCTGCCGTGGGTGAGTAGACACAGCCAGATCCGCACTGCGCCCTGCCTGCCCGTCTCCCGTGGGCGAGTGGACACAGCCAGATCCGCATTGCGCCCTGCCTGCCCTTCTGCCGTGGGTGAGTGGACACAGCCAGATCCGCACTGCGCCCTGCCTGCCCGTCTCCCGTCAGTGAGTGGACACAGCCAGATCCGCACTGCGCCCTACCTGCCCGTCTCCCGTGGGCGAGTGGACACAGCCCGTTCCGCACTGCGCTCTGCCTGCCCGTCTGCCGTGGGTGAGTGGACACAGCCAGATCCGCACTGCGCCCTGCCTGACCGTCTGCCGTGGGTGAGTGGACACAGCCAGATCCGCACTGCGCCCTGCCTGCCTGTCTGCCGTGGGTGAGTGGACACAGCCAGATCCGCACTGCGCCCTGCCTGACCGTCTGACGTGGGTGAGTGGACACAGCCAGATCCGCACTGCGCCCTGCCTGCCCCTCTGCCGTGGGCGATTGGACACAGCCAGATCCGCACTGCGCCCTGCCTGACCGTCTGCCGTGGGTGAGTGGACACAGCCAGATCCGCACTGCGCCCTGCCTGCCCGTCTCCCGTGGGTGAGTGGACACAGCCAGATCCGCACTGCGCGCTGCCTGCCCGTCTCCCGTGGGCGAGTGGACACAGCCAGATACGCACTACGCCCTGCCTGACCGTCTGCCGTGTGTGAGTGGACACAGCCAGATCCGCACTGCGCCCTGCCTGCCCGTCTCCCGTCAGTGAGTGGACACAGCCAGATCCGCACTGCGCCCTGCCTGCCTGTCTGCCGTGGGTGAGTGGACACAGCCAGATCTGCACTGCGCCCTGCCTGACCGCCTGCCGTGGATGAGTGGACACAGCCAGATCCGCACTGCGCCCTGCCTTCCCGTCTCCCGTGGGCGAGTGGAAACAGCCCGATCCGCACTGCGCTCTGCCTGCCCGTCTGCCGTGGGTGAGTGGACACAGCCAGATCCGCACTGCTCCCTGCCTGCCCGTCTCCCGTCAGTGAGTGGACACAGCCATATTCGCACTGCGCCCTGCCTGCCCGTCTCCCGTGGGTGAGTGGACACAGCCATATCCGCACTGCGCGCTGCCTGCCCGTCTCCCATGGGCGAGTGGACACAGCCAGATCCGCACTGCGCCCTGCCTGCCCGTCTGTAATGGGCGAGTGGACACAGCCAGATCCGCACTGCGCCCTGCCTGACCGTCTGACGTGGGTGAGTGGACACAGCCAGATCCGCACTGCGCCCTGCCTGCCCCTCTGCCGTGGGCGATTGGACACAGCCAGATCCGCACTGCGCCCTGCCTGACCGTCTGCCGTGGGTGAGTGGACACAGCCAGATCCGCACTGCGCCCTGCCTGCCCGTCTCCCGTGGGTGAGTGGACACAGCCAGATCCGCACTGCGCGCTGCCTGCCCGTCTCCCGTGGGCGAGTGGACACAGCCAGATACGCACTACGCCCTGCCTGACCGTCTGCCGTGTGTGAGTGGACACAGCCAGATCCGCACTGCGCCCTGCCTGCCCGTCTCCCGTGGGTGAGTGGACACAGCCAGATCCGCACTGCGCCCTGCCTGACCGTCTGCCGTGGGCGAGTGGACACAGCCAGATCCGCACTGTGCCCTGCCTGACCGCCTGCCGTGGGTGAGTGGACACAGCCAGATCCGCACTGCGCCCTGCCTGCCCGTCTGCCGTGGGTGAGTGGACACAGCCAGATCCGCACTGCGCCCTACCTGCCCGTCTCCCGTGGGTTAGTGGACACAGCCAGATCCGCACTGCACCCTGCCTGACCGTCCTTCGTGGGTGAGTGGACACCGCCAGATCCGCACTGCGCCCTGCCTGCCCGTCTCCCGTGGGTGAGTGGACACAGCCAGATCCGCACTGCGCCCTGCCTGCCCGTCTCCCATCAGTGAGTGGACACAGCCAGATCCGCACTGCGCCCTGCCTGACCGTCTCGCGTGGGTGAGTGGACACAGCCAGATCCGCACTGCGCGCTGCCTGCCCGTCTCCCGTGGGCGAGTGGACACAGCCAGATCCGCACTGCGCCCTGTCTGCCCGCTGTCGTGGGCGAGTGGACACAGCCAAATCCGCACTGCGCCCTGCCTGACCGTCTGCCGTGGGCGAGTGGAGACAGCCAGATCCGCACTGCGCACTGCCTGACCGTCTGCCGTGGGTGAGTGGACACAGCCAGATCCGCACTGCGCCCTGCCTGACCGCCTGCTGTGGGTGAGTGGACACAGCCAGATCCGCACTGCGCCCTGCCTGCCCGTCTCCCGTGGGTGAGTGGACACAGCCAGATCCACACTGCGCCCTGTCTGACCGTCTGCCGTGGGCGAGTGGACACAGCCAGATCCGCACTGCGC
This sequence comes from Microcebus murinus, assembly GCF_040939455.1. Classification (NCBI taxonomy): domain Eukaryota; kingdom Metazoa; phylum Chordata; class Mammalia; order Primates; family Cheirogaleidae; genus Microcebus; species Microcebus murinus. The sequence goes on from NC_134126.1 coordinate 1,224,823, forward strand.
CCTGCCTGACCGTCTGCTGTGGGTGAGTGGACACAGCAAGATCCGCACTGCGCCCTGCCTGCCCCTATGCTGTGGGCGAGTGGACACAGCCAGATCCGCACTGCGCCTTGCCTGACCGTCTGCCGTGGGTGAGTGGACACAGCCAGATCTGCACTGCGCCCTGCCTGACCGCCTGCCGTGGATGAGTGGACACAGCCAGATCCGCACTGCGCCCTGCCTTCCCGTCTCCCGTGGGCGAGTGGAAACAGCCCGATCCGCACTGCGCTCTGCCTGCCCGTCTGCCGTGGGTGAGTGGACACAGCCAGATCCGCACTGCTCCCTGCCTGCCCGTCTCCCGTCAGTGAGTGGACACAGCCATATTCGCACTGCGCCCTCCCTGCCCGTCTCCCGTGGGTGAGTGGACACAGCCATATCCGCACTGCGCGCTGCCTGCCCGTCTCCCATGGGCGAGTGGACACAGCCAGATCCGCACTGCGCCCTGCCTGCCCGTCTGTAATGGGCGAGTGGACACAGCCAGATCCGCACTGCGCCCTGCCTGACCGTCTGCCGTCGGTGAGTGGACACAGCCAGATCCACACTGCGCCCTGCCTGCCCGTCTGCCGTGGGCGAGTGAACACAGCCAGATCCGCACTGTGCACTGCCTGACCGTCTGCCGTGGGTGAGTGGACACAGCCAGATCCGCACTGCGCCTTGCCTGACCGCCTGCCGTGGGTGAGTGGACACAGCCAGATCCACACTGCGCCCTGCCTGCCCGTCTCCCGTGGGTGAGTGGACACAGCCAGATCCGCACTGCGCCCTGCCTGCCCGTCTCCCGTCAGTGAGTGGACACAGCCAGATCCGCACTGCGCCCTGCCTGACCGTCTGCTGTCGGTGAGTGGACACAGCCAGATCCGCACTGCGCCCTGCCTGCCCGTCTGCCGTGGGCGAGTGGACACAGCCCGATCCGCACTGCGCCCTGCCTGACCGTCTGCCGTGGGTGAGTGGACACAGCCAGATCCGCACTGCGCCCTGCCTGCCCGTCTGCCGTGGGCGAGTGGACACTGCAAGATCCGCACTGCGCCCTGCCTGACGGTCAGCCGTGGGTGAGTGGACACAGCCAGATCCACACTGCGCCCTGCCTGCCCCTCTGCCGTGGGCGAGTGGACACAGCCAGATCCGCACTGCGCCCTGCCTGCCCGTCTGCTGTGGGTGAGTGGACACAGCCAGATCCACACTGCGTCCTGCCTGTCCCTATGCTGTGGGCGAGTGGACACAGCCAGATCCGCACTGCGCCCTGCCTGACCGTCTGCCGTGGGTGAGTGGACACAGCCAGATCTGCACTGCGCCCTGCCTGACCGCCTGCCGTGGGTGAGTGGACACAGCCAGATCCGCACTGCGCCCTGCCTTTCCGTCTCCCGTGGGCGAGTGGACACAGCCAGATCCGCACTGCGCCCTGCCTGCCCGTCTCCCGTCAGTGAGTGGACACAGCCAGATCCGCACTGCGCCTTACCTGCCCGTCTCCCGTGGGCGAGTGGACACAGCCCGATCCGCACTGCGCTCTGCCTGCCCGTCTGCCGTGGGTGAGTGGACACAGCCAGATCCGCACTGCGCCTTGCCTGCCCGTCTCCCGTCAGTGAGTGGACACAGCCAGATCCGCACTGCGCCCCTGCCTGCCCGTCTCCCGTGGGCCAGTGGACACAGCCAGATCCGCACTGCGCCCTGCCTGCCCGTCTCCAGTGGGCGAGTGGACACAGCCAGATCCGCACTGCGCCGTGCCTGCCCATCTCCAGTGGGCGAGTGGACTCAACCAGATCCACACTGCGCCCTGCTTGCCCGTCTGCCGTGGGTGAGTGGACACAGCCAGATCCGCACTGCGCCCTGTCTGCCCGTCTCCCGTCAGTGAGTGGACACAGCCAGATCCGCACTGCACCCTGCCTGACCGTCTGCCGTCGGTGAGTGGACACAGCCAGATCCGCACTGCGCCCTGCCTGCCCGTCTGCCGTGGGCGAGTGGACACAGCCCGATCCGCACTGCGCCCTGCCTGACCGTCTGCCGTGGGTGAGTGGACACAGCCAGATCCGCACTGCGCCCTGCCTGCCCGTCTGCCGTGGGCGAGTGGACACTGCCAGATCCGCACTGCGCCCTGCCTGACGGTCTGTTGTGGGTGAGTGGACACAGCCAGATCCACACTGCGCCCTGCCTGCCCCTCTGCCGTGGGCGAGTGGACACAGCCAGATCCACACTGCGCCCTTCCTGACCGTCTGCCGTGGGTGAGTGGACACAGCCAGATCCGCACTGCGCGCTGCCTGCCCGTCTCCCGTGGGCGAGTGGAAACAGCCAGATCCGCACTGCACGCTGCCTCCCGTCTTTCGTGGGCGAGTGGACACAGCCATATCCGCACTGCGCCCTGCCTGCCCTTCTGCCGTGGGTGAGTGGACACAGCCAGATCCGCACTGCGCCCTGCCTGACCCTCTCCCGTGGGTGAGTGGACACAGCCAGATCCGCACTGCGCCATGCCTTCACGTCTCCCGTGGGTGAGTGGACACAGCCAGATCCGCACTGCGCCCTGCCTGCCCTTCTCCCGTGGGTGAGTGGACACAGCCAGATCCGCACTGCGCGCTGCCTGCCCGTCTCCCGTGGGCGAGTGGACACAGCCATATCCGCACTGCGCGCTGCCTGCCCGTCTGTCGTGGGCGAGTGGACACAGCCATATCCGCACTACGCCCTGCCTGACCGTCTGCCGTGGGTGAGTGGACACAGCCAGATCCACACTGCGCCCTGCCTGCCCGTCTGCCGTGGGCGAGCGGACACAGCCAGATCCACACTGCGCCCTGCCTGACCGTCTGCCGTAGGGGAGTGGACACAGCCAGATCCGCACTGCGCCCTGCCAGCCCGTCTGCCGTAGGTGAGTGGACACAGCCAGATCCGCACTGCGCCCTGCCTGACCGTCTGCTGTGGGTGAGTGGACACAGCCAGATCCGCACTGCGCCCTGCCTGCCCTTCTGCCGTGGGTGAGTGAACACAGCCAGATCCACACTGCGCCCTGCCTGCCCGTCTCCCGTCAGTGAGTGGACACAGCCAGATCCGCACTGCGCCCTACCTGCCCGTCTCCCGTGGGCGAGTGGACACAGCCCGATCCGCACTGCGCTCTGCCTGCCCGTCTGCCGTGGGTGAGTGGACACAGCCAGATCCGCACTGCGCCTTGCCTGCCCGTCTACCGTCAGTGAGTGGACACAGCCAGATCCGCACTGCGCCCTGCCTGCCCGTCTCCCGTGGGCGAGTGTACACAGCCAGATCCGCACTGCGCCCTGCCTGCCCGTCTCCAGTCGGCGAGTGGACACTGCCAGATCCACACTGCGCCCTGCCTGCCCGTCTCCAGTGGGCGAGTGGACACAGCCAGATCCACACAGCGCCCTGCCTGCCCGTCTGCCGTGGGTGAGTGGACACAGCCAGATCCGCACTGCGCCCTGCCTGACCGTCTCCTGTGGGTGTGTGGACACAGCCAGATCCGCACTGCGCCCTGCCTGCCCGTCTCCCGTGGGTGAGTGGACACAGGCAGATTCGCACTGCACCTTGCCTGCCCGTCTCCTGTCAGTGAGTGGACACAGCCAGATACGCACTGTGCCCTGCCTGCCCGTCTCCCGTGGGTGAGTGGACACAGCCAGATCCGCACTGCGCGCTGCCTGCCCGTCTCCCGTGGGTGAGTAGAAACAGCCAGATCCGCACTGCGCACTGCCTGCCTGTCTGTCGTGGGCGAGTGGACACAGCCATATCCGCACTGCGCCCTGCATGCCCGTCTGCCGTGGGCGAGCGGACACAGCCAGATCCGCACTGCGCACTGCCTGACCGTCTGCCGTGGGCGAGCGGACACAGCCAGATCCGCACTGCGCCCTGCCTGACCGTCTGCCGTGGGTGAGTGGACACAGCAAGATCCGCACTGCACCCTGCCTGACCGTCCTTCGTGGGTGAGTGGACACCGCCAGATCCGCACTGCGCCCTGCCTGCCCGTCTCCCGTTGGTGAGTCGACACAGCCAGATCCGCACTGCGCCCTGCCTGCCCGTCTCCCGTCAGTGAGTGGACACAGCCAGATCCGCACTGCTCCCTGCCTGCCCGTCTCCCGTGGGTGAGTGGACACAGCCAGATCCGCACTGCGCGCTGCGTGCCCGTCTCCCGTGGGCGAGTGGACACAGCCAGATACGCACTGCGCCCTGCCTGCCCGTCTGTCGTGGGCGAGTGGACACAGCCAGATCCGCACTGCGCGCTGCCTGCCCGTCTGTCGTGGGCGAGTGGACACAGCCATATCCGCACTGCGCCCTGCCTGCCCGTCTGCCGTTGGTGAGTAGACACAGCCAGATCCACACTGCGCCGTGCCTGCCCGTCTGCCGTGGGTGAGTGGACACAGCCATATCCGCACTGCGCCCTGCCTGACCCTCTCTCGTGGGTGAGTGGACACAGCCAGATCCGCACTGCGCCCTGCCTGCCCGTCTCCCGTGGGTGAGTGGACACAGCCAGATCCGCAGTGCGCCCTGCTTGCCCGTCTCCCGTGGGCGAGTGGACACAGCCAGATCCGCACTGCGCGCTGCCTACCCGTCTCCCGTGGGCGAGTGGACACAGCCAGATCCGCACTGCGCGCTGCCTGCCCGTCTGTCGTGGGCGAGTGGACACAGCCATATCCGCACTACGCCCTGCCTGACCGTATGCCGTGGGTGAGTGGACACAGCCAGATCCACACTGCGCCCTGCCTGCCCGTCTGCCGAGGGCGAGCGGACACAGCCAGATCCGCACTGTGCACTGCCTGACCATCTGCCGTGGGTGAGTGGACACAGCCAGATCCGCACTGCGCCCTGCCTGACCGCCTGTCGTGGGTGAGTGGACACAGCCAGATCCGCACTGCGCCGTGCCTGCCCGTCTGCCGTGGGTGAGTGGACACAGCCAGATCCGCACTGCGCCCTGCCTGCCCGTCTGCCGTGGGTGAGTGGACACAGCCAGATCCGCACTGCGCCCTGCCTTTCCGTCTCCCGTGGGCGAGTGGACACAGCCAGATCCGCACTGCGCCCTGCCTGCCCGTCTGCCGTGGGTGATTGGACACAGCCAGATCCGCACTGCGCCCTTCCTGACCGTCTCCCGTGGGTGAGTGGACACAGCCAGATCCGCACTGCGGCTTGCCTGCCCGTGACACGTGGGTTAGTGGACACAACCAGATCCGCACTGCGCCCTACCTGCCCGTCTCCCGTTGGTGAGTGGACACAGCCTGATCCGCACTGCGCCCTGCCTGACCGTCCTTCGTGGGTGAGTGGACACCGCCAGATCCGCACTGCGCCCTGCCTGCCCGTCTCCCGTGGGTGAGTGGACACAGCCAGATCCGCACTGCGCCCTGCCTGCCCGTCTCCCGTCAGTGAGTGGACACAGCCAGATCCGCACTGCGCACTGCCTGACCGTCTTTCGTGGGCGAGCGGACACAGCCAGATCCGCACTGCGCCCTGCCTGCCCGTCTGCTGTGGGTGAGTGGACACAGCCAGATCCACACTGCGTCCTGCCTGTCCCTATGCTGTGGGCGAGTGGACACAGCCAGATCCGCACTGCGCCCTGCCTGACCGTCTGCCGTGGGTGAGTGGACACAGCCAGATCTGCACTGCGCCCTGCCTGACCGCCTGCCGTGGGTGAGTGGACACAGCCAGATCCGCACTGCGCCCTGCCTTTCCGTCTCCCGTGGGCGAGTGGACACAGGCAGATCCGCACTGCGCCCTGCCTGCCCGTCTCCCGTCAGTGAGTGGACACAGCCAGATCCGCACTGCGCCTTACCTGCCCGTCTCCCGTGGGCGAGTGGACACAGCCCGATCCGCACTGCGCTCTGCCTGCCCGTCTGCCGTGGGTGAGTGGACACAGCCAGATCCGCACTGCGCCTTGCCTGCCCGTCTCCCGTCAGTGAGTGGACACAGCCAGATCCGCACTGCGCCCCTGCCTGCCCGTCTCCCGTGGGCGAGTGGACACAGCCAGATCCGCACTGCGCCCTGCCTGCCTGTCTCCAGTGGGCGAGTGGACACAGCCAGATCCGCACTGCGCCGTGCCTGCCCATCTCCAGTGGGCGAGTGGACTCAACCAGATCCACACTGCGCCCTGCCTGCCCGTCTGCCGTGGGTGAGTGGACACAGCCAGATCCGCACTGCGCCCTGCCTGACCGTCTCCCGTGGGTGAGTGGACACAGCCAGATCCGCACTGCGCCCTGCCTGCCCGTCTCCCGTGGGTGAGTGGACACAGCCAGATTCGCACTGCACCTTGCCTGCCCGTCTCCTGTCAGTGAGTGGACACAGCCATATCCGCACTGTGCCCTTCCTGCCCGTCTCCCGTGGGTGAGTGGACACAGCCAGATTCGCACTGCACCTTGCCTGCCCGTCTCCTGTCAGTGAGTGGACACAGCCAGATCCGCACTGCGCCCTGCCTGCCCCTCTGCTGTGGGCGAGTGGACACAGCCAGATCCGCACTGCGCCCTGCCTGACCGTCTGCCATGGGTGAGTGGACACAGCCAGATCCGCACTGCGCCCTGCCTGACCGCCTGCCGTGGGTGAGTGGACACAGCCAGATCCGCACTGCGCCCTGCCTGCCCGTCTCCCGTGGGCGAGTGGACACAGCCAGATCCGCATTGCGCCCTGCCTGCCCTTCTGCCGTGGGTGAGTGGACACAGCCAGATCTGCACTGCGCCCTGCCTGACCGTCTGCCGTGGGTGAGTAGACACAGCCAGATCCACATTGCGCCCTGCCTGCCCGTCTGCCGTGGGTGAGTGGACACAGCCAGATCCGCACTGCGCCCTACCTGCCCGTCTCCCGTGGGCGAGTGGACACAGCCCGTTCCGCACTGCGCTCTGCCTGCCCGTCTGCCGTGGGTGAGTGGACACAGCCAGATCCGCACTGCGCCCTGCCTGACCGTCTGCCGTGGGTGAGTGGACACAGCCAGATCCGCACTGCGCCCTGCCTGCCTGTCTGCCGTGGGTGAGTGGACACAGCCAGATCCGCACTGCGCCCTGCCTGACCGTCTGACGTGGGTGAGTGGACACAGCCAGATCCGCACTGCGCCCTGCCTGCCCCTCTGCCGTGGGCGAGTGGACACAGCCAGATCCGCACTGCGCCCTGTCTGACCGTCTGCCGTGGGTGAGTGGACATAGCCAGATCCGCACTGCGCCCTGCCTGCCCGTCTCCCGTGGGCGAGTGGACACAGCCAGATCCGCACTGCGCCCTACCTGCCCGTATCCCATGGGTGAGTGGACACAGCCAGATCCGCACTGCACCCTGCCTGACCGTCCTTCGTGGGTGAGTGGACACCGCCAGATCCGCACTGCGCCCTGCCTGCCCATCTCCCGTGGGTGAGTGGACACAGCCAGATCCGCACTGCGCTCTTCCTGCCCGTCTCCCATCAGTGAGTGGACACAGCCAGATCCGCACTGCGCCCTGCCTGCCCTTCTGCCGTGGGTGAGTGAACACAGCCAGATCCGCACTGCGCCCTGTCTGCCCGTCTCTCGTCAGTGAGTGGACACAGCCAGATCCGCACTGCGCCCTGCCTGCCCTTCTGCCGTGGGTGAGTGGACACAGCCAGATCCGCACTGCGCCCTGCCTGACCGTCTGCCGTGTGTGAGTGGACACAGCCAGATCCGCACTGCGCCCTGCCTGCCCGTCTCCCGTGGGTGAGTGGACACAGCCAGATCCGCACTGCGCCCTGCCTGACCGTCTGCCGTGGGTGAGTGGACACAGCCAGATCCGCACTGCGCCCTGCCTGACCGCCTCCCGTGGGTGAGTGAACACAGCCAGATCCGCACTGCGCCCTGCCTGCCCGTCTTCCGGAGGCGATTGGACACAGCCAGATCCGCACTGCGCCCTGCCTGCCCTTCTGCCGTGGGTGAGTGGACACAGCCAGATCCGCACTGTGCCCTGCCTGACCTTCTGCCGTGGGTGTGTGGACACAGCCAGATCCACACTGTGCCCTGCCTGCCCGTCTGCCGTGGGTGAGTGGACACAGCCAGATCCGCACTGCGCCCTGCCTGCCCGTCTCCCGTGGGTGAGTGGACACAGCCAGATCCGCACTGCGTCCTGCCTGCCCGTCTCCCGTAGGTGAGTGGACACAGCCAGATCCGCACTGCGCGCTGCCTGACCGTCTGCTGTGGGTGAGTGGACACAGCCAGATCCGCACTGCGCCGTGCCTGCCCGTCTGCCGTGGGTGAGTGGACACAGCCAGATCCGCACTGCGCCCTGCCTGCCCGTCTGCCGTGGGTGAGTGGACACAGCCAGATCCGCACTGCGCCCTGCCTTTCCGTCTCCCGTGGGCGAGTGGACACAGCCAGATCCGCACTGCGCCCTGCCTGCCCGTCTGCCGTGGGTGATTGGACACAGCCAGATCCGCACTGCGCCCTTCCTGACCGTCTCCCGTGGGTGAGTGGACACAGCCAGATCCGCACTGCGGCTTGCCTGCCCGTGACACGTGGGTTAGTGGACACAACCAGATCCGCACTGCGCCCTACCTGCCCGTCTCCCGTTGGTGAGTGGACACAGCCTGATCCGCACTGCGCCCTGCCTGACCGTCCTTCGTGGGTGAGTGGACACCGCCAGATCCGCACTGCGCCCTGCCTGCCCGTCTCCCGTGGGTGAGTGGACACAGCCAGATCCGCACTGAGCCCTGCCTGCCCGTCTCCCGTCAGTGAGTGGACACAGCCAGATCCGCACTGCGCACTGCCTGACCGTCTTTCGTGGGCGAGCGGACACAGCCAGATCCGCACTGCGCCCTGCCTGACCGTCTGCCGTGGGTGAGTGGACACAGCAAGATCCGCACTGCACCCTGCCTGACCGTCCTTCGTGGGTGAGTGGACACCGCCAGATCCGCACTGCGCCCTGCCTGCCCGTCTCCCGTGGGTGAGTGGACACAGCCAGAACCGCACTGCGCCCTGCCTGCCCCTCTCCCGTCAGTGAGTGGACACAGCCAGATCCGCACTGCTCCCTGCATGCCGGTCTCCCGTGGGTGAGTGGACACAGCCAGATCCGCACTGCGCGCTGCCTGCCCGACTCCCGTGGGCGAGTGGACACAGCCAGATACGCACTGCGCCCTGCCTGCCCGTCTGTCGTGGGCGAGTGGACACAGCCAGATCCGCACTGCGCGCTGCCTGCCCGTCTGTCGTGGGCGAGTGGACACAGCCATATCCGCACTGCGCCCTGCCTGCCCGTCTGCCGTTGGTGAGTAGACACAGCCAGATCCACACTGCGCCGTGCCTGCCCGTCTGCCGTGGGTGAGTGGACACAGCCAGATCCGCACTGCGCCCTGCCTGACCCTCTCTGCTGGGTGAGTGGACACAGCCAGATCCGCACTGCGCCCTGCCTGCCCGTCTCCCGTGGGTGAGTGGACACAGCCAGATCCGCAGTGCGCCCTGCTTGCCCGTCTCCCGTGGGCGAGTGGACACAGCCAGATCCGCACTGCGCGCTGCCTACCCGTCTCCCGTGGGCGAGTGGACACAGCCAGATCCGCACTGCGCGCTGCCTGCCCGTCTGTCGTGGGCGAGTGGACACAGCCATATCCGCACTACGCCCTGCCTAACCGTCTGCCGTGGGTGAGTGGACACAGCCAGATCCACACTGCGCCCTGCCTGCCCGTCTGCCGTGGGCGAGCGGACACAGCCAGATCCGCACTGTGCACTGCCTGACCATCTGCCGTGGGTGAGTGGACACAGCCAGATCCGCACTGCGCCCTGCCTGACCGCCTGTCGTGGGTGAGTGGACACAGCCAGATCCGCACTGCGCCGTGCCTGCCCGTCTGCCGTGGGTGAGTGGACACAGCCAGTTCCGCACTGCGCCCTGCCTGCCCGTCTGCCGTGGGTGAGTGGACACAGCCAGATCCGCACTGCGCCCTTCCTGACCGTCTCCCGTGGGTGAGTGGACACAGCCAGATACGCACTGCGGCTTGCCTGCCCGTCTCACGTGGGTGAGTGGACACAGCCAGATCCGCACTGCGTCCTACCTGCCCGTCTCCCGTTGGTGAGTGGACACAGCCAGATCCGCACTGCGCCCTGCCTGACCGTCCTCCGTGGGTGAGTGGACACCGCCAGATCCGCACTGCGCCCTCCCTGCCCGTCTCCCGTGGGTGAGTGGACACAGCCAGATCCGCACTGCGCCCTGCCTGCCCGTCTCCCGTCAGTTAGTGGACACAGCCAGATCCGCACTGCGCTCTGCCTGATCGCCTGCCGTTGGTGAGTGGACACAGCCGGATCTGCACTGCGCTCTGCCTGACCGTCTGCCGTGTGTGAGTGGACACAGCCAGATGCACACTGCGCCCTGCCTGCCCGTCGGCCGTGGGCGAGTGGACACAACCAGATCCGCACTGCGCCCTGCCTGACCGTCTGCCGTGGGTGAGTGGACACAGCCAGATCCGCACTGCGCCCTGCCTGACCGCCTGCCGTGGGTGAGTGGACACAGCCAGATCCGCACTGCGCCCTGCCTGCCCGTCTCCCGTGGGCGAGTGGATACAGCCAGATCCGCACTGCGCCCTGCTTGCCCTTCTGCCGTGGGTGAGTGGACACAGCCAGATCCGCACTGCGCCCTGCCTGACCGTCTGCCGTGGGTGAGTGGACACAGCCAGATCCGCACTGCGCCCTGCCTGACCGTCTCCCGTGGGCGAGTGGACACAGCCAGATCCACACTGCGCCCTGCCTGCCCCTGTGCCGTGGGCGAGTGGACACAGCCAGATCCGCACTGCGCCGTGCCTGACCGTCTGCCGTGGGTGAGTGGACACAGCCAGATCCACACTGCGCCCTGCCTGACCGTCTGCCGTGGGTGAGTGGACACCGCCAGATCCGCACTGCGCCCTGCCTGCCCGTCTCCCGTGGGTGAGTGGACACAGCCAGATCCGCACTGCGCGCTGCCTGCCCGTCTGTCGTGGGCGAGTGGACACAGCCATATCCGCACTACGCCCTGCCTGACCGTCTGCCGTGGGTGAGTGGACAAAGCCAGATCCACACTGCGCCCTGCCTGTCCGTCTCCCGTGGGCGAGCGGACACAGCCAGATCCGCACTGCGCCCTGCCTGACCGTCTACCGTAGGTGAGTGGACACAGCCAGATCCGCACTGCGCCCTGCCTGCCCGTCTGCCGTGGGCGAGTGGACACAGCCAGATCCGCACTGCGCCCTGCCTGACCGTCTGCTGTGGGTGAGTGGACACAGCCAGATCCACAATGCGCCCTGCCTGCCCCTATGCTGTGGGCGAGTTGACACAGCCAGATCCGCACTGCGGCCTGCCTGACCGTCTGCCGTGGGCGAGTGGACACAGCCACATCTGCACTGCGCCCTGCCTGACCGCCTGCCGTGGGTGAGTGGACACAGCCAGATCCGCACTGCGCCCTGCCTGCCCGTCTCCCGTGGGCGAGTGGACACAGCCAGATCCGCACTGCGCCCTGCCTGCCCTTCTGCCGTGGGTGAGTGAACACAGCCAGATCCGCAATGCGCGCTGCCTGCCCGTCTCCCGTCAGTGAGTGGACACAGCCAGATCCGCACTGCGCCCTACCTGCCCGTCTCCCGTGGGCGAGGGGACACAGCCCGTTCCGCACTGCGCTCTGCCTGCCCGTCTGCCGTGGGTGAGTGGACACAGCCAGATCCACACTGCGCCCTGCCTTTCCGCCTGCCGTGGGTGAGTGGACACAGCCAGATCCGCACTGCGCCCTGCCTGCCCGTCACCCGTGGGCGAGTGGACACAGCCAGATCCGCACTGCGCCCTGCCTGACCGCCTGCCGTGGGTGAGTGGACACAGCCAGATCCGCACTGCGCCCTGCCTGCCCGTCTCCCGTGGGCGAGTGGACACAGCCAGATCCGCACTGCGCCCTGCCTGCCCTTCTGCCGTGGGTGAGTGGACACAGCCAGATCCGCACTGCGCCCTGCCTGACCGTCTGCCGTGGGTGAGTGGACACAGCCAGATCCGCACTGCGCCCTGCCTTACCGCCTGCCGTGGGTGAGTGGACACAGCCAGATCCGCACTGCGCCCTGCCTGCCCGTCTTCCGGGGGCGAGTGGACACAGCCAGATCCGCACTGCGACCTGCCTGCCCTTCTGCCGTGGGTGAGTGGACACAGCCAGATCCGCACTGCGCCCTGCCTGCCCTTCTGCCGTGGGTGTGTGGACACAGCCAGATCCACACTGCGCCCTGCCTGCCCGTCTCCCGTGGGTGAGTGGACACAGCCAGATCCGCACTGCACCTTGCCTGCCCGTCTGTCGTCAGTGAGTGGACACAGCCAGATCCGCACTGCGCCCTGCCTGCCCCTATGCCGTGGGCGAGTGGACACAGCCAGATCCGCACTTCGCCCTGCCTGACCGTCTGCCGTGGGTGAGTGGACACAGCCAGATCTGCACTGCGCCCTGCCTGACCGCCTGCCGTGGGTGAGTGGACACAGCCAGATACGCACTGCGCCCTGCCTGCCCGTCTCCGGTGGGCGAGTGGACACTGCCAGATCCGCACTGCGCCCTGCCTGCCCTTCTGCCGTGGGTGAGTGAATACAGCCAGATCCGCACTGCGCCCTGCCTGCCCGTCTCCCGTCAGTGAGTGGACACAGCCAGATCCGCACTGCGCCCTACCTGCCCGTCTCCCGTGGGCGAGTGGACACAGCCCGATCCGCACTGCGCTCTGCCTGCCCGACTGCCGTGGGTGAGTGGACACAGCCAGATCCGCACTGCGCCTTGCTTGCCCGTCTCTCGTCAGTGAGTGGACACAGCCAGATCCGCACTGCGCCCTGCCTGCCCGTCTCCCGTGGGCGAGTGGACACAGCCAGATCCGCACTGCGCCCTGCCTGCCCATCTCCAGTGGGCGAGTGGACACAGCCAGATCCGCACTGCGCCCTGCCTGCCCGTCTCCAGTGGGCGAGTGGACACAGCCAGATCCACACTGCGCCCTGCCTGCCCGTCTGCCGTGGGTGAGTGGACACAGCCAGATCCGCACTGCGCCCTGCCTGACCGTCTCCCGTGGGTGTGTGGACACAGCCAGATCCGCACTGCGCGCTGCCTGCCCGTCTCCCGTGGGCGAGTGGACACAGCCAGATACGCACTGCGCCCTGCCTGACCGTCTGCCGTAGGTGAGTGGACACAGCCAGATCCGCACTGCGCCCTGCCTGCCCATCTCCCGTGGGTGAGTGGACACAGCCAGATCCGCACTGCGCCCTGCCTGACCGTCTGCCGTGGGCGAGTGGACACAGCCAGATCCGCACTGCGCCCTGCCTGACCGCCGGCCGTGGGTGAGTGGACACAGCCAGATCCGCACTGCGCCCTGCCTGCCCGTCTGCCGTGGGTGAGTGGACACAGCCAGATCCGCACTGCGCCCTACCTGCCCGTCTCCCGTGGGTTAGTGGACACAGCCAGATCCGCACTGCACCCTGCCTGACCGTCCTTCGTGGGTAAGTGGACACCGCCAGATCCGCACTGCGCCCTGCCTGCCCGTCTCCCGTGGGTGAGTGGACACAGCCAGATCCGCACTGCGCCCTGCCTGCCCGTCTCCCGTCAGTGAGTGGACACAGCCAGATCCGCACTGCGCCCTGCCTGACCGTCTCGCGTGGGTGAGTGGACACAGCCAGATCCGCACTGCGCGCTGCCTGCCCGTCTGCCGTGGGCGAGCGGACAGAGCCAGATCCGCACTGCGCCCTGCCTGACCGTCTGCCGTAGGCGAGTGGACATAGCCAGATCCGCACTGCGCCCTGCCTGCCCGTCTGCTGTGGGTGAGTGGACACAGCCAGATCCACACTGCGTCCTGCCTGTCCCTATGCTGTGGGCGAGTGGACACAGCCAGATCCGCACTGCGCCCTGCCTGACCGTCTGCCGTGGGTGAGTGGACACAGCCAGATCTGCACTGCGCCCTGCCTGACCGCCTGCCGTGGGTGAGTGGACACAGCCAGATCCGCACTGCGCCCTGCCTTTCCGTCTCCCGTGGGCGAGTGGACACAGCCTGATCCGCACTGCGCCCTGCCTGCCCTTCTGCCGTGGGTGAGTGTACACAGCCAGATCCGCACTGCGCCCTGCCTGACCGCCTGTCGTGGGTGAGTGGACACAGCCAGATCCGCACTGCGCCCTGCCTGACTTCCTGTCGTGGGTGAGTGGACACAGCCAGATCCGCACTGCGCCCTGCCTGCCCGTCTGCCGTGGGTGAGTGGACACAGCCAGATCCACACTGCGCCCTGCCTGCCCGTCTGCCGTGGGTGAGTGGACACAGCCAGATCCGCACTGCGCCCTTCCTGACCATCTCCCGTGGGTGAATGGACACAGCCAGATCCGCACTGCGGCTTGCCTGCCCGTCACACGTGGGTGAGTGAACACAGCCAGATCCGCACTGCGCCCTACCTGCCCGTCTCCCGTTGGTGAGTGGACACAGCCAGATCCGCACTGCGCCCTGCCTGACCGTCCTTCGTGGGTGAGTGGACACCGCCAGATCCGCACTGCGCCCTGCCTGCCCGTCTCCCGTGGGTGAGTGGACACAGCCCGATCCGCACTGCGCCCTGCCTGCCCGTCTCCCGTCAGTGAGTGGACACAGCCAGATCCGCACTGCGCTCTGCCTGACCGCCTGCCGTTGGTGAGTGGACACAGCCAGATCCGCTCTGCGCCCTGCCTGACCGTCTGCCGTGGGTGAGTGGACACAGCCAGATCCGCACTGCGCCCTGCCTGACCGTCTGCCGTGGGTGAGTGGACACAGCCAGATCCACACTGCGCCCTGCCTGCCCTTGTGCCGTGGGCGAGTGGACACAGCCAGTTCCGCACTGCGCCGTGCCTGACCGTCTGCCGTGGGTGAGTGGACACAGCCAGATCCACCCTGCGCTTTGCCTGACCGTCTGCCGTGGGTGAGTGGACACCGCCAGATCCGCACTGCGCTCTGCCTGCCCGTCTCACGTGGGTGATTGGACACAGCCAGATCCACACTGCGTCCTGCCTGCCCGTCTGCCGTGGGTGAGTGGACACAGCCAGATCCGCACTGCGCCCTGCCTGACCTTCTCCCGTGGGTGAGTGGACACAGCCAGATCCGCACTGCGCCTTGCCTGCCCGTCTCACGTGGGTGAGTGGACACAGCCAGATCCGCACTGCGCCCTACCTGCACGTCTCCCGTGGGTGAGTGGACACAGCCAGATGCGCACTGCACCCTGCCTGTCCGTCCTTCGTGGATGAGTGGACACCGCCAGATCCGCACTGCGCCCTGCCTGCCCGTCTCCCGTGGGTGAGTGGACACAGCCAGATCCGCACTGCGCCCTGCCTGCCCGTCTCCCGTCAGTGAGTGGACACAGCCAGATCCGCACTGCGCCCTGCCTGACCGTATGCTGTCGGTGAGTGGACACAGCCAGATCCGCACTGCGCCCTGCCTGCCCGTCTGCCGTGGGCGAGTGGACACAGCCCGATCCGCACTGCGCCCTGCCTGACCGTCTGCCGTGGGTGAGTGGACACAGCCAGATCCGCACTGCGCCCTGCCTGCCCGTCTGCCGTGGGCGAGTGGACACTGCCAGATCCGCACTGCGCCCTGCCTGACGGTCAGCCGTGGGTGAGTGGACACAGTCAGATCCACACTGCGCCCTGCCTGCCCCTCTGCCGTGGGCGAGTGGACACAGCCAGGTCCGCACTGCGCCCTGCCTGCCCGTCTGCTGTGGGTGAGTGGACACAGCCAGATCCACACTGCGTCCTGCCTGTCCCTATGCTGTGGGCGAGTGGACACAGCCAGATCCGCACTGCGCCCTGCCTGACCGTCTGCCGTGGGTGAGTGGACACAGCCAGATCTGCACTGCGCCCTGCCTGACCGCCTGCCGTGGGTGAGTGGACACAGCCAGATCCGCACTGCGCCCTGCCTTTCCGTCTCCCGTGGGCGAGTGGACACAGCCAGATCCGCACTGCGCCCTGCCTGCCCGTCTCCCGTCAGTGAGTGGACACAGCCAGATCCGCACTGCGCCTTACCTGCCCGTCTCCCGTGGGCGAGTGGACACAGCCCGATCCGCACTGCGCTCTGCCTGCCCGTCTGCCGTGGGTGAGTGGACACAGCCAGATCCGCACTGCGCCTTGCCTGCCCGTCTCCCGTCAGTGAGTGGACACAGCCAGATCCGCACTGCGCCCCTGCCTGCCCGTCTCCCGTGGGCGAGTGGACACAGCCAGATCCGCACTGCGCCCTGCCTGCCCGTCTCCAGTGGGCGAGTGGACTCAGCCAGATCCACACTGCGCCCTGCCTGCCTGTCTGCCGTGGGTGAGTGGACACAGCCAGATCCGCACTGCGCCCTGCCTGACCGTCTCCCGTGGGTGAGTGGACACAGCCAGATCCGCACTGCGCCCTGCCTGCCCGTCTCCCGTGGGTGAGTGGACACAGCCAGATTCTCACTGCACCTTGCCTGCCCGTCTCCTGTCAGTGAGTGGACACAGCCAGATCCGCACTGTGCCCTTCCTGCCCGTCTCCCGTGGGTGAGTGGACACAGCCAGATTCGCACTGCACCTTGCCTGCCCGTCTCCTGTCAGTGAGTGGACACAGCCAGATCCGCACTGTGCCCTTCCTGCCCGTCTCCCGTGGGCGAGTGGACACAGCCAGATCCACACTGCGTCCTGCCTGCCCGTCTGCCGTGGGTGAGTGGACACAGCAGATCCGCACTGCGCCCTGCCTGACCTTCTCCCGTGGGTGAGTGGACACAGCCAGATCCGCACTGCGCCTTGCCTGCCCGTCTCACGTGGGTGAGTGGACACAGCCAGATCCGCACTGCGCCCTACCTGCACGTCTCCCGTGGGTGAGTGGACACAGCCAGATGCGCACTGCACCCTGCCTGTCCGTCCTTCGTGGATGAGTGGACACCGCCAGATCCGCACTGCGCCCTGCCTGCCCGTCTCCCGTGGGTGAGTGGACACAGCCAGATCCGCACTGCGCCCTGCCTGCCCGTCTCCCGTCAGTGAGTGGACACAGCCAGATCCGCACTGCGCCCTGCCTGACCGTCTGCTGTCGGTGAGTGGACACAGCCTGATCCGCACTGCGCCCTGCCTGCCCGTCTGCCGTGGGCGAGTGGACACAGCCCGATCCGCACTGCGCCCTGCCTGACCGTCTGCCGTGGGTGAGTGGACACAGCCAGATCCGCACTGCGCCCTGCCTGCCCGTCTGCCGTGGGCGAGTGGACACTGCAAGATCCGCACTGCGCCCTGCCTGACGGTCAGCCGTGGGTGAGTGGACACAGCCAGATCCACACTGCGCCCTGCCTGCCCCTCTGCCGTGGGCGAGTGGACACAGCCAGATCCGCACTGCGCCCTGCCTGCCCGTCTGCTGTGGGTGAGTGGACACAGCCAGATCCACACTGCGTCCTGCCTGTCCCTATGCTGTGGGCGAGTGGACACAGCCAGATCCGCACTGCGCCCTGCCTGACCGTCTGCCGTGGGTGAGTGGACACAGCCAGATCTGCACTGCGCCCTGCCTGACCGCCTGCCGTGGGTGAGTGGACACAGCCAGATCCGCACTGCGCCCTGCCTTTCCGTCTCCCGTGGGCGAGTGGACACAGCCAGATCCGCACTGCGCCCTGCCTGCCCGTCTCCCGTCAGTGAGTGGACACAGCCAGATCCGCACTGCGCCTTACCTGCCCGTCTCCCGTGGGCGAGTGGACACAGCCCGATCCGCACTGCGCTCTGCCTGCCCGTCTGCCGTGGGTGAGTGGACACAGCCAGATCCGCACTGCGCCTTGCCTGCCCGTCTCCCGTCAGTGAGTGGACACAGCCAGATCCGCACTGCGCCCCTGCCTGCCCGTCTCCCGTGGGCGAGTGGACACAGCCAGATCCGCACTGCGCCCTGCCTGCCCGTCTCCAGTGGGCGAGTGGACACAGCCAGATCCGCACTGCGCCGTGCCTGCCCATCTCCAGTGGGCGAGTGGACTCAACCAGATCCACACTGCGCCCTGCCTGCCCGTCTGCCGTGGGTGAGTGGACACAGCCAGATCCGCACTGCGCCCTGCCTGACCGTCTCCCGTGGGTGAGTGGACACAGCCAGATCCGCACTGCGCCCTGCCTGCCCGTCTCCCGTGGGTGAGTGGACACAGCCAGATTCGCACTGCACCTTGCCTGCCCGTCTCCTGTCAGTGAGTGGACACAGCCATATCCGCACTGTGCCCTTCCTGCCCGTCTCCCGTGGGTGAGTGGACACAGCCAGATTCGCACTGCACCTTGCCTGCCCGTCTCCTGTCAGTGAGTGGACACAGCCAGATCCGCACTGCGCCCTGCCTGCCCCTCTGCTGTGGGCGAGTGGACACAGCCAGATCCGCACTGCGCCCTGCCTGACCGTCTGCCATGGGTGAGTGGACACAGCCAGATCCGCACTGCGCCCTGCCTGACCGCCTGCCGTGGGTGAGTGGACACAGCCAGATCCGCACTGCGCCCTGCCTGCCCGTCTCCCGTGGGCGAGTGGAAACAGCCAGATCCGCATTGCGCCCTGCCTGCCCTTCTGCCGTGGGTGAGTGGACACAGCCAGATCTGCACTGCGCCCTGCCTGACCGTCTGCCGTGGGTGAGTAGACACAGCCAGATCCACATTGCGCCCTGCCTGCCCGTCTGCCGTGGGTGAGTGGACACAGCCAGATCCGCACTGCGCCCTACCTGCCCGTCTCCCGTGGGCGAGTGGACACAGCCCGTTCCGCACTGCGCTCTGCCTGCCCGTCTGCCGTGGGTGAGTGGACACAGCCAGATCCGCACTGCGCCCTGCCTGATCGTCTGCCGTGGGTGAGTGGACACAGCCAGATCCGCACTGCGCCCTGCCTGCCTGTCTGCCGTGGGTGAGTGGACACAGCCAGATCCGCACTGCGCCCTGCCTGACCGTCTGACGTGGGTGAGTGGACACAGCCAGATCCGCACTGCGCCCTGCCTGCCCCTCTGCCGTGGGCGAGTGGACACAGCCAGATCCGCACTGCGCCCTGTCTGACCGTCTGCCGTGGGTGAGTGGACATAGCCAGATCCGCACTGCGCCCTGCCTGCCCGTCTCCCGTGGGCGAGTGGACACAGCCAGATCCGCACTGCGCCCTACCTGCCCGTATCCCATGGGTGAGTGGACACAGCCAGATCCGCACTGCACCCTGCCTGACCGTCCTTCGTGGGTGAGTGGACACCGCCAGATCCGCACTGCGCCCTGCCTGCCCATCTCCCGTGGGTGAGTGGACACAGCCAGATCCGCACTGCGCTCTTCCTGCCCGTCTCCCATCAGTGAGTGGACACAGCCAGATCCGCACTGCGCCCTGCCTGCCCTTCTGCCGTGGGTGAGTGAACACAGCCAGATCCGCACTGCGCCCTGTCTGCCCGTCTCTCGTCAGTGAGTGGACACAGCCAGATCCGCACTGCGCCCTGCCTGCCCTTCTGCCGTGGGTGAGTGGACACAGCCAGATCCGCACTGCGCCCTGCCTGACCGTCTGCCGTGTGTGAGTGGACACAGCCAGATCCGCACTGCGCCCTGCCTGCCCGTCTCCCGTGGGTGAGTGGACACAGCCAGATCCGCACTGCGCCCTGCCTGACCGTCTGCCGTGGGTGAGTGGACACAGCCAGATCCGCACTGCGCCCTGCCTGACCGCCTCCCGTGGGTGAGTGAACACAGCCAGATCCGCACTGCGCCCTGCCTGCCCGTCTTCCGGAGGCGATTGGACACAGCCAGATCCGCACTGCGCCCTGCCTGCCCTTCTGCCGTGGGTGAGTGGACACAGCCAGATCCGCACTGTGCCCTGCCTGACCTTCTGCCGTGGGTGTGTGGACACAGCCAGATCCACACTGTGCCCTGCCTGCCCGTCTGCCGTGGGTGAGTGGACACAGCCAGATCCGCACTGCGCCCTGCCTGCCCGTCTCCCGTGGGTGAGTGGACACAGCCAGATCCGCACTGCGTCCTGCCTGCCCGTCTCCCGTAGGTGAGTGGACACAGCCAGATCCGCACTGCGCGCTGCCTGCCCGTCTGTCGTGGGCGAGTGGACACAGCCATATCCGCACTACGCCCTGCCTGACCGTCTGCCGTGGGTGAGTGGACACAGCCAGATCCACACTGCTCCCTGCCTGCCCGTCTGCTGTGGGCGAGCGGACACAGCCAGATCCGCACTGCGCCCTGCCTGACCGTCTACCGTAGGTGAGTGGACACAGCCAGATCCGCACTGCGCCCTGCCTGCCCGTCTACCGTGGGCGAGTGGACACAGCCAGATCCGCACTGCACCCTGCCTGACCGTCTGCTGTGGGTGAGTGGACACAGCCAGATCCACACTGCGCCCTGCCTGCCCCTATGCTGTGGGCGAGTGGACACAGCCAGATCCGCACTGCGCCCTGCCTGACCGTCTGCCGTGGGTGAGTGGACACAGCCAGATCCGCACTGCGCCCTGCCTGACCGCCTGCCGTGGGTGAGTAGACACAGCCAGATCCGCACTGCGCCCTGCCTGCCCGTCTCCCGTGGGTGAGTGGACACAGCCAGATCCGCACTGCGCCCTGCCTGACCGTCTCCCGTGGGTGAGTGGACACAGCCAAATCCGCACTGCGCCCTGCCTGCCCGTCTCCCGTGGGTGAGTGGACACAGCCAGTTCCGCACTGCGCCCTGCCTGCCCGTCTTCCGGAGGCGATTGGACACAGCCAGATCCGCACTGCGCCCTGCCTGCCCTTCTGCCGTGGGTGAGTGGACACAGCCAGATCCGCACTGTGCCCTGCCTGACCTTCTTCCGTGGGTGTGTGGACACAGCCAGATCCACACTGTGACCTGCCTGCCCGTCTGCCGTGGGTGAGTGGACACAGCCAGATCCGCACTGCGCCCTGCCTGCCCGTCTCCCGTGGGTGAGTGGACACAGCCAGATCCGCACTGCGTCCTGCCTGCCCGTCTCCCGTAGGTGAGTGGACACAGCCAGATCCGCACTGCGCGCTGCCTGCCCGTCTGTCGTGGGCGAGTGGACACAGCCATATCCGCACTACGCCCTGCCTGACCGTTTGCCGTGGGTGAGTGGACACAGCCAGATCCACACTGCTCCCTGCCTGCCCGTCTGCTGTGGGAGAGCGGACACAGCCAGATCCGCACTGCGCCCTGCCTGACCGTCTACCGTAGGTGAGTGGACACAGCCAGATCCGCACTGCGCCCTGCCTGCCCGTCTACCGTGGGCGAGTGGACACAGCCAGATCCGCACTGCACCCTGCCTGACCGTCTGCTGTGGGTGAGTGGACACAGCCAGATCCACACTGCGCCCTGCCTGCCCCTATGCTGTGGGCGAGTGGACACAGCCAGATCCGCACTGCGCCCTGCCTGACCGTCTGCCGTGGGTGAGTGGACACAGCCAGATCCACACTGCGCCCTGCCTGCCCCTATGCTGTGGGCGAGTGGACACAGCCAGATCCGCACTGCGCCCTGCCTGACCGTCTGCCGTGGGTGAGTGGACACAGCCAGATCCGCACTGCGCCCTGCCTGACCGCCTGCCGTGGGTGAGTAGACACAGCCAGATCCGCACTGCGCCCTGCCTGCCCGTCTCCCGTGGGCGAGTGGACACAGCCAGATCCGCATTGCGCCCTGCCTGCCCTTCTGCCGTGGGTGAGTGGACACAGCCAGTTCCGCACTGCGCCCTGCCTGCCCGTCTCCCGTCAGTGAGTGGACACAGCCAGATCCGCACTGCGCCCTACCTGCCCGTCTCCCGTGGGCGAGTGGACACAGCCCGTTCCGCACTGCGCTCTGCCTGCCCGTCTGCCGTGGGTGAGTGGACACAGCCAGATCCGCACTGCGCCCTGCCTGACCGTCTGCCGTGGGTGAGTGGACACAGCCAGATCCGCACTGCGCCCTGCCTGCCTGTCTGCCGTGGGTGAGTGGACACAGCCAGATCCGCACTGCGCCCTGCCTGACCGTCTGACGTGGGTGAGTGGACACAGCCAGATCCGCACTGCGCCCTGCCTGCCCCTCTGCCGTGGGCGATTGGACACAGCCAGATCCGCACTGCGCCCTGCCTGACCGTCTGCCGTGGGTGAGTGGACACAGCCAGATCCGCACTGCGCCCTGCCTGCCCGTCTCCCGTGGGTGAGTGGACACAGCCAGATCCGCACTGCGCGCTGCCTGCCCGTCTCCCGTGGGCGAGTGGACACAGCCAGATACGCACTACGCCCTGCCTGACCGTCTGCCGTGTGTGAGTGGACACAGCCAGATCCGCACTGCGCCCTGCCTGCCCGTCTCCCGTCAGTGAGTGGACACAGCCAGATCCGCACTGCGCCCTGCCTGCCTGTCTGCCATGGGTGAGTGGACACAGCCAGATCTGCACTGCGCCCTGCCTGACCGCCTGCCGTGGATGAGTGGACACAGCCAGATCCGCACTGCGCCCTGCCTTCCCGTCTCCCGTGGGCGAGTGGAAACAGCCCGATCCGCACTGCGCTCTGCCTGCCCGTCTGCCGTGGGTGAGTGGACACAGCCAGATCCGCACTGCTCCCTGCCTGCCCGTCTCCCGTCAGTGAGTGGACACAGCCATATTCGCACTGCGCCCTGCCTGCCCGTCTCCCGTGGGTGAGTGGACACAGCCATATCCGCACTGCGCGCTGCCTGCCCGTCTCCCATGGGCGAGTGGACACAGCCAGATCCGCACTGCGCCCTGCCTGCCCGTCTGTAATGGGCGAGTGGACACAGCCAGATCCGCACTGCGCCCTGCCTGACCATCTGACGTGGGTGAGTGGACACAGCCAGATCCGCACTGCGCCCTGCCTGCCCCTCTGCCGTGGGCGATTGGACACAGCCAGATCCGCACTGCGCCCTGCCTGACCGTCTGCCGTGGGTGAGTGGACACAGCCAGATCCGCACTGCGCCCTGCCTGCCCGTCTCCCGTGGGTGAGTGGACACAGCCAGATCCGCACTGCGCGCTGCCTGCCCGTCTCCCGTGGGCGAGTGGACACAGCCAGATACGCACTACGCCCTGCCTGACCGTCTGCCGTGTGTGAGTGGACACAGCCAGATCCGCACTGCGCCCTGCCTGCCCGTCTCCCGTGGGTGAGTGGACACAGCCAGATCCGCACTGCGCCCTGCCTGACCGTCTGCCGTGGGCGAGTGGACACAGCCAGATCCGCACTGTGCCCTGCCTGACCGCCTGCCGTGGGTGAGTGGACACAGCCAGATCCGCACTGCGCCCTGCCTGCCCGTCTGCCGTGGGTGAGTGGACACAGCCAGATCCGCACTGCGCCCTACCTGCCCGTCTCCCGTGGGTTAGTGGACACAGCCAGATCCGCACTGCACCCTGCCTGACCGTCCTTCGTGGGTGAGTGGACACCGCCAGATCCGCACTGCGCCCTGCCTGCCCGTCTCCCGTGGGTGAGTGGACACAGCCAGATCCGCACTGCGCCCTGCCTGCCCGTCTCCCATCAGTGAGTGGACACAGCCAGATCCGCACTGCGCCCTGCCTGACCGTCTCGCGTGGGTGAGTGGACACAGCCAGATCCGCACTGCGCGCTGCCTGCCCGTCTCCCGTGGGCGAGTGGACACAGCCAGATCCGCACTGCGCCCTGTCTGCCCGCTGTCGTGGGCGAGTGGACACAGCCAAATCCGCACTGCGCCCTGCCTGACCGTCTGCCGTGGGCGAGTGGAGACAGCCAGATCCGCACTGCGCACTGCCTGACCGTCTGCCGTGGGTGAGTGGACACAGCCAGATCCGCACTGCGCCCTGCCTGACCGCCTGCTGTGGGTGAGTGGACACAGCCAGATCCGCACTGCGCCCTGCCTGCCCGTCTCCCGTGGGTGAGTGGACACAGCCAGATCCACACTGCGCCCTGTCTGACCGTCTGCCGTGGGCGAGTGGACACAGCCAGATCCGCACTGCGCCCTGCCTGACCGTCTGCTGTGGGTGAGTGGACACAGCAAGATCCGCACTGCGCCCTGCCTGCCCCTATGCTGTGGGCGAGTGGACACAGCCAGATCCGCACTGCGCCTTGCCTGACCGTCTGCCGTGGGTGAGTGGACACAGCCAGATCTGCACTGCGCCCTGCCTGACCGCCTGCCGTGGATGAGTGGACACAGCCAGATCCGCACTGCGCCCTGCCTTCCCGTCTCCCGTGGGCGAGTGGAAACAGCCCGATCCGCACTGCGCTCTGCCTGCCCGTCTGCCGTGGGTGAGTGGACACAGCCAGATCCGCACTGCTCCCTGCCTGCCCGTCTCCCGTCAGTGAGTGGACACAGCCATATTCGCACTGCGCCCTGCCTGCCCGTCTCCCGTGGGTGAGTGGACACAGCCATATCCGCACTGCGCGCTGCCTGCCCGTCTCCCATGGGCGAGTGGACACAGCCAGATCCGCACTGCGCCCTGCCTGCCCGTCTGTAATGGGCGAGTGGACACAGCCAGATCCGCACTGCGCCCTGCCTGACCGTCTGCCGTCGGTGAGTGGACACAGCCAGATCCACACTGCGCCCTGCCTGCCCGTCTGCCGTGGGCGAGTGAACACAGCCAGATCCGCACTGTGCACTGCCTGACCGTCTGCCGTGGGTGAGTGGACACAGCCAGATCCGCACTGCGCCTTGCCTGACCGCCTGCCGTGGGTGAGTGGACACAGCCAGATCCACACTGCGCCCTGCCTGCCCGTCTCCCGTGGGTGAGTGGACACAGCCAGATCCGCACTGCGCCCTGCCTGCCCGTCTCCCGTCAGTGAGTGGACACAGCCAGATCCGCACTGCGCCCTGCCTGACCGTCTGCTGTCGGTGAGTGGACACAGCCAGATCCGCACTGCGCCCTGCCTGCCCGTCTGCCGTGGGCGAGTGGACACAGCCCGATCCGCACTGCGCCCTGCCTGACCGTCTGCCGTGGGTGAGTGGACACAGCCAGATCCGCACTGCGCCCTGCCTGCCCGTCTGCCGTGGGCGAGTGGACACTGCAAGATCCGCACTGCGCCCTGCCTGACGGTCAGCCGTGGGTGAGTGGACACAGCCAGATCCACACTGCGCCCTGCCTGCCCCTCTGCCATGGGCGAGTGGACACAGCCAGATCCACACTGCGTCCTGCCTGTCCCTATGCTGTGGGCGAGTGGACACAGCCAGATCCGCACTGCGCCCTGCCTGACCGTCTGCCGTGGGTGAGTGGACACAGCCAGATCTGCACTGCGCCCTGCCTGACCGCCTGCCGTGGGTGAGTGGACACAGCCAGATCCGCACTGCGCCCTGCCTTTCCGTCTCCCGTGGGCGAGTGGACACAGCCAGATCCGCACTGCGCCCTGCCTGCCCGTCTCCCGTCAGTGAGTGGACACAGCCAGATCCGCACTGCGCCTTACCTGCCCGTCTCCCGTGGGCGAGTGGACACAGCCCGATCCGCACTGCGCTCTGCCTGCCCGTCTGCCGTGGGTGAGTGGACACAGCCAGATCCGCACTGCGCCTTGCCTGCCCGTCTCCCGTCAGTGAGTGGACACAGCCAGATCCGCACTGCGCCCCTGCCTGCCCGTCTCCCGTGGGCCAGTGGACACAGCCAGATCCGCACTGCGCCCTGCCTGCCCGTCTCCAGTGGGCGAGTGGACACAGCCAGATCCGCACTGCGCCGTGCCTGCCCATCTCCAGTGGGCGAGTGGACTCAACCAGATCCACACTGCGCCCTGCTTGCCCGTCTGCCGTGGGTGAGTGGACACAGCCAGATCCGCACTGCGCCCTGCCTGACCGTCTCCCGTGGGTGAGTGGACACAGCCAGATCCGCACTGCGCCCTGCCTGCCCGTCTCCCGTGGGTGAGTGGACACAGCCAGATTCGCACTGCACCTTGCTTGCCCGTCTCCTGTCAGTGAGTGGACACAGCCAGATCCGCACTGTGCCCTTCCTGCCCGTCTCCCGTGGGTGAGTGGACACAGCCAGATTCGCACTGCACCTTGCCTGCCCGTCTCCTGTCAGTGAGTGGACACAGCCAGATCCGCACTGCGCCCTGCCTGCCCCTCTGCTGTGGGCGAGTGGACACAGCCAGATCCGCACTGCGCCCTGCCTGACCGTCTGCCATGGGTGAGTGGACACAGCCAGATCCGCACTGCGCCCTGCCTGACCGCCTGCCGTGGGTGAGTGGACACAGCCAGATCCGCACTGCGCCCTGCCTGCCCGTCTCCCGTGGGCGAGTGGACACAGCCAGATCCGCATTGCGCCCTGCCTGCCCTTCTGCCGTGGGTGAGTGGACACAGCCAGATCTGCACTGCGCCCTGCCTGACCGTCTGCCGTGGGTGAGTAGACACAGCCAGATCCACATTGCGCCCTGCCTGCCCGTCTGCCGTGGGTGAGTGGACACAGCCAGATCCGCACTGCGCCCTACCTGCCCGTCTCCCGTGGGCGAGTGGACACAGCCCGTTCCGCACTGCGCTCTGCCTGCCCGTCTGCCGTGGGTGAGTGGACACAGCCAGATCCGCACTGCGCCCTGCCTGACCGTCTGCCGTGGGTGAGTGGACACAGCCAGATCCGCACTGCGCCCTGCCTGCCTGTCTGCCGTGGGTGAGTGGACACAGCCAGATCCGCACTGCGCCCTGCCTGACCGTCTGACGTGGGTGAGTGGACACAGCCAGATCCGCACTGCGCCCTGCCTGCCCCTCTGCCGTGGGCGAGTGGACACAGCCAGATCCGCACTGCGCCCTGTCTGACCGTCTGCCGTGGGTGAGTGGACATAGCCAGATCCGCACTGCGCCCTGCCTGCCCGTCTCCCGTGGGAGAGTGGACACAGCCAGATCCGCACTGCGCCCTACCTGCCCGTATCCCATGGGTGAGTGGACACAGCCAGATCCGCACTGCACCCTGCCTGACCGTCCTTCGTGGGTGAGTGGACACCGCCAGATCCGCACTGCGCCCTGCCTGCCCATCTCCCGTGGGTGAGTGGACACAGCCAGATCCGCACTGCGCTCTTCCTGCCCGTCTCCCATCAGTGAGTGGACACAGCCAGATCCGCACTGCGCCCTGCCTGCCCTTCTGCCGTGGGTGAGTGAACACAGCCAGATCCGCACTGCGCCCTGTCTGCCCGTCTCTCGTCAGTGAGTGGACACAGCCAGATCCGCACTGCGCCCTGCCTGCCCTTCTGCCGTGGGTGAGTGGACACAGCCATTCCGCACTGCGCCCTGCCTGACCGTCTGCCGTGTGTGAGTGGACACAGCCAGATCCGCACTGCGCCCTGCCTGCCCGTCTCCCGTGGGTGAGTGGACACAGCCAGATCCGCACTGCGCCCTGCCTGACCGTCTGCCGTGGGTGAGTGGACACAGCCAGATCCGCACTGCGCCCTGCCTGACCGCCTCCCGTGGGTGAGTGAACACAGCCAGATCCGCACTGCGCCCTGCCTGCCCGTCTTCCGGAGGCGATTGGACACAGCCAGATCCGCACTGCGCCCTGCCTGCCCTTCTGCCGTGGGTGAGTGGACACAGCCAGATCCGCACTGTGCCCTGCCTGACCTTCTGCCGTGGGTGTGTGGACACAGCCAGATCCACACTGTGCCCTGCCTGCCCGTCTGCCGTGGGTGAGTGGACACAGCCAGATCCGCACTGCGCCCTGCCTGCCCGTCTCCCGTGGGTGAGTGGACACAGCCAGATCCGCACTGCGTCCTGCCTGCCCGTCTCCCGTAGGTGAGTGGACACAGCCAGATCCGCACTGCGCGCTGCCTGCCCGTCTGTCGTGGGCGAGTGGACACAGCCATATCCGCACTACGCCCTGCCTGACCGTCTGCCGTGGGTGAGTGGACACAGCCAGATCCACACTGCTCCCTGCCTGCCCGTCTGCTGTGGGCGAGCGGACACAGCCAGATCCGCACTGCGCCCTGCCTGACCGTCTACCGTAGGTGAGTGGACACAGCCAGATCCGCACTGCGCCCTGCCTGCCCGTCTACCGTGGGCGAGTGGACACAGCCAGATCCGCACTGCACCCTGCCTGACCGTCTGCTGTGGGTGAGTGGACACAGCCAGATCCACACTGCGCCCTGCCTGCCCCTATGCTGTGGGTGAGTGGACACAGCCAGATCCGCACTGCGCCCTGCCTGACCGTCTGCCATGGGTGAGTGGACACAGCCAGATCCGCACTGCGCCCTGCCTGACCGCCTGCCGTGGGTGAGTAGACACAGCCAGATCCGCACTGCGCCCTGCCTGCCCGTCTCCCGTGGGTGAGTGGACACAGCCAGATCCGCACTGCGCCCTGCCTGACCGTCTCCCGTGGGTGAGTGGACACAGCCAAATCCGCACTGCGCCCTGCCTGCCCGTCTCCCGTGGGTGAGTGGACACAGCCAGATCCGCACTGCGCCCTGCCTGCCCGTCTTCCGGAGGCGATTGGACACAGCCAGATCCGCACTGCGCCCTGCCTGCCCTTCTGCCGTGGGTGAGTGGACACAGCCAGATCCGCACTGTGCCCTGCCTGACCTTCTGCCGTGGGTGTGTGGACACAGCCAGATCCACACTGTGCCCTGCCTGCCCGTCTGCCGTGGGTGAGTGGACACAGCCAGATCCGCACTGCGTCCTGCCTGCCCGTCTCCCGTAGGTGAGTGGACACAGCCAGATCCGCACTGCGCGCTGCCTGCCCGTCTGTCGTGGGCGAGTGGACACAGCCATATCCGCACTACGCCCTGCCTGACCGTCTGCCGTGGGTGAGTGGACACAGCCAGATCCACACTGCTCCCTGCCTGCCCGTCTGCTGTGGGAGAGCGGACACAGCCAGATCCGCACTGCGCCCTGCCTGACCGTCTACCGTAGGTGAGTGGACACAGCCAGATCCGCACTGCGCCCTGCCAGCCCGTCTACCGTGGGCGAGTGGACACAGCCAGATACGCACTGCACCCTGCCTGACCGTCTGCTGTGGGTGAGTGGACACAGCCAGATCCACACTGCGCCCTGCCTGCCCCTATGCTGTGGGCGAGTGGACACAGCCAGATCCGCACTGCGCCCTGCCTGACCGTCTGCCGTGGGTGAGTGGACACAGCCAGATCCACACTGCGCCCTGCCTGCCCCTATGCTGTGGGCGAGTGGACACAGCCAGATCCGCACTGCGCCCTGCCTGACCGTCTGCCGTGGGTGAGTGGACACAGCCAGATCCGCACTGCGCCCTGCCTGACCGCCTGCCGTGGGTGAGTAGACACAGCCAGATCCGCACTGCGCCCTGCCTGCCCGTCTCCCGTGGGCGAGTGGACACAGCCAGATCCGCATTGCGCCCTGCCTGCCCTTCTGCCGTGGGTGAGTGGACACAGCCAGATCCGCACTGCGCCCTGCCTGCCCGTCTCCCGTCAGTGAGTGGACACAGCCAGATCCGCACTGCGCCCTACCTGCCCGTCTCCCGTGGGCGAGTGGACACAGCCCGTTCCGCACTGCGCTCTGCCTGCCCGTCTGCCATGGGTGAGTGGACACAGCCAGATCCGCACTGCGCCCTGCCTGACCGTCTGCCGTGGGTGAGTGGACACAGCCAGATCCGCACTGCGCCCTGCCTGCCTGTCTGCCGTGGGTGAGTGGACACAGCCAGATCCGCACTGCGCCCTGCCTGACCGTCTGCCGTGGGTGAGTGGACACAGCCAGATCCGCACTGCGCCCTGCCTGCCCCTCTGCCGTGGGCGATTGGACACAGCCAGATCCGCACTGCGCCCTGCCTGACCGTCTGCCGTGGGTGAGTGGACACAGCCAGATCCGCACTGCGCCCTGCCTGCCCGTCTCCCGTGGGTGAGTGGACACAGCCAGATCCGCACTGCGCGCTGCCTGCCCGTCTCCCGTGGGCGAGTGGACACAGCCAGATACGCACTACGCCCTGCCTGACCGTCTGCCGTGTGTGAGTGGACACAGCCAGATCCGCACTGCGCCCTGCCTGCCCGTCTCCCGTGGGTGAGTGGACACAGCCAGATCCGCACTGCGCCCTGCCTGACCGTCTGCCGTGGGCGAGTGGACACAGCCAGATCCGCACTGCGCCCTGCCTGACCGCCTGCCGTGGGTGAGTGGACACAGCCAGATCCGCACTGCGCCCTGCCTGCCCGTCTGCCGTGGGTGAGTGGACACAGCCAGATCCGCACTGCGCCCTACCTGCCCGTCTCCCGTGGGTTAGTGGACACAGCCAGATCCGCACTGCACCCTGCCTGACCGTCCTTCGTGGGTGAGTGGACACCGCCAGATCCGCACTGCGCCCTGCCTGCCCGTCTCCCGTGGGTGAGTGGACACAGCCAGATCCGCACTGCGCCCTGCCTGCCCGTCTCCCATCAGTGAGTGGACACAGCCAGATCCGCACTGCGCCCTGCCTGACCGTCTCGCGTGGGTGAGTGGACACAGCCAGATCCGCACTGCGCGCTGCCTGCCCGTCTCCCGTGGGCGAGTGGACACAGCCAGATCCGCACTGCGCCCTGTCTGCCCGCTGTCGTGGGCGAGTGGACACAGCCAAATCCGCACTGCGCCCTGCCTGACCGTCTGCCGTGGGCGAGTGGAGACAGCCAGATCCGCACTGCGCACTGCCTGACCGTCTGCCGTGGGTGAGTGGACACAGCCAGATCCGCACTGCGCCCTGCCTGACCGCCTGCTGTGGGTGAGTGGACACAGCCAGATCCGCACTGCGCCCTGCCTGCCCGTCTCCCGTGGGTGAGTGGACACAGCCAGATCCACACTGCGCCCTGCCTGACCGTCTGCCGTGGCGAGTGGACACAGCCAGATCCGCACTGCGCCCTGCCTGACCGTCTGCTGTGGGTGAGTGGACACAGCAAGATCCGCACTGCGCCCTGCCTGCCCCTATGCTGTGGGCGAGTGGACACAGCCAGATCCGCACTGCGCCCTGCCTGACCGTCTGCCGTGGGTGAGTGGACACAGCCAGATCTGCACTGCGCCCTGCCTGACCGCCTGCCGTGGATGAGTGGACACAGCCAGATCCGCACTGCGCCCTGCCTTCCCGTCTCCCGTGGGCGAGTGGAAACAGCCCGATCCGCACTGCGCTCTGCCTGCCCGTCTGCCGTGGGTGAGTGGACACAGCCAGATCCGCACTGCTCCCTGCCTGCCCGTCTCCCGTCAGTGAGTGGACACAGCCATATTCGCACTGCGCCCTGCCTGCCCGTCTCCCGTGGGTGAGTGGACACAGCCATATCCGCACTGCGCGCTGCCTGCCCGTCTCCCATGGGCGAGTGGACACAGCCAGATCCGCACTGCGCCCTGCCTGCCCGTCTGTAATGGGCGAGTGGACACAGCCAGATCCGCACTGCGCCCTGCCTGACCGTCTGCCGTCGGTGAGTGGACACAGCCAGATCCACACTGCGCCCTGCCTGCCCGTCTGCCGTGGGCGAGTGAACACAGCCAGATCCGCACTGTGCACTGCCTGACCGTCTGCCGTGGGTGAGTGGACACAGCCAGATCCGCACTGCGCCTTGCCTGACCGCCTGCCGTGGGTGAGTGGACACAGCCAGATCCACACTGCGCCCTTCCTGCCCGTCTGCCGTGGGCGAGTGGACACAGCCAGATCCGCACTGCGCACTGCCTGACCGTCTGCCGTGGGTGAGTGGACACAGCCAGATCCGTACTGCGCCCTGCATAACCGCCTGCCGTGGGTGAGTGGACACAGCAAGGTCCGCACTGCGCCTTGCCTGCCCGTCTCCCGTGGGCGACTGGACACAGCCAGATCCTCACTGCGCCCTGCCTGCCCTTCTGCCGTGGGTGAGTGGACACAGCCAGATCCGCACTGCGCCCTGCCTGACCGTCTGCCGTGGGTGAGTGGACACAGCCAGATCCGCACTGCGCCCTGCCTGACTGCTTGCCGTGGGTGAGTGGACACAGCCAGATCCGCACAGCGCCCTGCCTGACCGCCTGCCGTGGGTGAGTGGACACAGCCAGATCCACACTGCGCTCTGCCTGCTCGTCTGCCGTGGGTTAGTGGACATAGCCAGATCCACACAGCACCGTCTCTGCCCATCTTCCGTGGGTGAGTGGACACAGCCGGATCCGCACTGCGCCCTGCCTGACCGTCTGCCGTGGGTGAGTGGACACAGCCAGATCGGCACTGCGCCCTGTATGACCGTTTGCCGTGGGTGAGTGGACACAGCCAGATCCGCACTGCGCGCTGCCTGCCCCTCTCACGTGGGTGACTGGACACAGCCAGATCCGCACTGCGCCCTGCCTGCCCGTCTACCGTGGGCGAGTGGACACAGCCAGATCCGCACTGCACCCTGCCTGACCGTCTGCTGTGGGTGAGTGGACACAGCCAGATCCACACTGCGCCCTGCCTGCCCCTATGCTGTGGGCGAGTGGACACAGCCAGATCCGCACTGCGCCCTGCCTGACCGTCTGCCGTGGGTGAGTGGACACAGCCAGATCCACACTGCGCCCTGCCTGCCCCTATGCTGTGGGCGAGTGGACACAGCCAGATCCGCACTGCGCCCTGCCTGACCGTCTGCCGTGGGTGAGTGGACACAGCCAGATCCGCACTGCGCCCTGCCTGACCGCCTGCCGTGGGTGAGTAGACACAGCCAGATCCGCACTGCGCCCTGCCTGCCCGTCTCCCGTGGGCGAGTGGACACAGCCAGATCCGCATTGCGCCCTGCCTGCCCTTCTGCCGTGGGTGAGTGGACACAGCCAGATCCGCACTGCGCCCTGCCTGCCCGTCTCCCGTCAGTGAGTGGACACAGCCAGATCCGCACTGCGCCCTACCTGCCCGTCTCCCGTGGGCGAGTGGACACAGCCCGTTCCGCACTGCGCTCTGCCTGCCCGTCTGCCGTGGGTGAGTGGACACAGCCAGATCCGCACTGCGCCCTGCCTGACCGTCTGCCGTGGGTGAGTGGACACAGCCAGATCCGCACTGCGCCCTGCCTGCCTGTTTGCCGTGGGTGAGTGGACACAGCCAGATCCGCACTGCGCCCTGCCTGACCGTCTGACGTGGGTGAGTGGACACAGCCAGATCCGCACTGCGCCCTGCCTGCCCCTCTGCCGTGGGCGATTGGACACAGCCAGATCCGCACTGCGCCCTGCCTGACCGTCTGCCGTGGGTGAGTGGACACAGCCAGATCCGCACTGCGCCCTGCCTGCCCGTCTCCCGTGGGTGAGTGGACACAGCCAGATCCGCACTGCGCGCTGCCTGCCCGTCTCCCGTGGGCGAGTGGACACAGCCAGATACGCACTACGCCCTGCCTGACCGTCTGCCGTGTGTGAGTGGACACAGCCAGATCCGCACTGCGCCCTGCCTGCCCGTCTCCCGTGGGTGAGTGGACACAGCCAGATCCGCACTGCGCCCTGCCTGACCGTCTGCCGTGGGCGAGTGGACACAGCCAGATCCGCACTGTGCCCTGCCTGACCGCCTGCCGTGGGTGAGTGGACACAGCCAGATCCGCACTGCGCCCTGCCTGCCCGTCTGCCGTGGGTGAGTGGACACAGCCAGATCCGCACTGCGCCCTACCTGCCCGTCTCCCGTGGGTTAGTGGACACAGCCAGATCCGCACTGCACCCTGCCTGACCGTCCTTCGTGGGTGAGTGGACACCGCCAGATCCGCACTGCGCCCTGCCTGCCCGTCTCCCGTGGGTGAGTGGACACAGCCAGATCCGCACTGCGCCCAGCCTGCCCGTCTCCCATCAGTGAGTGGACACAGCCAGATCCGCACTGCGCCCTGCCTGACCGTCTCGCGTGGGTGAGTGGACACAGCCAGATCCGCACTGCGCGCTGCCTGCCCGTCTCCCGTGGGCGAGTGGACACAGCCAGATCCGCACTGCGCCCTGTCTGCCCGCTGTCGTGGGCGAGTGGACACAGCCAAATCCGCACTGCGCCCTGCCTGACCGTCTGCCGTGGGCGAGTGGAGACAGCCAGATCCGCACTGCGCACTGCCTGACCGTCTGCCGTGGGTGACTCGACACAGCCAGATCCGCACTGCGTCCTGCCTGACCGTCTGCTGTGGGTGAGTGGACACAGCAAGATCCGCACTGCGCCCTGCCTGCCCCTATGCTGTGGGCGAGTGGACACAGCCAGATCCGCACTGCGCCCTGCCTGACCGTCTGCCGTGGGTGAGTGGACACAGCCAGATCTGCACTGCGCCCTGCCTGACCGTCTGCCGTCGGTGAGTGGACACAGCCAGATCCACACTGCGCCCTGCCTGCCCGTCTGCCGTGGGCGAGTGAACACAGCCAGATCCGCACTGTGCACTGCCTGACCGTCTGCCGTGGGTGAGTGGACACAGCCAGATCCGCACTGCGCCTTGCCTGACCGCCTGCCGTGTGTGAGTGGACACAGCCAGATCCACACTGCGCCCTTCCTGCCCGTCTGCCGTGGGCGAGTGGACACAGCCAGATCCGCACTGCGCACTGCCTGACCGTCTGCCGTGGGTGAGTGGACACAGCCAGATCCGTACTGCGCCCTGCATAACCGCCTGCCGTGGGTGAGTGGACACAGCAAGGTCCGCACTGCGCCTTGCCTGCCCGTCTCCCGTGGGCGACTGGACACAGCCAGATCCTCACTGCGCCCTGCCTGCCCTTCTGCCGTGGGTGAGTGGACACAGCCAGATCCGCACTGCGCCCTGCCTGACCGTCTGCCGTGGGTGAGTGGACACAGCCAGATCCGCACTGCGCCCTGCCTGACCGCTTGCCGTGGGTGAGTGGACACAGCCAGATCCGCACAGCGCCCTGCCTGACCGCCTGCCGTGGGTGAGTGGACACAGCCAGATCCACACTGCGCTCTGCCTGCTCGTCTGCCGTGGGTTAGTGGACATAGCCAGATCCACACAGCACCGTCTCTGCCCATCTTCCGTGGGTGAGTGGACACAGCCGGATCCGCACTGCGCCCTGCCTGACCGTCTGCCGTGGGTGAGTGGACACAGCCAGATCGGCACTGCGCCCTGTATGACCGTCTGCCGTGGGTGAGTTGACACAGCCAGATCCGCACTGCGCGCTGCCTGCCCCTCTCACGTGGGTGACTGGACACAGCCAGATCCGCACTGCGCCCTGCCTGCCCGTCTCCCGTGGGTGAGTGGACACAGCCAGATCCGCACTGCGCCCTGCCTGCCCGTCTCCCGTGGGTGAGTGGACAGAGCCAGATCCACACTGCGCCGTTCCTGCCCGTCTGCCGTGGGCGAGTGGACACTGCCAGATCCGCACTGCGCACTGCCTGACCGTCTGCCGTGGGTGAGTGGACACAGCCAGATCCGCACTGCGCCCTGCCTAACCGCCTGCCGTGGGTGAGTGGACACAGCAAGATCCGCACTGCGCCTTGCCTGCCCGTCTCCCGTGGGCGAGTGGACACAGCCACATCCGCACTGCGCCTTTCCTGCCCTTCTGCCGTGGGTGAGTGGACACAGCCAGATCCGCACTGCGCCCTGCCTGATCGTCTACCGTGGGTGAGTGGACACAGCCAGATCCGCACTGCTCCCTGCCTGACTGCTTGCCATGGGTGAGTGGACACAGCCAGATCCGCACTGCGCCCTGCGTGTCCGCCTGCCGTGGGTGAGTGGACACAGCCAGATCCGCACTGCGCCCTGCCTGCCCGTCTCCCGTGGGTGAGTGAACACAGCCAGATCCGCACTGCAGCTTGCCTGTCTGTCTCCCGTCAGTGAGTGGACACAACCAGATCCGCACTGCGCCCTGCCTGCCCGTCTCCCGTGGGTGAGTGGACACAGCCGGATCCGCACTGCGCGCTGCCTGCCCGTCTCCAGTGGGCGAGTGGAAACAGCCAGATCCGCACTGCGCGCTGCCTGCCCGTCTGTCGTGGGCGAGTGGACACAGCCATATCCGCACTGCGCCCTGCCTGCCCGTCTGCCGTGGGTGAGTGGACACAGCCAGATCCACAATGCGCCCTGCCTGCCCGTCTGCCGTGGGTGAGTGGACACAGCCAGATCCACACTGCGCCCTGCCTGCCCCTATGCTGTGGGCGAGTGGACACAGCCAGTTCCGCACTGCGCCCTGCCTGACCGTCTGCGTGGGTGAGTGGACACAGCCAGATCTGCAATGCGCCCTGCCTGACCGCCTGCCGTGGGTGAGTGGACACAGCCAGATCCGCACTGCGCCCTGCCTGCCCGTCTCCCGTGGACGAGTGGACACAGCCAGATCCGCACTGCGCCCTGCCTGCCCTTCTGCCGTGGGTGAGTGAACACAGCCAGATCCGCACTGCGCCCTGTCTGCCCGTCTCTCGTCAGTGAGTGGACACAGCCAGATCCGCACTGCGCCCTGCCTGCCCGTCTTCCGGAGGCGATTGGACACAGCCAGATCCGCACTGCGCCCTGCCTGCCCTTCTGCCGTGGGTGAGTGGACACAGCCAGATCCGCACTGCGCCCTGCCTGCCCGTCTGCCGTGGGTGAGAGGACACAGCCAGATCCGCACTGCGCCCTGCCTGCCCGTCTCCCGTGGGTGAGTGGACACAGCCAGATCCGCACTGCGCCCTGCCTGACCGTCTACCGTAGGTGAGTGGACACAGCCAGATCCGCACTGCGCCCTGCCTGCCCGTCTACCGTGGGCGAGTGGACACAGCCAGATCCGCACTGCACCCTGCCTGACCGTCTGCTGTGGGTGAGTGGACACAGCCAGATCCACACTGCGCCCTGCCTGCCCCTATGCTGTGGGCGAGTGGACACAGCCAAATCCGCACTGCGCCCTGCCTGACCGTCTGCCATGGGTGAGAGGACACAGCCAGATCCGCACTGCGCCCTGCCTGACCGCCTGCCGTGGGTGAGTGGACACAGCCAGATCCGCACTGCGCCCTGCCTGCCCGTCTCCCGTGGGCGAGTGGAAACAGCCAGATCAGCATTGCGCCCTGCCTGCCCTTCTGCCGTGGGTGAGTGGACACAGCCAGATCCGCACTGCGCCCTGCCTGCCCGTCTCCCGTCAGTGAGTGGACACAGCCAGATCCGCACTGCGCCCTACCTGCCCGTCTCCCGTGGGCGAGTGGACACAGCCCGTTCCGCACTGCGCTCTGCCTGCCCGTCTGCCGTGGGTGAGTGGACACAGCCAGATCCGCACTGCGCCCTGCCTGACCGTCTGCCGTGGGTGAGTGGACACAGCCAGATCCGCACTGCGCCCTGCCTGACCGTCTGACGTTGGTGAGTGGACACAGCCAGATCCGCACTGCGCCCTGCCTGCCCCTCTGCCGTGGGCAAGTGGACACAGCCAGATCCGCACTGCGCCCTGTCGGACCGTCTGCCGTGGGTGAGTGGACACAGCCAGATCCGCACTGCGCCCTGCCTGACCGTCTCCCGTGGGCGAGTGGACACAGCCAGATCCGCACTGCGCCCTACCTGCCCGTATCCCATGGGTGAGTGGACACAGCCAGATCCGCACTGCACCCTGCCTGACCGTCCTTCGTGGGTGAGTGGACACCGCCAGATCCGCACTGCGCCCTGCCTGCCCGTCTCCCGTGGGTGAGTGGACACAGCCAGATCCGCACTGCGCCCTTCCTGCCCGTCTCCCGTCAGTGAGTGGACACAGCCAGATCTGCACTGCGCCCTGCCTGCCCGTCTCCCGTGGGTGAGTGGACACAGCCAGATCCGCACTGCGCCCTTCCTGCCCGTCTCCCGTCAGTGAGTGGACACAGCCAGATCCGCACTGCGCCCTGCCTGCCCGTCTCCCGTGGACGAGTGGACACAGCCAGATCCGCACTGCGCCCTGCCTGCCCTTCTGCCGAGGGTGAGTGAACACAGCCAGATCCGCACTGCGCCCTGTCTGCCCGTCTCTCGTCAGTGAGTGGACACAGCCAGATCCGCACTGCGCCCTGCCTGCCCTTCTGCCGTGGGTGAGTGGACACAGCCAGATCCGCACTGCGCCCTGCCTGACCGTCTGCCGTGTGTGAGTGGACACAGCCAGATCCGCACTGCGCCCTGCCTGCCCGTCTCCCGTGGGTGAGTGGACACAGCCAGATCCGCACTGCGCCCTGTCTGACCGTCTGCCGTGGGTGAGTGGACACAGCCAGATCCGCACTGCGCCCTGCCTGCCCGTCTCCCGTGGGCGAGTGGACACAGCCAGATCCGCACTGCGCCCTACCTGCCCGTATCCCATGGGTGAGTGGACACAGCCAGATCCGCACTGCACCCTGCCTGACCGTCCTTCGTGGGTGAGTGGACACCGCCAGATCCGCACTGCGCCCTGCCTGCCCGTCTCCCGTGGGTGAGTGGACACAGCCAGATCCGCACTGCGCCCTTCCTGCCCGTCTCCCGTCAGTGAGTGGACACAGCCAGATCCGCACTGCGCCCTGCCTGCCCGTCTCCCGTGGACGAGTGGACACAGCCAGATCCGCACTGCGCCCTGCCTGCCCTTCTGCCGTGGGTGAGTGAACACAGCCAGATCCGCACTGCGCCCTGGCTGCCCGTCTCTCGTCAGTGAGTGGACACAGCCAGATCCGCACTGCGCCCTGCCTGCCCTTCTGCCGTGGGTGAGTGGACACAGCCAGATCCGCACTGCGCCCTGCCTGACCGTCTGCCGTGTGTGAGTGGACACAGCCAGATCCGCACTGCGCCCTGCCTGCCCGTCTCCCGTGGGTGAGTGGACACAGCCAGATCCGCACTGCGCCCTGCCTGACCGTCTGCCGTGGGTGAGTGGACACAGCCAGATCCGCACTGCGCCCTGCCTGACCGCCTCCCGTGGGTGAGTGGACACAGCCAGATCCGCACTGCGCCCTGCCTGCCCGTCTTCCGGAGGCGATTGGACACAGCCAGATCCGCACTGCGCCCTGCCTGCCCTTCTGCCGTGGGTGAGTGGACACAGCCAGATCCGCACTGTGCCCTGCCTGACCGTCTGCCGTGGGTGTGTGGACACAGCCAGATCCACACTGTGCCCTGCCTGCCCGTCTGCCTTGGGTGAGTGGACACAGCCAGATCCGCACTGCGCCCTGCCTGCCCGTCTCCCGTGGGTGAGTGGACACAGCCAGATCCGCACTGCATCCTGCCTGCCCGTCTCCCGTGGGTGAGTGGACACAGCCAGATCCGCACTGCGCGCTGCCTGCCCGTCTGTCGTGGGCGAGTGGACACAGCCATATCCGCACTGCGCCCTGCCTGACCGTCTGCCGTGGGTGAGTGGACACAGCCAGATCCACACTGCTCCCTGCCTGCCCGTCTGCCGTGGGCGAGCGGACACAGCCAGATCCGCACTGCGCCCTGCCTGCCCGTCTACCGTGGGCGAGTGGACACAGCCAGATCCGCACTGCACCCTGCCTGACCGTCTGCTGTGGGTGAGTGGACACAGCCAGATCCACACTGCGCCCTGCCTGCCCCTATGCTGTGGGCGAGTGGACACAGCCAGATCCGCACTGCGCCCTGCCTGACCGTCTGCCGTGGGTGAGTGGACACAGCCAGATCCGCACTGCGCCCTGCCTGACCACCTGCCGTGGGTGAGTAGACACAGCCAGATCCGCACTGCGCCCTGCCTGCCCGTCTCCCGTGGGCGAGTGGACACAGCCAGATCCGCATTGCGCCCTGCCTGCCCTTCTGCCGTGGGTGAGTGGACACAGCCAGATCCGCACTGCGCCCTGCCTGCCCGTCTCCCGTCAGTGAGTGGACACAGCCAGATCCGCACTGCGCCCTACCTGCCCGTCTCCCGTGGGCGAGTGGACACAGCCCGTTCCGCACTGCGCTCTGCCTGCCCGTCTGCCGTGGGTGAGTGGACACAGCCAGATCCGCACTGCGCCCTGCCTGACCGTCTGCCGTGGGTGAGTGGACACAGCCAGATCCGCACTGCGCCCTACCTGCCCGTCTCCCGTGGGTTAGTGGACACAGCCAGATCCGCACTGCACCCTGCCTGACCGTCCTTCGTGGGTGAGTGGACACCGCCAGATCCGCACTGCGCCCTGCCTGCCCGTCTCCCGTGGGTGAGTGGACACAGCCAGATCCGCACTGCGCCCTGCCTGCCCGTCTCCCGTCAGTGAGTGGACACAGCCAGATCCGCACTGCGCCCTGCCTGACCGTCTCGCGTGGGTGAGTGGACACAGCCAGATCCGCACTGCGCGCTGCCTGCCCGTCTCCCGTGGGCGAGTGGACACAGCCAGATCCGCACTGCGCCCTGTCTGCCCGCTGTCGTGGGCGAGTGGACACAGCCAAATCCGCACTGCGCCCTGCCTGACCGTCTGCCGTCGGTGAGTGGACACAGCCAGATCCACACTGCGCCCTGCCTGCCCGTCTCCCGTGGGCGAGTGGAGACAGCCAGATCCGCACTGCGCACTGCCTGACCGTCTGCCGTGGGTGAGTCGACACAGCCAGATCCGCACTGCGCCCTGCCTGACCGCCTGCTGTGGGTGAGTGGACACAGCCAGATCCGCACTGCGCCCTGCCTGCCCGTCTCCCGTGGGTGAGTGGACACAGCCAGATCCACACTGCGCCCTGCCTGACCGTCTGCCGTGGGCGAGTGGACACAGCCAGATCCGCACTGCGCCCTGCCTGACCGTCTGCTGTGGGTGAGTGGACACAGCAAGATCCGCACTGCGCCCTGCCTGCCCCTATGCTGTGGGCGAGTGGACACAGCCAGATCCGCACTGCGCCCTGCCTGACCGTCTGCCGTGGGTGAGTGGACACAGCCAGATCTGCACTGCGCCCTGCCTGACCGCCTGCCGTGGATGAGTGGACACAGCCAGATCCGCACTGCGCCCTGCCTGCCCGTCTCCCGTGGGCGAGTGGACACAGCCAGATCCGCACTGCGCCCTGCCTGCCCTTCTGCCATGGGTGAGTGAACACAGCCAGATCCGCACTGCGCCCTGCCTGCCCGTCTCCCGTCAGTGAGTGGACACAGCCAGATCCGCACTGCGCCCTACCTGCCCGTCTCCCGTGGGCGAGTGGAAACAGCCCGATCCGCACTGCGCTCTGCCTGCCCGTCTGCCGTGGGTGAGTGGACACAGCCAGATCCGCACTGCGCCCTGCCTGCCCGTCTCCCGTCAGTGAGTGGACACAGCCATATTCGCACTGCGCCCTGCCTGCCCGTCTCCGGTGGGTGAGTGGACACAGCCATATCCGCACTGCGCGCTGCCTGCCCGTCTCCCATGGGCGAGTGGACACAGCCAGATCCGCACTGCGCCCTGCCTGCCCGTCTGTCATGGGCGAGTGGACACAGCCAGATCCGCACTGCGCCCTGCCTGAACGTCTGCCGTCGGTGAGTGGACACAGCCAGATCCACACTGCGCCCTGCCTGCCCGTCTGCCGTGGGCGAGTGAACACAGCCAGATCCGCACTGTGCACTGCCTGACCGTCTGCCGTGGGTGAGTGGACACAGCCAGATCCACACTGCGCCTTGCCTGACCGCCTGCCGTGGGTGAGTGGACACAGCCAGATCCACACTGCGCCCTTCCTGCCCGTCTGCCGTGGGCGAGTGGACACAGCCAGATCCGCACTGCGCACTGCCTGACCGTCTGCCGTGGGTGAGTGGACACAGCCAGATCCGTACTGCGCCCTGCATAACCGCCTGCCGTGGGTGAGTGGACACAGCAAGGTCCGCACTGCGCCTTGCCTGCCCGTCTCCCGTGGGCGACTGGACACAGCCAGATCCTCACTGCGCCCTGCCTGCCCTTCTGCCGTGGGTGATTGGACACAGCCAGATCCGCACTGCGCCCTGCCTGACCGTCTGCCGTGGGTGAGTGGACACAGCCAGATCCGCACTGCGCCCTGCCTGACTGCTTGCCGTGGGTGAGTGGACACAGCCAGATCCGCACAGCGCCCTGCCTGACCGCCTGCCGTGGGTGAGTGGACACAGCCAGATCCACACTGCGCTCTGCCTGCTCGTCTGCCGTGGGTTAGTGGACATAGCCAGATCCACACAGCACCGTCTCTGCCCATCTTCCGTGGGTGAGTGGACACAGCCGGATCCGCACTGCGCCCTGCCTGACCGTCTGCCGTGGGCGAGTGGACACAGCCAGATCCGCACTGCGCCCTGTATGACCGTCTGCCGTGGGTGAGTGGACACAGCCAGATCCGCACTGCGCGCTGCCTGCCCCTCTCACGTGGGTGAGTGGACACAGCCAGATCCGCACTGCGCCCTGCCTGCCCGTCTCCCGTGGGCGAGCGGACACATCTAGATCCGCACTGCGCCCTGCCTGCCCGTCTCCCATGGTTGACTGGACACACCAGATCCGCACTGCGCCCTGCCTGCCCGTCTCCCGTGGGTGAGTGGACACAGCCAGATCCGCACTGCGCCCTGCCTGCCCGTCTCCCGTGGGTGAGTGGACAGGGCCAGATCCACACTGCGCCGTGCCTGCCCGTCTGCCGTGGGCGAGTGGACACTGCCAGATCCACACTGCGCACTGCCTGACCGTCTGCCGTGGGTGAGTGGACACAGCCAGATCCGCACTGCGCCCTGCCTAACCGCCTGCCGTGGGTGAGTGGACACAGCAAGATCCGCACTGCGCCTTGCCTGCCCGTCTCCCGTGGGCGAGTGGACACAGCCACATCCGCACTGCGCCTTTCCTGCCCTTCTGCCGTGGGTGAGTGGACACAGCCAGATCCGCACTGCGCCGTGCCTGTCCGTCTACCGTGGGTGAGTGGACACAGCCAGATCCGCACTGCGCCCTGCCTGACTGCTTGCCGTGGGTGAGTGGACATAGCCAGATCCGCACTGCGCCCTGCCTGCCCGTCTCCCGTGGGTGAGTGGAAACAGCCAGATCCGCACTGCGCGCTGCCTGCCCGTCTCCCGTGTGCGAGTGGACACAGCCAGATACGCACTACGCCCTGCCTGACCGTCTGCCGTGTGTGAGTGGACACAGCCAGATCCGCACTGCGCCCTGCCTGCCCGTCTCCTGTGGGTGAGTGGACACAGCCAGATCCGCACTGCGCCCTGCCTGACCGTCTGCCGTGGGTGAGTGGACACAGCCAGATCCGCACTGCGCCCTGCCTGACCGCCTGCCGTGGGTGAGTGGACACAGCCAGATCCGCACTGCGCCCTGCCTGCCCGTCTTCCGGGGGCGAGTGGACACAGCCAGATCCGCACTGCGCCCTGCCTGCCCTTCTGCCGTGGGTGAGTGGACACAGCCAGATCCGCACAGTGCCCTGCCTGACCGTCTGCCGTGGGTGTGTGGACACAGCCAGATCCACACTGCGCCCTGCCTGCCCGTCTGCCGTGGGTGAGTGGACACAGCCAGATCCGCACTGCGTCCTGCCTGACCGTCTCCCGTGGGTGAGTGGACACAACCAGATCCGCACTGCGCCCTGCCTGCCCGTCTCCCGTGGGTGAGTGGACACAGCCAGATCCGCACTGAGCCCTGCCTGCCCGTCTCCCGTGGGTGAGTGGACACAGCCAGATCCGCACTGCGCCCTGCCTGCCC
Source organism: Microcebus murinus (assembly GCF_040939455.1). Classification (NCBI taxonomy): domain Eukaryota; kingdom Metazoa; phylum Chordata; class Mammalia; order Primates; family Cheirogaleidae; genus Microcebus; species Microcebus murinus. Next base: position 1,267,865 of record NC_134126.1, read on the forward strand.
GTCTCCCGAGGGTGAGTGGACACAGCCAGATCCGCACTGCGCCCTGCCTGCCCGTCTCCCGTGGGTGAGTGGACACAGCCAGATCCGCACTGCGCGCTGCCTGCCCATCTGTCGTGGGCGAGTGGACACAGCCATATCCGCACTACGCCCTGCCTGACCGTCTGCCGTGGGTGAGTGGACAAAGCCAGATCCACACTGCGCCCTGCCTGCCCGTCTCTCGTGGGCGAGCGGACACAGCCAGATCCGCACTGCGCCCTGCCTGACCGTCTACCGTAGGTGAGTGGACACAGCCAGATCCGCACTGCGCCCTGCCTGCCTGTCTGCCGTGGGCGAGTGGACACAGCCAGATCCGCACTGCGCCCTGCCTGACCGTCTGCTGTGGGTGAGTGGACACAGCCAGATCCACAATGCGCCCTGCCTGCCCCTATGCTGTGGGCGAGTTGACACAGCCAGATCCGCACTGCGCCCTGCCTGACTGTCTGCCGTGGGCGAGTGGACACAGCCAGATCTGCACTGCGCCCTGCCTGACCGCCTGCCGTGGGTGAGTGGACACAGCCAGATCCGCACTGCGCCCTGCCTGCCCGTCTCCCGTGGGCGAGTGGACACAGCCAGATCCGCACTGCGCCCTGTCTGCCCTTCTGCCGTGGGTGAGTGAACACAGCCAGATCCGCACTGCGCGCTGCCTGCCCGTCTCCCGTCAGTGAGTGGACATAGCCAGATCCGCACTGCGCCCTACCTGCCCGTCTCCCGTGGGCGAGTGGACACAGCCCGTTCCGCACTGCGCTCTGCCTGCCCGTCTGCCGTGGGTGAGTGGACACAGCCAGATCCACACTGCGCCCTGCCTTACCGCCTGCCGTGGGTGAGTGGACACAGCCAGATCCGCACTGCGCCCTGCCTGCCCGTCACCCGTGGGCGAGTGGACACAGCCAGATCCGCACTGCGCCCTGCCTGACCGCCTGCCGTGGGTGAGTGGACACAGCCAGATCCGCACTGCGCCCTGTATGACCGTCTGCCGTGGGTGAGTGGACACAGCCAGATCCGCACTGCGCGCTGCCTGCCCCTCTCACGTGGGTGAGTGGACACAGCCAGATCCGCACTGCGCCCTGCCTGCCCGTCTCCCGTGGGCGAGCGGACACATCTAGATCCGCACTGCGCCCTGCCTGCCCGTCTCCCATGGTTGACTGGACACAGCCAGATCCGCACTGCGCCCTGCCTGCCCGTCTCCCATGGGTGAGTGGACACAGCAAGATCCGCACTGCGCCCTGCCTGCCCGTCTCCCGTGGGTGAGTGGACAGAGCCAGATCCACACTGCGCCGTGCCTGCCCGTCTGCCGTGGGCGAGTGGACACTGCCAGATCCGCACTGCGCACTGCCTGACCGTCTGCCGTGGGTGAGTGGACACAGCCAGATCCGCACTGCGCCCTGCCTAACCGCCTGCCGTGGGTGAGTGGACACAGCAAGATCAGCACTGCGCCTTGCCTGCCCGTCTCCCGTGGGCGAGTGGACACAGCCACATCCGCACTGCGCCTTTCCTGCCCTTCTGCCGTGGGTGAGTGGACACAGCCAGATCCGCACTGCGCCCTGCCTGACCGTCTACCGTGGGTGAGTGGACACAGCCAGATCCGCACTGCGCCCTGCCTGACTGCTTGCCGTGGGTGAGTGGACACAGCCAGATCCGCACTGCGCCCTGCGTGTCCGCCTGCCGTGGGTGAGTGGACACAGCCAGATCCGCACTGCGCCCTGCCTGCCCGTCTCCCGTGGGTGAGTGGAAACAGCCAGATCCGCACTGCACGCTGCCTGCCCGTCTCCCGTGTGCGAGTGGACACAGCCAGATACGCACTACGCCCTGCCTGACCGTCTGCCGTGTGTGAGTGGACACAGCCAGATCCGCACTGCGCCCTGCCTGCCCGTCTCCTGTGGGTGAGTGGACACAGCCAGATCCGCACTGCGCCCTGCCTGACCGTCTGCCGTGGGTGAGTGGACACAGCCAGATCCGCACTGCGCCCTGCCTGACCGCCTGCCGTGGGTGAGTGGACACAGCCAGATCCGCACTGCGCCCTGCCTGCCCGTCTTCCGGGGGCGAGTGGACACAGCCAGATCCGCACTGCGCCCTGCCTGCCCTTCTGTCGTGGGTGAGTGGACACAGCCAGATCCGCACAGTGCCCTGCCTGCCCGTCTCCTGTGGGTGTGTGGACACAGCCAGATCCACACTGCGCCCTGCCTGCCCGTCTGCCGTGGGTGAGTGGACACAGCCAGATCCGCACTGCGTCCTGCCTGACCGTCTCCCGTGGGTGAGTGGACACAGCCAGATCCGCACTGCGCCCTGCCTGCCCGTCTCCCGTGGGTGAGTGGACACAGCCAGATCCGCACTGCACCTTGCCTGCCCGTCTCCCGTCAGTGAGTGGACACAGCCAGATCCGCACTGAGCCCTGCCTGCCCGTCTCCCGTGGGTGAGTGGACACAGCCAGATCCGCACTGCGCCCTGCCTGCCCGTCTCCCGATGGTGAGTGGACACAGCCAGATCCGCACTGCGCCCTGCCTGCCCGTCTCCCGTGGGTGAGTGGACACAGCCAGATCCGCACTGCGCGCTGCCTGCCCGTCTGTCGTGGGTGAGTGGACACAGCCATATCCGCACTACGCCCTGCCTGACCGTCTGCCGTGGGTGAGTGGACAAAGCCAGATCCACACTGCGCCCTGCCTGCCCGTCTCCCGTGGGCGAGCGGACACAGCCAGATCCGCACTGCGCCCTGCCTGACCGTCTACCGTAGGTGAGTGGACACAGCCAGACCCGCACTGCGCCCTGCCTGCCCGTCTGCCGCGGGCGAGTGGACACAGCCAGATCCGCACTGCGCCCTGCCTGACCGTCTGCTGTGGGTGAGTGGACACAGCCAGATCCCCAATGTGCCCTGCCTGCCCCTATGCTGTGGGCGAGTTGACACAGCCAGATCCGCACTGCGCCCTGCCTGCCCGTCTCCCGTGGGCGAGTGGACACAGCCAGATCCGCACTGCGCCCTGCCTGCCCTTCTGCCGTGGGTGAGTGAACACAGCCAGATCCGCACTGCGCGCTGCCTGCCCGTCTCCCGTCAGTGAGTGGACACAGCCAGATCCGCACTGCGCCCTACCTGCCCGTCTCCCGTGGGCGAGGGGACACAGCCCGTTCCGCACTGCGCTCTGCCTGCCCGTCTGCCGTGGGTGAGTGGACACAGCCAGATCCACACTGCGCCCTGCCTTACCGCCTGCCGTGGGTGAGTGGACACAGCCAGATCCGCACTGCGCCCTGCCTGACCGTCACCCGTGGGCGAGTGGACACAGCCAGATCCGCACTGCGCCCTGCCTGACCGCCTGCCGTGGGTGAGTGGACACAGCCAGATCCGCACTGCGCCCTGCCTGCCCGTCTCCCGTGGGCGAGTGGACACAGCCAGATCCGCACTGCGCCCTGCCTGCCCTTCTGCCGTGGGTGAGTGGACACAGCCAGATCCGCACTGCGCCCTGCCTGACCGTCTGCCGTGGGTGAGTGGACACAGCCAGATCCGCACTGCGCCCTGCCTTACCGCCTGCCGTGGGTGAGTGGACACAGCCAGATCCGCACTGCGCCCTGCCTGCCCGTCTTCCGGGGGCGAGTGGACACAGCCAGATCCGCACTGCGACCTGCCTGCACTGCGCACTGCCTGACCGTCTGCCGTGGGTGAGTGGACACAGCCAGATCCGTACTGCGCCCTGCATAACCGCCTGCCGTGGGTGAGTGGACACAGCAAGGTCCGCACTGCGCCTTGCCTGCCCGTCTCCCGTGGGCGACTGGACACAGCCAGATCCTCACTGCGCCCTGCCTGCCCTTCTGCCGTGGGTGAGTGGACACAGCCAGATCCGCACTGCGCCCTGCCTGACCGTCTGCCGTGGGTGAGTGGACACAGCCAGATCCGCACTGCGCCCTGCCTGACTGCTTGCCGTGGGTGAGTGGACACAGCCAGATCCGCACAGCGCCCTGCCTGACCGCCTGCCGTGGGAGAGTGGACACAGCCAGATCCACACTGCGCTCTGCCTGCTCGTCTGCCGTGGGTTAGTGGACACAGCCAGATCCACACAGCACCGTCTCTGCCCATCTTCCGTGGGTGAGTGGACACAGCCGGATCCGCACTGCGCCCTGCCTGACCGTCTGCCGTGGGTGAGTGGACACAGCCAGATCCGCACTGCGCCCTGTATGACCGTCTGCCGTGGGTGAGTGGACACAGCCAGATCCGCACTGCGCGCTGCCTGCCCCTCTCACGTGGGTGACTGGACACAGCCAGATCCGCACTGCGCCCTGCCTGCCCGTCTCCCGTGGGTGAGTGGACACAGCCAGATCCGCACTGCGCCCTGCCTGCCCGTCTCCCGTGGGTGAGTGGACAGAGCCAGATCCACACTGCGCCGTTCCTGCCCGTCTGCCGTGGGCGAGTGGACACTGCCAGATCCGCACTGCGCACTGCCTGACCGTCTGCCGTGGGTGAGTGGACACAGCCAGATCCGCACTGCGCCCTGCCTAACCGCCTGCCGTGGGTGAGTGGACACAGCAAGATCCGCACTGCGCCTTGCCTGCCCGTCGCCCGTGGGCGAGTGGACACAGCCACATCCGCACTGCGCCTTTCCTGCCCTTCTGCCGTTGGTGAGTGGACACAGCCAGATCCGCACTGCGCCCTGCCTGACCGTCTACCGTGGGTGAGTGGACACAGCCAGATCCGCACTGCTCCCTGCCTGACTGCTTGCCGTGGGTGAGTGGACACAGCCAGATCCGCACTGCGCCCTGCGTGTCCGCCTGCCGTGGGTGAGTGGACACAGCCAGATCCGCACTGCGCCCTGCCTGCCCGTCTCCCGTGGGTGAGTGAACACAGCCAGATCCGCACTGCAGCTTGCCTGTCTGTCTCCCGTCAGTGAGTGGACACAGCCAGATCCGCACTGCGCCCTGCCTGCCCGTCTCCCGTGGGTGAGTGGACACAGCCGGATCCGCACTGCGCGCTGCCTGCCCGTCTCCAGTGGGCGAGTGGAAACAGCCAGATCCGCACTGCGCGCTGCCTGCCCGTCTGTCGTGGGCGAGTGGACACAGCCATATCCGCACTGCGCCCTGCCTGCCCGTCTGCCGTGGGTGAGTGGACACAGCCAGATCCACAATGCGCCCTGCCTGCCCATCTGCCGTGGGTGAGTGGACACAGCCAGATCCACACTGCGCCCTGCCTGCCCCTATGCTGTGGGCGAGTGGACACAGCCAGTTCCGCACTGCGCCCTGCCTGACCGTCTGCGTGGGTGAGTGGACACAGCCAGATCTGCAATGCGCCCTGCCTGACCGCCTGCCGTGGGTGAGTGGACACAGCCAGATCCGCACTGCGCCCTGCCTGCCCGTCTCCCGTGGACGAGTGGACACAGCCAGATCCGCACTGCGCCCTGCCTGCCCTTCTGCCGTGGGTGAGTGAATACAGCCAGATCCGCACTGCGCACTGTCTGCCCGTCTCTCGTCAGTGAGTGGACACAGCCAGATCCGCACTGCGCCCTGCCTGCCCGTCTTCCGGAGGCGATTGGACACAGCCAGATCCGCACTGCGCCCTGCCTGCCCTTCTGCCGTGGGTGAGTGGACACAGCCAGATCCACACTGCGCCCTGCCTGCCCGTCTGCCGTGGGTGAGTGGACACAGCCAGATCCGCACTGCGCCCTGCCTGCCCGTCTCCCGTGGGTGAGTGGACACAGCCAGATCCGCACTGCGCCCTGCCTGACCGTCTACCGTAGGTGAGTGGACACAGCCAGATCCGCACTGCGCCCTGCCTGCCCGTCTACCGTGGGCGAGTGGACACAGCCAGATCCGCACTGCACCCTGCCTGACCGTCTGCTGTGGGTGAGTGGACACAGCCAGATCCACACTGCGCCCTGCCTGCCCCTATGCTGTGGGCGAGTGGACACAGCCAGATCCGCACTGCGCCCTGCCTGACCGTCTGCCATGGGTGAGAGGACACAGCCAGATCCGCACTGCGCCCTGCCTGACCGCCTGCCGTGGGTGAGTGGACACAGCCAGATCCGCACTGCGCCCTGCCTGCCCGTCTCCCGTGGGCGAGTGGAAACAGCCAGATCAGCATTGCGCCCTGCCTGCCCTTCTGCCGTGGGTGAGTGGACACAGCCAGATCCGCACTGCGCCCTGCCTGCCCGTCTCCCGTCAGTGAGTGGACACAGCCAGATCCGCACTGCGCCCTACCTGCCCGTCTCCCGTGGGCGAGTGGACACAGCCCGTTCCGCACTGCGCTCTGCCTGCCCGTCTGCCGTGGGTGAGTGGACACAGCCAGATCCGCACTGCGCCCTGCCTGACCGTCTGCCGTTGGTGAGTGGACACAGCCAGATCCGCACTGCGCCCTGCCTGACCGTCTGAGGTGGGTGAGTGGACACAGCCAGATCCGCACTGCGCCCTGCCTGCCCCTCTGCCGTGGGCGAGTGGACACAGCCAGATCCGCACTGCGCCCTTCCTGCCCGTCTCCCGTGGACGAGTGGACACAGCCAGATCCGCACTGCGCCCTGCCTGCCCTTCTGCCGTGGGTGAGTGAACACAGCCAGATCCGCACTGCGCCCTGTCTGCCCGTCTCTCGTCAGTGAGTGGACACAGCCAGATCCGCACTGCGCCCTGCCTACCCTTCTGCCGTGGGTGAGTGGACACAGCCAGATCCGCACTGCGCCCTGCCTGACCGTCTGCCGTGTGTGAGTGGACACAGCCAGATCCACACTGCGCCCTGCCTGCCCGTCTCCCGTGGGTGAGTGGACACAGCCAGATCCGCACTGCGCCCTGTCTGACCGTCTGCCGTGGGTGAGTGGACACAGCCAGATCCGCACTGCGCCCTGCCTGCCCGTCTCCCGTGGGCGAGTGGACACAGCCAGATCCGCACTGCGCCCTACCTGCCCGTATCCCATGGGTGAGTGGACACAGCCAGATCCGCACTGCACCCTGCCTGACCGTCCTTCGTGGGTGAGTGGACACCGCCAGATCCGCACTGCGCCCTGCCTGCCCGTCTCCCGTGGGTGAGTGGACACAGCCAGATCCGCACTGCGCCCTTCCTGCCCGTCTCCCGTCAGTGAGTGGACACAGCCAGATCCGCACTGCGCCCTGCCTGCCCGTCTCCCGTGGACGAGTGGACACAGACAGATCCGCACTGCGCCCTGCCTGCCCTTCTGCCGTGGGTGAGTGAACACAGCCAGATCCGCACTGCGCCCTGTCTGCCCGTCTCTCGTCAGTGAGTGGACACAGCCAGATCCGCACTGCGCCCTGCCTGCCCTTCTGCCGTGGGTGAGTGGACACAGCCAGATCCGCACTGCGCCCTGCCTGACCGTCTGCCGTGTGTGAGTGGACACAGCCAGATCCGCACTGCGCCCTGCCTGCCCGTCTCCCGTGGGTGAGTGGACACAGCCAGATCCGCACTGCGCCCTGCCTGCCCGTCTTCCGGAGGCGATTGGACACAGCCAGATCCGCACTGCGCCCTGCCTGCCCTTCTGCCGTGGATGAGTGGACACAGCCAGATCCGCACTGTGCCCTGCCTGACCGTCTGCCGTGGGTGTGTGGACACAGCCAGATCCATACTGTGCCCTGCCTGCCCGTCTGCCGTGGGTGAGTGGACACAGCCAGATCCGCACTGCGCCCTGCTTGCCCGTCTCCCGTGGGTGAGTGGACACAGCCAGATCCGCACTGCATCCTGCCTGCCCGTCTCCCGTGGGTGAGTGGACACAGCCAGATCCGCACTGCGCGCTGCCTGCCCGTCTGTCGTGGGCGAGTGGACACAGCCATATCCGCACTGCGCCCTGCCTGACCGTCTGCCGTGGGTGAGTGGACACAGCCAGATCCACACTGCTCCCTGCCTGCCCGTCTGCCGTGGGCGAGCGGACACAGCCAGATCCGCACTGCGCCCTGCCTGCCCGTCTACCGTGGGCGAGTGGACACAGCCAGATCCGCACTGCACCCTGCCTGACCGTCTGCTGTGGGTGAGTGGACACAGCCAGATCCACACTGCGCCCTGCCTGCCCCTATGCTGTGGGCGAGTGGACACAGCCAGATCCGCACTGCGCCCTGCCTGACCGTCTGCCGTGGGTGAGTGGACACAGCCAGATCCGCACTGCGCCCTGCCTGACCGCCTGCCGTGGGTGAGTAGACACAGCCAGATCCGCACTGCGCCCTGCCTGCCCGTCTCCCGTGGGCGAGTGGACACAGCCAGATCCGCATTGCGCCCTGCCTGCCCTTCTGCCGTGGGTGAGTGGACACAGCCAGATCCGCACTGCGCCCTGCCTGCCCGTCTCCCGTCAGTGAGTGGACACAGCCAGATCCGCACTGCGCCCTACCTGCCCGTCTCCCGTGGGCGAGTGGACACAGCCCGTTCCGCACTGCGCTCTGCCTGCCCGTCTGCCGTGGGTGAGTGGACACAGCCAGATTCGCACTGCGCCCTGCCTGACCGTCTGCCGTGGGTGAGTGGACACAGCCAGATCCGCACTGCGCCCTGCCTGCCTGTCTGCCGTGGGTGAGTGGACACAGCCAAATCCGCACTGCGCCCTGCCTGCCCGTCTCCCGTGGGTGAGTGGACACAGCCAGATCCGCACTGCGCCTTGCCTGCCCCTCTGCCGTGGGCGAGTGGACACAGCCAGATCCGCACTGCGCCCTGCCTGACCGTCTGCCGTGGGTGAGTGGACACAACCAGATCCGCACTGCGCCCTGCCTGCCCGTCTCCCGTGGGCGAGTGGACACAGCCAGAATCGCACTGCGCCCTGCCTGCCCGTCTCCAGTGGGCTAGTGGACACAGCCAGATCCGCACTGCGCCCTGCCTGCCCGTCTGCCGTGGGTGAGTGGACACAGCCAGATCCACAATGCGCCCTGCCTGCCCGTCTGCCGTGGGTGAGTGGACACAGCCAGATCCGCACTGCGCCCTGCCTGCCCGTCTCCCGTGGGTGAGTGGACACAGCCAGATCCGCACTGCGCGCTGCCTGCCCGTCTCCCGTGGGCGAGTCGACACAGCCAGATACGCACTACGCCCTGCCTGACCGTCTGCCGTGTGTGAGTGGACACAGCCAGATCCGCACTGCGCCCTGCCTGCCCGTCTCCCGTGGGTGAGTGGACACAGCCAGATCCGCACTGCGCCCTGCCTGACCGTCTGCCGTGGGCGAGTGGACACAGCCAGATCCGCACTGCGCCCTGCCTGACCGCCTGCCGTGGGTGAGTGGACACAGCCAGATCCGCACTGCGCCCTGCCTGCCCGACTGCCATGGGTGAGTGGACACAGCCAGATCCGCACTGCGCCCTGCCTGACCCTCTCCCGTGGGTGAGTGGACACAGCCAGATCCGCACTGCACCCTGCCTGACCGTCCTTCGTGGGTGAGTGGACACCGCCAGATCCGCACTGCGCCCTGCCTGCCCGTCTCCCGTGGGTGAGTGGACACAGCCAGATCCGCACTGCGCCCTGCCTGCCCGTCTCCCGTCAGTGAGTGGACACAGCCAGATCCGCACTGCGCCCTGCCTGACCGTCTCGCGTGGGTGAGTGGACACAGCCAGATCCGCACTGCGCGCTGCCTGCCCGTCTCCCGTGGGCGAGTGGACACAGCCAGATCCGCACTGCGCCCTGTCTGCCCGCTGTCTTGGGCGAGTGGACACAGCCAAATCCGCACTGCGCCCTGCCTGACCGTCTGCCGTCGGTGAGTGGACACAGCCAGATCCACACTGCGCCCTGCCTGCCCGTCTGCCGTGGGCGAGTGGAGACAGCCAGATCCGCACTGCGCACTGCCTGACCGTCTGCCGTGGGTGAGTCGACACAGCCAGATCCGCACTGCGCCCTGCCTGACCGCCTGCTGTGGGCGAGTGGACACAGCCAGATCCGCACTGCGCCCTGTATGACCGTCTGCCGTGGGTCAGTGGACACAGCCAGATCCGCACTGCGCGCTGCCTGCCCCTCTCACGTGGGTGAGTGGACACAGCCAGATCCGCACTGCGCCCTGCCTGCCCGTCTCCCGTGGGCGAGCGGACACATCTAGATCCGCACTGCGCCCTGCCTGCCCGTCTCCCATGGTTGACTGGACACAGCCAGATCCGCACTGCGCCCTGCCTGCCCGTCTCCCGTGGGTGAGTGGACACAGCCAGATCCGCACTGCGCCCTGCCTGCCCGTCTCCCGTGGGTGAGTGGACAGGGCCAGATCCACACTGCGCCGTGCCTGCCCGTCTGCCGTGGGCGAGTGGACACTGCCAGATCCGCACTGCGCACTGCCTGACCGTCTGCCGTGGGTGAGTGGACACAGCCAGATCCGCACTGCGCCCTGCCTAACCGCCTGCCGTGGGTGAGTGGACACAGCAAGATCCGCACTGCGCCTTGCCTGCCCGTCTCCCGTGGGCGAGTGGACACAGCCACATCCGCACTGCGCCTTTCCTGCCCTTCTGCCGTGGGTGAGTGGACACAGCCAGATCCGCACTGCGCCCTGCCTGACCGTCTACCGTGGGTGAGTGGACACAGCCAGATCCGCACTGCGCCCTGCCTGACTGCTTGCCGTGGGTGAGTGGACACAGCCAGATCCGCACTGCGCCCTGCCTGCCCGTCTCCCGTGGGTGAGTGGAAACAGCCAGATCCGCACTGCGCGCTGCCTGCCCGTCTCCCGTGTGCGAGTGGACACAGCCAGATACGCACTACGCCCTGCCTGACCGTCTGCCGTGTGTGAGTGGAAACAGCCAGATCCGCACTGCGCCCTGCCTGCCCGTCTCCTGTGGGTGAGTGGACACAGCCAGATCCGCACTGCGCCCTGCCTGACCGTCTGCCGTGGGTGAGTGGACACAGCCAGATCCGCACTGCGCCCTGCCTGACCGCCTGCCGTGGGTGAGTGGACACAGCCAGATCCGCACTGCGCCCTGCCTGCCCGTCTTCCGGGGGCGAGTGGACACAGCCAGATCCGCACTGCGCCCTGCCTGCCCTTCTGCCGTGGGTGAGTGGACACAGCCAGATCCGCACTGCGCCCTGCCTGCCCGTCTCCCGTGGGTGAGTGGACACAGCCAGATCCGCACTGCGCCCTGCCTGCCCGTCTCCCGTCAGTGAGTGGACACAGCCAGATCCGCACTGCGCCCTGCCTGACCGTCTCGCGTGGGTGAGTGGACACAGCCAGATCCGCACTGCGCGCTGCCTGCCCGTCTCCCGTGGGCGAGTGGACACAGCCAGATCCGCACTGCGCCCTGTCTGCCCGCTGTCGTGGGCGAGTGGACACAGCCAAATCCGCACTGCGCCCTGCCTGACCGTCTGCCGTCGGTGAGTGGACACAGCCAGATCCACACTGCGCCCTGCCTGCCCGTCTGCCGTGGGCGAGTGGAGACAGCCAGATCCGCACTGCGCACTGCCTGACCGTCTGCCGTGGGTGAGTCGACACAGCCAGATCCGCACTGCGCCCTGCCTGACCGCCTGCTGTGGGCGAGTGGACACAGCCAGATCCGCACTGCGCCCTGTATGACCGTCTGCCGTGGGTGAGTGGACACAGCCAGATCCGCACTGCGCGCTGCCTGCCCCTCTCACGTGGGTGAGTGGACACAGCCAGATCCGCACTGCGCCCTGCCTGCCCGTCTCCCGTGGGCGAGCGGACACATCTAGATCCGCACTGCGCCCTGCCTGCCCGTCTCCCATGGTTGACTGGACACAGCCAGATCCGCACTGCGCCCTGCCTGCCCGTCTCCCGTGGGTGAGTGGACACAGCCAGATCCGCACTGCGCCCTGCCTGCCCGTCTCCCGTGGGTGAGTGGACAGGGCCAGATCCACACTGCGCCGTGCCTGCCCGTCTGCCGTGGGCGAGTGGACACTGCCAGATCCGCACTGCGCACTGCCTGACCGTCTGCCGTGGGTGAGTGGACACAGCCATATCCGCACTGCGCCCTGCCTAACCGCCTGCCGTGGGTGAGTGGACACAGCAAGATCCGCACTGCGCCTTGCCTGCCCGTCTCCCGTGGGCGAGTGGACACAGCCACATCCGCACTGCGCCTTTCCTGCCCTTCTGCCGTGGGTGTGTGGACACAGCCAGATCCGCACTGCGCCCTGCCTGACCGTCTACCGTGGGTGAGTGGACACAGCCAGATCCGCAATGCGCCCTGCCTGACTGCTTGCCGTGGGTGAGTGGACACAGCCAGATCCGCACTGCGCCCTGCCTGCCCGTCTCCCGTGGGTGAGTGGAAACAGCCAGATCCGCACTGCGCGCTGCCTGCCCGTCTCCCGTGTGCGAGTGGACACAGCCAGATACGCACTACGCCCTGCCTGACCGTCTGCCGTGTGTGAGTGGACACAGCCAGATCCGCACTGCGCCCTGCCTGCCCGTCTCCTGTGGGTGAGTGGACACAGCCAGATCCGCACTGCGCCCTGCCTGACCGTCTGCCGTGGGTGAGTGGACACAGCCAGATCCGCACTGCGCCCTGCCTGACCGCCTGCCGTGGGTGAGTGGACACAGCCAGATCCGCACTGCGCCCTGCCTGCCCGTCTTCCGGGGGCGAGTGGACACAGCCAGATCCGCACTGCGCCCTGCCTGCCCTTCTGCCGTGGGTGAGTGGACACAGCCAGATCCGCACAGTACCCTGCCTGACCGTCTGCCGTGGGTGTGTGGACACAGCCAGATCCACACTGCGCCCTGCCTGCCCGTCTGCCGTGGGCGAGTGGACACAGCCAGATCCGCACTGCGCCCTGCCTGCCCGTCTCCAGTGGGCGAGTGGACACAGCCAGATCCGCACTGCGCCCTGCCTGCCCGTCTCCAGTGGGCGAGTGGACACAGCCAGATCCACACTGCGCCCTGCCTGCCCGTCGGCCGTGGGTGAGTGGACACAGCCAGATCCGCACTGCGCCCTGCCTGACCGTCTCCCGTGGGTGTGTGGACACAGCCAGATCCGCACTGCGCGCTGCCTGCCCGTCTCCCGTGGGCGAGTGGACACAGCCAGATACGCACTACGCCCTGCCTGACCGTCTGCCGTGTGTGAGTGGACACAGCCATATCCGCACTGCGCCCTGCCTGCCCATCTCCCGTGGGTGAGTGGACACAGCCAGATCCGCACTGCGCCCTGCCTGACCGTCTGCCGTGGGCGAGTGGACACAGCCAGATCCGCACTGCGCCCTGCCTGACCGCCTGCCGTGGGTGAGTGGACACAGCCAGATCCGCACTGCGCCCTGCCTGCCCGTCTGCCGTGGGTGAGTGGACACAGCCAGATCCGCACTGCGCCCTACCTGCCCGTCTCCCGTGGGTTAGTGGACACAGCCAGATCCGCACTGCACCCTGCCTGACCGTCCTTCGTGGGTGAGTGGACACCGCCAGATCCGCACTGCGCCCTGCCTGCCCGTCTCCCGTGGGTGAGTGGACACATCCAGATCCGCACTGCGCCCTGCCTGCCCGTCTCCCGTCAGTGAGTGGACACAGCCAGATCCGCACTGCGCCCTGCCTGACCGTCTCGCGTGGGTGAGTGGACACAGCCAGATCCGCACTGCGCGCTGCCTGCCCGTCTCCCGTGGGCGAGTGGACACAGCCAGATCCGCACTGCGCCCTGCCTGACCCTCTCCCGTGGGTGAGTGGACACAGCCAGATCCGCACTGCACCTTGCCTGCCCTTCTCCCGTCAGTGAGTGGACACAGCCAGATCCGCACTGCGCCCTGCCTGCCCGTCTCCCGTGGGTGAGTGGACACAGCCAGATCCGCACTGCGCGCTGCCTTCCCGTCTCCCGTGGGCGAGTGGAAACAGCCAGATCCGCACTGCGCCCTGCCTGCCCGTCTTTCGTGGGCGAGTGGACACAGCCATATCCGCACTGCGCCCTGCCTGCCCGTCTGCCGTGGGTGAGTGGACACAGCCAGATCCGCACTGCGCCCTGCCTGACCCTCTCCCGTGGGTGAGTGGACACAGCCATATCCGCACTGCGCCCTGCCTGCCCGTCTGCCGTGGGTGAGTGGACACAGCCAGATCCGCACTGCGCCCTGCCTTACCCTCTCCCGTGGGTGAGTGGACACAGCCAGATCCGCACTGCGCCCTGCCTGACCGTCTGCCGTCGGTGAGTGGACACAGCCAGATCCGCACTGCACCTTGCCTGCCCGTCTCCCGTCAGTGAGTGGACACAGCCAGATCCACACTGCGCCCTGCCTGCCCGTCTCCCGTGGGTGAGTGGACACAGCCAGATCCGCACTGCGTGCTGCCTGCCCGTCTCCCGTGGGCGAGCGGAAACAGCCAGATCTGCACTGCGCGCTGCCTGCCCGTCTGTCGTGGGCGAGTGGACACAGCCATATCCGCACTGCGCCCTGCCTGCCCGTCTGCCGTGGGTGAGTGGACACAGCCAGATCCACACTGCGCCCTGCCTGACCGTCTGCCGTGGGTGAGTGGACACAGCCAGATCCACACTGCGCCCTGCCTGCCCGTCTGCCGTGGGTGAGTGGACACAGCCAGATCCGCACTGCACCCTGCCTGACCGTCTCCCGTGGGTGAGTGGACACAGCGAGATCCGCACTGCGCCCTGCCTGCCCGTCTCCCGTGGGTGAGTGGACACAGCCAGATCCGCACTACACCTTGCCTACCCGTCTCCCGTCAGTGAGTGGACACAGCCAGATCCGCACTGCGTGCTGCCTGCCCGTCTCCCGTGGGCGAGCGGAAACAGCCAGATCTGCACTGCGCGCTGCCTGCCCGTCTGTCGTGGGCGAGTGGACACAGCCATATCCGCACTGCGCCCTGCCTGCCCGTCTGCCGTGGGTGAGTGGACACAGCCAGATCCACACTGCGCCCTGCCTGCCCGTCTGCCATGGGTGAGTGGACATAGCCAGATCCGCACTGCGCCCTGCCTGACCCTCTCCCGTGGGTGAGTGGACACAGCCAGATCCGCACTGCACCTTGCCTGCCCTTCTCCCGTCAGTGAGTGGACACAGCCAGATCCGCACTGCGCCCTGCCTGCCCGTCTCCCGTGGGTGAGTGGACACAGCCAGATCCGCACTGCGCGCTGCCTTCCCGTCTCCCGTGGGCGAGTGGAAACAGCCAGATCCGCACTGCGCCCTGCCTGCCCGTCTTTCGTGGGCGAGTGGACACAGCCATATCCGCACTGCACCCTGCCTGCCCGTCTGCCGTGGGTGAGTGGACACAGCCAGATCCGCACTGCGCCCTGCCTGACCCTCTCCCATGGGTGAGTGGACACAGCCATATCCGCACTGCGCCCTGCCTGCCCGTCTGCCGTGGGCGAGTGAACACAGCCAGATCCGCACTGTGCACTGCCTGACCGTCTGCCGTGGGTGAGTGGACACAGCCAGATCCGCACTGCGCCTTGCCTGACCGCCTGCCGTGGGTGAGTGGACACAGCCAGATCCACACTGCGCCCTTCCTGCCCGTCTGCCGTGGGCGAGTGGACACAGCCAAATCCGCACTGCGCACTGCCTGACCGTCTGCCGTGGGTGAGTGGACACAGCCAGATCCGTACTGCGCCCTGCATAACCGCCTGCCGTGGGTGAGTGGACACAGCAAAGTCCGCACTGCGCCTTGCCTGCCCGTCTCCCGTGGGCGACTGGACACAGCCAGATCCTCACTGCGCCCTGCCTGCCCTTCTGCCGTGGGTGAGTGGACTCAGCCAGATCCGCACTGCGCCCTGCCTGACCGTCTGCCGTGGGTGAGTGGACACAGCCAGATCCGCACTGCGCCCTGCCTGCCCGTCTCCCGTGGGTGAGTGGACACAGCCAGATCCACACTGCGCCCTGCCTGACCGTCTGCCGTGGGCGAATGGACACAGCCAGATCCGCACTGCGCCCTGCCTGACCGTCTGCTGTGGGTGAGTGGACACAGCAAGATCCGCACTGCGCCCTGCCTGCCCCTATGCTGTGGGCGAGTGGACACAGCCAGATCCGCACTGCGCCCTGCCTGACCGTCTGCCGTGGGTGAGTGGACACAGCCAGATCTGCACTGCGCCCTGCCTGACCGCCTGCCGTGGATGAGTGGACACAGCCAGATCCGCACTGCGCCCTGCCTGCCCTTCTGCCATGGGTGAGTGAACACAGCCAGATCCGCACTGCGCCCTGCCTGCCCGTCTCCCGTCAGTGAGTGGACACAGCCAGATCCGCACTGCGCCGTACCTGCCCGTCTCCCGTGGGCGAGTGGAAACAGCCCGATCCGCACTGCGCTCTGCCTGCCCGTCTGCCGTGGGTGAGTGGACACAGCCAGATCCGCACTGCGCCGTGCCTGCCCGTCTCCCGTCAGTGAGTGGACTCAGCCATATTCGCACTGCGCCCTGCCTGCCCGTCTCCCGTGGGTGAGTGGACACAGCCATATCCGCACTGCGCGCTGCCTGCCCGTCTCCCATGGGCGAGTGGACACAGCCAGATCCGCACTGCGCCCTGCCTGCCCGTCTCCCGTGGGCGAGTGGAAACAGCCAGATCCGCACTGCGCCCTGCCTGCCCGTCTTTCGTGGGCGAGTGGACACAGCCATATCCGCACTGCGCCCTGCCTGCCCGTCTGCCGTGGGTGAGTGGACACAGCCAGATCCGCACTGCGCCCTGCCTTACCCTCTCCCGTGGGTGAGTGGACACAGCCAGATCCGCACTGCGCCCTGCCTGACCGTCTGCCGTCGGTGAGTGGACACAGCCAGATCCGCACTGCACCTTGCCTGCCCGTCTCCCGTCAGTGAGTGGACACAGCCAGATCCGCACTGCGCCCTGCCTGCCCGTCTCCCGTGGGTGAGTGGACACAGCCAGATCCGCACTGCGTGCTGCCTGCCCGTCTCCCGTGGGCGAGCGGAAACAGCCAGATCTGCACTGCGCGCTGCCTGCCCGTCTGTCGTGGGCGAGTGGACACAGCCATATCCGCACTGCGCCCTGCCTGCCCGTCTGCCGTGGGTGAGTGGACACAGCCAGATCCAACTGCGCCCTGCCTGCCCGTCTGCCGTGGGTGAGTGGACATAGCCAGATCCGCACTGCGCCCTGCCTGACCCTCTCCCGTGGGTGAGTGGACACAGCCAGATCCGCACTGCACCTTGCCTGCCCTTCTCCCGTCAGTGAGTGGACACAGCCAGATCCGCACTGCGCCCTGCCTGCCCGTCTCCCGTGGGTGAGTGGACACAGCCAGATCCGCACTGCGCGCTGCCTTCCCGTCTCCCGTGGGCGAGTGGAAACAGCCAGATCCGCACTGCGCCCTGCCTGCCCGTCTTTCGTGGGCGAGTGGACACAGCCATATCCGCACTGCGCCCTGCCTGCCCGTCTGCCGTGGGTGAGTGGACACAGCCAGATCCGCACTGCGCCCTGCCTGACCCTCTCCCGTGGGTGAGTGGACACAGCCATATCCGCACTGCGCCCTGCCTGCCCGTCTGCCGTGGGTGAGTGGACACAGCCAGATCCGCACTGCGCCCTGCCTTACCCTCTCCCGTGGGTGAGTGGACACAGCCAGATCCGCACTGCGCCCTGCCTGACCGTCTGCCGTCGGTGAGTGGACACAGCCAGATCCGCACTGCACCTTGCCTGCCCGTCTCCCGTCAGTGAGTGGACACAGCCAGATCCACACTGCGCCCTGCCTGCCCGTCTCCCGTGGGTGAGTGGACACAGCCAGATCCGCACTGCGTGCTGCCTGCCCGTCTCCCGTGGGCGAGCGGAAACAGCCAGATCTGCACTGCGCGCTGCCTGCCCGTCTGTCGTGGGCGAGTGGACACAGCCATATCCGCACTGCGCCCTGCCTGCCCGTCTGCCGTGGGTGAGTGGACACAGCCAGATCCACACTGCGCCCTGCCTGACCGTCTGCCGTGGGTGAGTGGACATAGCCAGATCCGCACTGCGCCCTGCCTGACCCTCTCCCGTGGGTGAGTGGACACAGCCAGATCCGCACTGCACCTTGCCTGCCCTTCTCCCGTCAGTGAGTGGACACAGCCAGATCCGCACTGCGCCCTGCCTGCCCGTATCCCGTGGGTGAGTGGACACAGCCAGATCCGCACTGCGCGCTGCCTGCCCGTCTCCCGTGGGCGAGTGGAAACAGCCAGATCCGCACTGCGCCCTGCCTGCCCGTCTTTCGTGGGCGAGTGGACACAGCCATATCCGCACTGCGCCCTGCCTGCCCGTCTGCCGTGGGTGAGTGGACACAGCCAGATCCGCA
Source organism: Microcebus murinus (assembly GCF_040939455.1). Classification (NCBI taxonomy): domain Eukaryota; kingdom Metazoa; phylum Chordata; class Mammalia; order Primates; family Cheirogaleidae; genus Microcebus; species Microcebus murinus. The sequence goes on from NC_134126.1 coordinate 1,285,933, forward strand.
CTGCGCCCTGCCTGACCCTCTCCCGTGGGTGAGTGGACACAGCCAGATCCGCACTGCGCCCTGCCTGACCGTCTGCCGTCGGTGAGTGGACACAGCCAGATCCACACTGCGCCCTGCCTGCCCGTCTGCCGTGGGCGAGCGGACACAGCCAGATCCGCACTGCGCCCTGCCTCACCGTCTGCCGTAGGTGAGTGGACAAGCCAGATCCGCACTGCGCCCTGCCTGCCCGTCTGCCGTGGGTGAGTGGACACAGCCAGATTCGCACTGCACCTTGCCTGCCCGTCTCCTGTCAGTGAGTGGACACAGCAAGATCCGCACTGTGCCCTGCCTGCCCGTCTCCCGTGGGCGAGTGGACACAGCCAGATCCGCACTGCGCGCTGCCTGCCCGTCTCCCGTTGGCAAGTGGACACAGCCAGATCCGCACTGCGCCCTGCCTGTCGGTCTCCCGTGGGTGAGAGGACACAGCCAGATCCGAACTGCGCCCTGCCTGCCCGTCTTTCGTGGGCGAGTGGACACAGCCATATCCGCACTGCGCCCTGCCTGCCCGTCTGCCGTGGGTGAGTGGACACAGCCAGATCCACACTGCGCCCTGCCTGACCGTCTGCCGTGGGTGAGTGGACACAGCCAGATCCACACTGCGCCCTGCCTGCCCGTCTGCCGTGGGTGAGTGGACACAGCCAGATCCGCACTGCACCCTGCCTGACCGTCTCCCGTGGGTGAGTGGACACAGCGAGATCCGCACTGCGCCCTGCCTGCCCGTCTCCCGTGGGTGAGTGGACACAGCCAGATCCGCACTACACCTTGCCTACCCGTCTCCCGTCAGTGAGTGGACACAGCCAGATCCGCACTGCGTGCTGCCTGCCCGTCTCCCGTGGGCGAGCGGAAACAGCCAGATCTGCACTGCGCGCTGCCTGCCCGTCTGTCGTGGGCGAGTGGACACAGCCATGTCCGCACTGCGCCCTGCCTGCCCGTCTGCCGTGGGTGAGTGGACACAGCCAGATCCACACTGCGCCCTGCCTGCCCGTCTGCCATGGGTGAGTGGACATAGCCAGATCCGCACTGCGCCCTGCCTGACCCTCTCCCGTGGGTGAGTGGACACAGCCAGATCCGCACTGCACCTTGCCTGCCCTTCTCCCGTCAGTGAGTGGACACAGCCAGATCCGCACTGCGCCCTGCCTGCCCGTCTCCCGTGGGTGAGTGGACACAGCCAGATCCGCACTGCGCGCTGCCTTCCCGTCTCCCGTGGGCGAGTGGAAACAGCCAGATCCGCACTGCGCCCTGCCTGCCCGTCTTTCGTGGGCGAGTGGACACAGCCATATCCGCACTGCGCCCTGCCTGCCCGTCTGCCGTGGGTGAGTGGACACAGCCAGATCCGCACTGCGCCCTGCCTGACCCTCTCCCATGGGTGAGTGGACACAGCCATATCCGCACTGCGCCCTGCCTGCCCGTCTGCCGTGGGTGAGTGGACACAGCCAGATCCGCACTGCGCCCTGCCTTACCCTCTCCCGTGGGTGAGTGGACACAGCCAGATCCGCACTGCGCCCTGCCTGACCGTCTGCCGTCGGTGAGTGGACACAGCCAGATCCGCAATGCACCTTGCCTGCCCGTCTCCCGTCAGTGAGTGGACACAGCCAGATCCACACTGCGCCCTGCCTGCCCGTCTCCCGTGGGTGAGTGGACACAGCCAGATCCGCACTGCGTGCTGCCTGCCCGTCTCCCGTGGGCGAGCGGAAACAGCCAGATCTGCACTGCGCGCTGCCTGCCCGTCTGTCGTGGGCGAGTGGACACAGCCATATCCGCACTGCGCCCTGCCTGCCCGTCTGCCGTGGGTGAGTGGACACAGCCAGATCCACACTGCGCCCTGCCTGACCGTCTGCCGTGGGTGAGTGGACATAGCCAGATCCGCACTGCGCCCTGCCTGACCCTCTCCCGTGGGTGAGTGGACACAGCCAGATCCGCACTGCACCTTGCCTGCCCTTCTCCCGTCAGTGAGTGGACACAGCCAGATCCGCACTGCGCCCTGCCTGCCCGTCTCCCGTGGGTGAGTGGACACAGCCAGATCCGCACTGCGCGCTGCCTGCCCGTCTCCCGTGGGCGAGTGGAAACAGCCAGATCCGCACTGCGCCCTGCCTGCCCGTCTTTCGTGGGCGAGTGGACACAGCCATATCCGCACTGCGCCCTGCCTGCCCGTCTGCCGTGGGTGAGTGGACACAGCCAGATCCGCACTGCGCCCTGCCTGACCCTCTCCCGTGGGTGAGTGGACACAGCCAGATCCGCACTGCGCCCTGCCTGACCGTCTGCCGTCGGTGAGTGGACACAGCCAGATCCACACTGCGCCCTGCCTGCCCGTCTGCCGTGGGCGAGCGGACACAGCCAGATCCGCACTGCGCCCTGCCTCACCGTCTGCCGTAGGTGAGTGGACAAGCCAGATCCGCACTGCGCCCTGCCTGCCCGTCTGCCGTGGGTGAGTGGACACAGCCAGATTCGCACTGCACCTTGCCTGCCCGTCTCCTGTCAGTGAGTTGACACAGCAAGATCCGCACTGTGCCCTGCCTGCCCGTCTCCCGTGGGCGAGTGGACACAGCCAGATCCGCACTGCGCGCTGCCTGCCCGTCTCCCGTTGGCAAGTGGACACAGCCAGATCCGCACTGCGCCCTGCCTGTCGGTCTCCCGTGGGTGAGAGGACACAGCCAGATCCGAACTGCGCCCTGCCTGCCCGTCTTTCGTGGGCGAGTGGACACAGCCATATCCGCACTGCGCCCTGCCTGCCCGTCTGCCGTGGGTGAGTGGACACAGCCAGATCCACACTGCGCCCTGCCTGACCGTCTGCCGTGGGTGAGTGGACACAGCCAGATCCACACTGCGCCCCGCCTGCCCGTCTGCCGTGGGTGAGTGGACACAGCCAGATCCGCACTGCACCCTGCCTGACCGTCTCCCGTGGGTGAGTGGACACAGCGAGATCCGCACTGCGCCCTGCCTGCCCGTCTCCCGTGGGTGAGTGGACACAGCCAGATCCGCACTACACCTTGCCTACCCGTCTCCCGTCAGTGAGTGGACACAGCCAGATCCGCACTGCGCCCTGCCTGACCGTCTCCCGTGGGTTTGTGGATACAGCCAGATCCGCACTGCGCCCTGCCTGACCGTCTGCCGTGGGTGAGTGGACACAGCCATATCCGCACTGCGCCCTGCCTGCCCGTCTGCCGTGGGTGAGTGGACACAGCCAGATCCACACTGCGCCCTGCCTGACCCTCTCCCGTGGGTGAGTGGACACAGCCAGATCCGCACTGCGCCCTGCCTGCCCGTCTCCCGTGGGTGAGTGGACACAGCCAGATCCGCACTGCGCCCTGCCTGCCCGTCTCCCGTGGGTGAGTGGACACAGCCAGATCCGCACTGCGCGCTGCCTGCCCGTCTCCCGTGGGCGAGTGGACACAGCCAGATCCGCACTGCGCGCTGCCTGCCCGTCTGTCGTGGGCGAGTGGATGCAGCCATATCCGCACTACGCCCTGCCTGACCGTCTGCCGTGGGTGAGTGGACTCAGCCAGATCCACACTGCGCCCTGCCTGCCCGTCTGCCGTGGGCGAGCGGACAGAGCCAGATCCGCACTGCGCCCTGCCTGACCGTCTGCATTAGGCGAGTGGACACAGCCAGATCCGCACTGCGCCCTGCCTGCCCGTCTGCTGTGGGTGAGTGGACACAGCCAGATCCACACTGCGTCCTGCCTGTCCCTATGCTGTGGGTGAGTGGACACAGCCAGATCCGCACTGCGCCCTGCCTGACCGTCTGCCGTGGGTGAGTGGACACAGCCAGATCTGCACTGCGCCCTGCCTGACCGCCTGCCGTGGGTGAGTGGACACAGCCAGATCCACACTGCGCCCTGCCTTTCCGTCTCCCGTGGGCGAGTGGACACAGCCAGATCCGCACTGCGCCCTGCCTGCCCTTCTGCCGTGGGTGAGTGAACACAGCCAGATCCGCACTGCGCCCTACCTGCCCGTCTCCCGTCAGTGAGTGGACACAGCCAGATCCGCACTGCGCCTTACCTGCCCGTCTCCCGTGGGCGAGTGGACACAGCCCGATCCGCACTGCGCTCTGCCTGCCCGTCTGCCGTGGGTGAGTGGACACCGCCAGATCCGCACTGCGCCTTGCCTGCCCGTCTCCCGTCAGTGAGTGGACACAGCCAGATCCGCACTGCGCCCCTGCCTGCCCGTCTCCCGTCGGGGAGTGGACACAGCCAGATCCGCACTGCTCCCTGCCTGCCCGTCTCCAGTGGGTGAGTGGACACAGCCAGATCCGCACTGCGCCCTGCCTGCCCATCTCCAGTGGGCGAGTGGACTCAGCCAGATCCACACTGCGCCCTGCCTGCCCGTCTGCCGTGGGTGAGTGGACACAGCCAGATCCGCACTGCGCCCTGCCTGACCGTCTCCCGTGGGTGTGTGGACACAGCCAGATCCGCAATGCGCCCTGCCTGCCCGTCTCCCGTGGGTGAGTGGACATAGCCAGATTCGCACTGCACCTTGCCTGCCCGTCTCCTGTCAGTGAGTGGACACAGCCAGATCCGCACTGTGCCCTGCCTGCCCGTCTCCCGTGGGTGAGTGGACACAGTCAGATCCGCACTGCGCGCTGCCTGCCCGTCTCCCGTGGGCGAGTAGAAACAGCCAGATCCGCACTGCGCACTGCCTGCCCGTCTGTCGTGGGCGAGAGGACACAGCCATATCCGCACTGCGCCCTGCCTGCCCGTCTGCCGTGGGTGAGTGGACACCGCCAGATCCGCACTGCGCCCTGCCTGCCCGTCTCCCGTGGGTGAGTGGACACAGCCAGATCCGCACTGCGCCCTGCCTGCCCTTCTGCCGTGGGTGAGTGAACACAGCCAGATCCGCACTGCGCGCTGCCTGCCCGTCTGTCGTGGGCGAGTGGACACAGCCATATCCGCACTACGCCCTGCCTGACCGTCTGCCGTGGGTGAGTGGACACAGCGAGATCCACACTGCGCCCTGCCTGCCCGTCTGCCGTGGGCGAGCAGACACAGCCAGATCCGCACTGTGCACTGCCTGACCATCTGCCGTGGGTGAGTGTACACAGCCATATCCGCACTGCGCCCTGCCTGCCCGTCTGCCGTGGGTGAGTGGACACAGCCAGATCCACACTGCGCCCTGCCTGCCCGTCTGCCGTGGGTGAGTGGACATAGCCAGATCCGCACTGCGCCCTGCCTGACCCACTCCCGTGGGTGAAAGGACATAGCCAGATCCGCACTGCACATTGCCTGCCCTTCTCCCGTCAGTGAGTGGACACAGCCAGATCCGCACTGCGCCCTGCCTGCCCGTCTCCCGTGGGTGAGTGGACACAGCCAGATCCGCACTGCGCGCTGCCTGCCCGTCTCCCGTGGGCGAGTGGAAACAGCAAGATCCGCACTGCGCCCTGCCTGCCCGTCTTTCGTGGGCGAGTGGACACAGCCATATCCGCACTGCGCCCTGCCTGCCCGTCTGCCGTGGGTAGTGGACACAGCCAGATCCGCACTGCGCCCTGCCTGACCCTCTCCCGTGGGTGAGTGGACACAGCCAGATCCGCACTGCGCCCTGCCTGACCGTCTGCCGTGGGTGAGTGGACACAGCCAGATCCACACTGCGCCCTGCCTGCCCCTGTGCCGTGGGCTAGTGGACACAGCCAGATCCGCACTCCGCCGTGCCTGACCGTCTGCCGTGGGTGAGTGGACACAGCCAGATCCACACTGCGCTTTGCGTGACCATCTGCCGTGGGTGAGTGGACACCGCCAGATCCGCACTGCGCCCTGCCTGCCCGTCTCCCGTGGGTGAGTGGACACAGCCAGATCCACACTGCGTCCTGCCTGCCCGTCTGCCGTGGGTGAGTGGACACAGCCAGATCCGCACTGCGCCCTGCCTGACCGTCTCCCTTGGGTGAGTGGACACAGCCAGATCCGCACTGCGCCTTGCCTGCCCGTCTCACGTGGGTGAGTGGACACAGCCAGATCCGCACTGCGCCCTACCTGCACGTCTCCCGTGGGTGAGTGGACACAGCCAGATGCGCACTGCACCCTGCCTGTCCGTCCTTCGTGGATGAGTGGACACCGCCAGATCCGCACTGCGCCCTGCCTGCCCGTCTGCCGTGGGTGAGTGGACACAGCCAGATCCGCACTGCGCCCTGCCTGCCCGTCTCCCGTCAGTGAGTGGACACAGCCAGATCCGCACTGCGCCCTGCCTTACCGTCTGCCGTCGGTGAGTGGACACAGCCAGATCCGCACTGCGCCCTGCCTGCCCGTCTGCCGTGGGCGAGTGGACACAGCCCGATCCGCACTGCGCCCTGCCTGACGGTCTGCCGTGGGTGAGTGGACACAGCCAGATCCGCACTGCGCCCTGCCTGCCCGTCTGCCGTGGGCGAGTGGACACTGCCAGATCCGCACTGCGCCCTGCCTGACGGTCAGCCGTGGGTGAGTGGACACAGCCAGATCCACACTGCGCCCTGCCTGCCCCTCTGCCGTGGGTGAGTGGACACAGCCAGATCCGCAATGCGCCCTTCCTGACCGTCTGCCGTGGGTGAGTGGACACAGCCAGATCCGCACTGCGCGCTGCCTGCCCGTCTCCCGTGGGCGAGTGGAAACAGCCAGATCCGCACTGCGCGCTGCCTGCCCGTCTTTCGTGGGCGAGTGGACACAGCCATATCCGCACTGCGCCCTGCCTGCCCGTCTGCCGTGGGTGAGTGGACACAGCCAGATCCGCACTGCGCCCTGCCTGACCCTCTCCCGTGGGTGAGTGGACACAGCCAGATCCGCACTGCGCCCTGCCTGCCTGTCTCCCGTGGGTGAGTGAACACAGCCAGATCCGCACTGCGCCCTGCCTGCCCTTCTCCCGTGGGTGAGTGGACACAGCCAGATCCGCACTGCGCGCTGCCTGCCCGTCTCCCGTTGGCGAGTGGACACAGCCATATCCGCACTGCGCGCTGCCTGCCCGTCTGTCGTGGGCGAGTGGACACAGCCATATCCGCACTACGCCCTGCCTGACCGTCTGCCGTCGGTGAGTGGACACAGCCAGATCCACACTGCGCCCTGCCTGCCCGTCTGCCGTGGGCGAGCGGACACAGCCAGATCCGCACTGCGCCCTGCCTGACCGTCTGCCGTAGGTGAGTGGACACAGCCCGATCCGCACTGCGCCCTGCCAGCCCGTCTGCCGTGGGCGACTGGACACAGCCAGATCCGCACTGCGCCCTGCCTGACCGTCTGCTGTGGGTGAGTGGACACAGCCAGATCCGCACTGCGCCCTTCCTGACCGTCTCCCGTGGGTGAGTGGACACAGCCAGATCCGCACTGCGGCTTGCCTGCCCGTCACACGTGGGTGAGTGGACACAGCCAGATCCGCACTGCGCCCTACCTGCCCGTCTCTCGTTGGTGAGTGGACACAGCCAGATCCGCACTGCGCCCTGCCTGACCGTCCTTCGTGGGTGAGTGGACACCGCCAGATCCGCACTGCGCCCTGCCTGCCCGTCTCCCGTGGGTGAGTGGACACAGCCAGATCCGCACTGCGCCCTGCATGCCCGTCTCCCGTCAGTGAGTGGACACAGCCAGATCCACACTGCGCTCTGCCTGACCGCCTGCCGTTGGTGAGTGGACACAGCCAGATCCGCACTGCGCCCTGCCTGACCATCTGCCGTGGGTGAGTGGACACAGCCAGATCCGCACTGCGCCCTGCCTGACCGTCTGCCGTGGGTGAGTGGACACAGCCAGATCCACACTGCGCCCTGCCTGCCCCTGTGCCGTGGGCGAGTGGACACAGCCAGATCCGCACTGCGCCGTGCCTGACCGTCTGCCGTGGGTGAGTGGACACAGCCAGATCCACACTGCGCCCTGCCTGCCCGTCTGCCGTGGGCGAGCGGACAGAGCCAGATCCGCACTGCGCCCTGCCTGACCGTCTGCCGTGGGTGAGTGGACACAGCCAGATCCGCACTGCGCCCTGCCTGCCCGTCTGCCGTGGGCGAGTGGACACTGCCAGATCCGCACTGCGCCCTGCCTGACGGTCAGCCGTGGGTGAGTGGACACAGCCAGATCCACACTGCGCCCTGCCTGCCCCTCTGCCGTGGGCGAGTGGACACAACCAGATCCGCACTGCGCCCTGCCTGCCCGTCTGCTGTGGGTGAGTGGACACAGCCAGATCCACACTGCGTCCTGCCTGTCCCTATGCTGTGGGCGAGTGGACACAGCCAGATCCGCACTGCGCCCTGCCTGACCGTCTGCCGTGGGTGAGTGGACACAGCCAGATCTGCACTGCGCCCTGCCTGACCGCCTGCCGTGGGTGAGTGGACACAGCCAGATCCGCACTGCGCCCTGCCTTTCCGTCTCCCGTGGGCGAGTGGACACAGCCAGATCCGCACTGCGCCCTGCCTTCCCGTCTCCCGTCAGTGAGTGGACACAGCCAGATCCGCACTGCGCCTTACCTGCCCGTCTCCCGTGGGCGAGTGGACACAGCCCGATCCGCACTGCGCTCTGCCTGCCCGTCTGCCGTGGGTGAGTGGACACAGCCAGATCCGCACTGCGCCTTGCCTGCCCGTCTCCCGTCAGTGAGTGGACACAGCCAGATCCGCACTGCGCCCCTGCCTGCCCGTCTCCCGTGGGCGAGTGGACACAGCCAGATCCGCACTGCGCCCTGCCTGCCCGTCTCCAGTGGGCGAGTGGACACAGCCAGATCCGCACTGCGCCGTGCCTGCCCATCTCCAGTGGGCGAGTGGACTCAGCCAGATCCACACTGCGCCCTGCCTGCCCGTCTGCCGTGGGTGAGTGGACACAGCCAGATCCGCACTGCGCCCTGCCTGACCGTCTCCCGTGGGTGAGTGGACACAGCCAGATCCGCACTGCGCCCTGCCTGCCCGTCTCCCGTGGGTGAGTGGACACAGCCAGATTCGCACTGCACCTTGCCTTCCCGTCTCCTCTCAGTGAGTGGACACAGCCAGATCCGCACTGTGCCCTTCCTGACCGTCTCCCGTGGGTGAGTGGACACAGCCAGATTCGCACTGCACCTTGCCTGCCCGTCTCCTGTCAGTGAGTGGACACAGCCAGATCCGCACTGTGCCCTACCTGCCCGTCTCCCGTGGGCGAGTGGACACAGCCAGATCCACACTGCGTCCTGCCTGCCAGTCTGCCGTGGGTGAGTGGACACAGCTAGATCCGCACTGCGCCCTGCCTGACCTTCTCCCGTGGGTGAGTGGACACAGCCAGATCCGCACTGCGCCTTGCCTGTCCGTCCTTCGTGGATGAGTGGACACCGCCAGATCCGCACTGCGCCCTGCCTGCCCGTCTCCCGTGGGTGAGTGGACACAGCCAGATCCGCACTGCGCCCTGCCTGCCCGTCTCCCGTCAGTGAGTGGACACAGCCCGATCCGCACTGCGCCCTGCCTGACCGTCTGCCGTGGGTGAGTGGACACAGCCAGATCCGCACTGCGCCCTGCCTGCCCGTCTGCCGTGGGCGAGTGGACACTGCCAGATCCGCACTGCGCCCTGCCTGACGGTCAGCCGTGGGTGAGTGGACACAGCCAGATCCACACTGCGCCCTGCCTGCCCCTCTGCCGTGGGTGAGTGGACACAGCCAGATCCGCACTGCGCCCTTCCTGACCGTCTGCCGTGGGTGAGTGGACACAGCCAGATCCGCACTGCGCGCTGCCTGCCCGTCTCCCGTGGGCGAGTGGAAACAGCCAGATCCGCACTGCGCGCTGCCTGCCCGTCTTTCGTGGGCGAGTGGACACAGCCATATCCGCACTGCGCCCTGCCTGCCCGTCTGCCGTGGGCGAGTGGACACAGCCAGATCCGCACTGCGCCCTGCCTGACCCTCTCCCGTGGGTGAGTGGACACAGCCAGATCCGCACTGCGCCCTGCCTGCCTGTCTCCCGTGGGTGAGTGAACACAGCCAGATCCGCACTGCGCCCTGCCTGCCCTTCTCCCGTGGGTGAGTGGACACAGCCAGATCCGCACTGCGCGCTGCCTGCCCGTCTCCCGTTGGCGAGTGGACACAGCCATATCCGCACTGCGCGTTGCCTGCCCGTCTGTCGTGGGCGAGTGGACACAGCCATATCCGCACTACGCCCTGCCTGACCGTCTGCCGTCGGTGAGTGGACACAGCCAGATCCACACTGCGCCCTGCCTGCCCGTCTGCCGTGGGCGAGCGGACACAGCCAGATCCGCACTGCGCCCTGCCTGACCGTCTGCCGTAGGTGAGTGGACACAGCCAGATCCGCACTGCGCCCTGCCAGCCCGTCTGCCGTGGGCGACTGGACACAGCCAGATCCGCACTGCGCCCTGCCTGACCGTCTGCTGTGGGTGAGTGGACACAGCCAGATCAGCACTGCGCCCTTCCTGACCGTCTCCCGTGGGTGAGTGGACACAGCCAGATCCGCACTGCGGCTTGCCTGCCCGTCACACGTGGGTGAGTGGACACAGCCAGATCCGCACTGCGCCCTACCTGCCCGTCTCTCGTTGGTGAGTGGACACAGCCAGATCCGCACTGCGCCCTGCCTGACCGTCCTTCGTGGGTGAGTGGACACCGCCAGATCCGCACTGCGCCCTGCCTGCCCGTCTCCCGTGGGTGAGTGGACACAGCCAGATCCGCACTGCGCCCTGCATGCCCGTCTCCCGTCAGTGAGTGGACACAGCCAGATCCACACTGCGCTCTGCCTGACCGCCTGCCGTTGGTGAGTGGACACAGCCAGATCCGCACTGCGCCCTGCCTGACCATCTGCCGTGGGTGAGTGGACACAGCCAGATCCGCACTGCGCCCTGCCTGACCGTCTGCCGTGGGTGAGTGGACACAGCCAGATCCACACTGCGCCCTGCCTGCCCCTGTGCCGTGGGCGAGTGGACACAGCCAGATCCGCACTGCGCCGTGCCTGACCGTCTGCCGTGGGTGAGTGGACACAGCCAGATCCACACTGCGCCCTGCCTGCCCGTCTGCCGTGGGCGAGCGGACAGAGCCAGATCCGCACTGCGCCCTGCCTGACCGTCTGCCGTAGGCGAGTGGACACAGCCAGATCCGCATTGCGCCCTGCCTGCCCGTCTGCTGTGGGTGAGTGGACACAGCCAGATCCACACTGCGTCCTGCCTGTCCCTATGCTGTGGGCGAGTGGACACAGCCGGATCCGCACTGCGCCCTGCCTGACCGTCTGCCGTGGGTGAGTGGACACAGCCAGATCTGCACTGCGCCCTGCCTGACCGCCTGCCGTGGGTGAGTGGACACAGCCAGATCCGCACTGCGCCCTGCCTTTCCGTCTCCCGTGGGCGAGTGGACACAGCCTGATCCGCACTGCGCCCTGCCTGCCCTTCTGCCGTGGGTGAGTGTACACAGCCAGATCCGCACTGCGCCCTGCCTGACCGCCTGTCGTGGGTGAGTGGACACAGCCAGATCCGCACTGCGCCCTGCCTGACCGCCTGTCGTGGGTGAGTGGACACAGCCAGATCCGCACTGCGCCCTGCTTGCCCGTCTGCCGTGGGTGAGTGGACACAGCCAGATCCACACTGCGCCCTGCCTGCCCGTCTGCCGTGGGTGAGTGGACACAGCCAGATCCGCACTGCGCCCTTCCTGACCATCTCCCGTGGGTGAGTGGTCACAGCCAGATCCGCACTGCGGCTTGCCTGCCCGTCACACGTGGGTGAGTGGACACAGCCAGATCCGCACTGCGCCCTACCTGCCCGTCTCCCGTTGGTGAGTGGACACAGCCAGATCCGCACTGCGCCCTGCCTGACCGTCCTTCGTGGGTGAGTGGACACCGCCAGATCCGCACTTCGCCCTGCCTGCCCGTCTCCCGTGGGTGAGTGGACACAGCCCGATCCGCACTGCGCCCTGCCTGCCCGTCTCCCGTCAGTGAGTGGACACAGCCAGATCCGCACTGCGCTCTGCCTGACCGCCTGCCGTTGGGGAGTGGACACAGCCAGATCCGCTCTGCGCCCTGCCTGACCGTCTGCCGTGGGTGAGTGGACACAGCCAGATCCGCACTGCGCCCTGCCTGACCGTCTGCCGTTGGTGAGTGGACACAGCCAGATCCACACTGCGCCCTGCCTGCCCCTGTGCCGTGGGCGAGTGGACACAGCCAGATCCGCACTGCGCCGTGCCTGACCGTCTGCCGTGGGTGAGTGGACACAGCCAGATCCACACTGCGCTTTGCCTGACAGTCTGCCGTGGGTGAGTGGACACCGCCAGATCCGCACTGCGCTCTGCCTGCCCGTCTCCCGTGGGTGAGTGGACACAGCCAGATCCACACTGCGTCCTGCCTGCCCGTCTGCCGTGGGTGAGTGGACACAGCCAGATCCGCACTGCGCCCTGCCTGACCTTCTCCCGTGGGTGAGTGGACACAGCCAGATCCGCACTGCGCCTTGCCTGCCCGTCTCACGTGGGTGAGTGGACACAGCCAGATCCGCACTGCGCCCTACCTGCACGTCTCCCGTGGGTGAGTGGACACAGCCAGATGCGCACTGCACCCTGCCTGTCCGTCCTTCGTGGATGAGTGGACACCGCCAGATCCGCACTGCGCCCTGCCTGCCCGTCTCCCGTGGGTGAGTGGACACAGCCAGATCCGCACTGCGCCCTGCCTGCCCGTCTCCCGTCAGTGAGTGGACACAGCCAGATCCGCACTGCGCCCTGCCTGACCGTCTGCTGTCGGTGAGTGGACACAGCCAGATCCGCACTGCGCCCTGCCTGCCCGTCTGCCGTGGGCGAGTGGACACAGCCCGATCCGCACTGCGCCCTGCCTGACCGTCTGCCGTGGGTGAGTGGACACAGCCAGATCCGCACTGCGCCCTGCCTGCCCGTCTGCCGTGGGCGAGTGGACACTGCCAGATCCGCACTGCGCCCTGCCTGACGGTCAGCCGTGGGTGAGTGGACACAGCCAGATCCACACTGCGCCCTGCCTGCCCCTCTGCCGTGGGCGAGTGGACACAACCAGATCCGCACTGCGCCCTGCCTGCCCGTCTGCTGTGGGTGAGTGGACACAGCCAGATCCACACTGCGTCCTGCCTGTCCCTATGCTGTGGGCGAGTGGACACAGCCAGATCTGCACTGCGCCCTGCCTGACCGTCTGCCGTGGGTGAGTGGACACAGCCAGATCTGCACTGCGCCCTGCCTGACCGCCTGCCGTGGGTGAGTGGACACAGCCAGATCCGCACTGCGCCCTGCCTTTCCGTCTCCCGTGGGCGAGTGGACACAACCAGATCCGCACTGCGCCCTGCCTTCCCGTCTCCCGTCAGTGAGTGGACACAGCCAGATCCGCACTGCGCCTTACCTGCCCTTCTCCCGTGGGCGAGTGGACACAGCCCGATCCGCACTGCGCTCTGCCTGCCCGTCTGCCGTGGGTGAGTGGACACAGCCAGATCCGCACTGCGCCTTGCCTGCCCGTCTCCCGTCAGTGAGTGGACACAGCCAGATCCGCACTGCGCCCCTGCCTGCCCGTCTCCCGTGGGCGAGTGGACACAGCCAGATCCGCACTGCGCCCTGCCTGCCCGTCTCCAGTGGGCGAGTGGACACAGCCAGATCCGCACTGCGCCGTGCCTGCCCATCTCCAGTGGGCGAGTGGAATCAGCCAGATCCACACTGCGCCCTGCCTGCCCGTCTGCCGTGGGTGAGTGGACACAGCCAGATCCGCACTGCGCCCTGCCTGACCGTCTCCCGTGGGTGAGTGGACACAGCCAGATCCGCACTGCGCCCTGCCTGCCCGTCTCCCGTGGGTGAGTGGACACACCCAGATTCGCACTGCACCTTGCCTGCCCGTCTCCTGTCAGTGAGTGGACACAGCCAGATCCGCACTGTGCCCTTCCTGACCGTCTCCCGTGGGTGAGTGGACACAGCCAGATTCGCACTGCACCTTGCCTGCCCGTCTCCTGTCAGTGAGTGGACACAGCCAGATCCGCACTGTGCCCTACCTGCCCGTCTCCCGTGGGCGAGTGGACACAGCCAGATCCACACTGCGTCCTGCCTGCCCGTCTGCCGTGGGTGAGTGGACACAGCCAGATCCGCACTGCGCCCTGCCTGACCTTCTCCCGTGGGTGAGTGGACACAGCCAGATCCGCACTGCGCCTTGCCTGCCCGTCTCACGTGGGTGAGTGGACACAGCCAGATCCGCACTGCGCCCTACCTGCACGTCTCCCGTGGGTGAGTGGACAGAGCCAGATGCGCACTGCACCCTGCCTGTCCGTCCTTCGTGGATGAGTGGACACCGCCAGATCCGCACTGCGCCCTGCCTGCCCGTCTCCCGTGGGTGAGTGGACACAGCCAGATCCGCACTGCGCCCTGCCTGCCCGTCTCCCGTCAGTGAGTGGACACAGCCAGATCCGCACTGCGCCCTGCCTGACCGTCTGCTGTCGGTGAGTGGACACAGCCAGATCCGCACTGCGCCCTGCCTGCCCGTCTGCCGTGGGCGAGTGGACACAGCCCGATCCGCACTGCGCCCTGCCTGACCGTCTGCCGTGGGTGAGTGGACACAGCCAGATCCACACTGCGCCCTGCCTGCCCGTCTGCCGTGGGCGAGTGGACACTGCCAGATCCGCACTGCGCCCTGCCTGACGGTCAGCCGTGGGTGAGTGGACACAGCCAGATCCACACTGCGCCCTGCCTACCCCTCTGCCGTGGGCGAGTGGACACAGCCAGATCCGCACTGCGCCCTGCCTGCCCGTCTGCTGTGGGTGAGTGGACACAGCCAGATCCACACTGCGTCCTGCCTGTCCCTATGCTGTGGGCGAGTGGACACAGCCAGATCCGCACTGCGCCCTGCCTGACCGTCTGCCGTGGGTGAGTGGACACAGCCAGATCTGCACTGCGCCCTGCCTGACCGCCTGCCGTGGGTGAGTGGACACAGCCAGATCCGCACTGCGCCCTGCCTTTCCGTCTCCCGTGGGCGAGTGGACACAGCCAGATCCGCACTGCGCCCTGCCTGCCCGTCTCCCGTCAGTGAGTGGTCACAGCCAGATCCGCACTGCGCCTTACCTGCCCGTCTCCCGTGGGCGAGTGGACACAGCCCGATCCGCACTGCGCTCTGCCTGCCCGTCTGCCGTGGGTGAGTGGACACAGCCAGATCCGCACTGCGCCTTGCCTGCCCGTCTCCCGTCAGTGAGTGGACACAGCCAGATCCGCACTGCGCCCCTGCCTGCCCGTCTCCCGTGGGCGAGTGGACACAGCCAGATCCGCACTGCGCCCTGCCTGCCCGTCTCCAGTGGGCGAGTGGACACAGCCAGATCCGCACTGCGCCGTGCCTGCCCATCTCCAGTGGGCGAGTGGACTCAGCCAGATCCACACTGCGCCCTGCCTGCCCGTCTGCCGTGGGTGAGTGGACACAGCCAGATCCGCACTGCGCCCTGCCTGACCGTCTCCCGTGGGTGAGTGGACACAGCCAGATCCGCACTGCGCCCTGCCTGACCGTCTCCCGTGGGTGAGTGGACACAGCCAGATTCGCACTGCACCTTGCCTGCCCGTCTCCTGTCAGTGAGTGGACACAGCCAGATCCGCACTGTGCCCTTCCTGCCCGTCTCCCGTGGGTGAGTGGACACAGCCAGATTCGCACTGCACCTTGCCTGCCCGTCTCCTGTCAGTGAGTGGACACAGCCAGATCCGCACTGTGCCCTTCCTGCCCGTCTCCCGTGGGCGAGTGGACACAGCCAGATCCGCACTGCGCCCTGCCTGACCGTCTGCCGTGGGTGAGTGGACACAGTCAGATCCGCACTGCGCCCTGCCTGACCGTCTGCCGTGGGTGAGTGGACACAGCCAGATCCACACTGCGCCCTGCCTGCCCGTCTGCCGTGGGTGAGTGGACACAGCCAGAACCGCAATGCGCCCTGCCTGACCGTCTCCCGTGGGTGAGTGGACACAGCCAGATCCGCACTGCGCCCTGCCTGCCCGTCTCCCGTGGGTGAGTGGACACAGCCAGATCCGCACTGCACCGTGCCTGCCCGTCTCCCGTCAGTGAGTGGACACAGCCAGATCCGCACTGCGCCCTGCCTGCCCGTCTCCCGTGGGTGAGTGGACACAGCCAGATCCGCACTGCGCGCTGCCTGCCCGTCTCCCGTGGGCGAGTGGAAACAGCCAGATCCGCACTGCCTGCTGCCTGCCCGTCTGTCGTGGGCGAGTGGACACAGCCATATCCGCACTGCGCCCTGCCTGCCCGTCTGCCGTGGGTGAGTGGACACCGCCAGATCCGCACTGCGCCCTGCCTGCCCTTCTCCCGTGGGTGAGTGGACACAGCCAGATCCGCACTGCGCGCTGCCTGCCCGTCTCCCGTGCGCGAGTGGAAACAGCCAGATCCGCACTGCGCGCTGCCTCCCGTCTTTCGTGGGCGAGTGGACACAGCCATATCCGCACTGCGCCCTGCCTGACCGTCTGCCGTCGGTGAGTGGACACAGCCAGATCCACACTGCGCCCTGCCTGCCCGTCTGCCGTGGGCGAGCGGACACAGCCAGATCCGCACTGCGCCCTGCCTGACCGTCTGCCGTAGGTGAGTGGACACAGCCAGATCCGCACTGCGCCCTGCCAGCCCGTCTGCCGTGGGCGAGTGGACACAGCCAGATCCGCACTGCGCCCTGCCTGACCGTCTGCAGTGGGTGAGTGGACACAGCCAGATCCGCACTGCGCCCTTCCTGACCGTCTCCCGTGGGTGACTGGACACAGCCAGATCCGCACTGCGGCTTGCCTGCCCGTCACATGTGGGTGAGTGGACACAGCCAGATCCGCACTGCGCCCTACCTGCCCGTCTCCCGTTGGTGAGTTGACACAGCCAGATCCGCACTGCGCCCTGCCTGACCGTCCTTCGTGGGTGAGTGGACACCGCCAGATCTGCACTGCGCCCTGCCTGCCCGTCTCCCGTGGGTGAGTGGACACAGCCAGATCCGCACTGCGCCCTGCCTGCCCGTCTCCCGTCAGTAAGTGGACACAGCCAGATCCGCACTGCGCTCTGCCTGACCGCCTGCCGTTGGTGAGTGGACACAGCCAGATCCGCACTGCGCCCTGCCTGACCATCTGCCGTGGGCGAGCGGACAGAGCCAGATCCGCACTGCGCCCTGCCTGACCGTCTGCCGTAGGCGAGTGGACACAGCCACATCCGCACTGCGCCCTGCCTGCCCGTCTGCTGTGGGTGAGTGGACACAGCCAGATCCGCACTGCGCCCTGCCTGTCCCTATGCTGTGGGCGAGTGGACACAGCCAGATCCGCACTGCGCCCTGCCTGACCGTCTGCCGTGGGTGAGTGGACACAGCCAGATCTGCACTGCGCCCTGCCTGCCCGTCTGCCGTGGGTGAGTGGACACAGCCAGATCCGCAATGCGCCCTGCCTGACCGTCTCCCGTGGGTGAGTGGACACAGCCAGATCCGCACTGCGCCCTGCCTGCCCGTCTCCCGTGGGTGAGTGGACACAGCCAGATCCGCACTGCACCGTGCCTGCCCGTCTCCCGTCAGTGAGTGGACACAGCCAGATCCGCACTGCGCCCTGCCTGCCCGACTCCCGTGGGTGAGTGGACACAGCCAGATCCGCACTGCGCGCTGCCTGCCCGTCTCCCGTGGGCGAGTGGAAACAGCCAGATCCGCACTGCGCTCTGCCTGCCCGTCTGTCGTGGGCGAGTGGACACAGCCATATCCGCACTGCGCCCTGCCTGCCCGTCTGCCGTGGGTGAGTGGACACCGCCAGATCCGCACTGCGCCCTGCCTGCCCTTCTCCCGTGGGTGAGTGGACACAGCCAGATCCGCACTGCGCGCTGCCTGCCCGTCTCCCGTTGGCGAGTGGACACAGCCATATCCGCACTGCGCGCTGCCTGCCCGTCTGTCGTGGGCGAGTGGACACAGCCATATCCGCACTACGCCCTGCCTGACCGTCTGCCGTCGGTGAGTGGACACAGCCAGATCCACACTGCGCCCTGCCTGCCCGTCTGCCGTGGGCGAGCGGACACAGCCAGATCCGCACTGCGCCCTGCCTGACCGTCTGCCGTAGGTGAGTGGACACAGCCAGATCCGCACTGCGCCCTGCCAGCCCGTCTGCCGTGGGCGAGTGGACACAGCCAGATCCGCACTGCGCCCTGCCTGACCGTCTGCTGTGGGTGAGTGGACACAGCCAGATCCGCACTGCGCCCTTCCTGACCGTCTCCCGTGGGTGACTGGACACAGCCAGATCCGCACTGCGGCTTGCCTGCCCGTCACATGTGGGTGAGTGGACACAGCCAGATCCGCAATGCGCCCTACCTGCCCGTCTCCCGTTGGTGAGTGTACACAGCCAGATCCGCACTGCGCCCTGCCTGACCGTCCTTCGTGGGTGAGTGGACACCGCCAGATCCGCACTGCGCCCTGCCTGCCCGTCTCCCGTGGGTGAGTGGACACAGCCAGATCCGCACTGTGCCCTGCCTGCCCGTCTCCCGTCAGTGAGTGGACACAGCCAGATCCGCACTGCGCTCTGCCTGACCGCCTGCCGTTGGTGAGTGGACACAGCCAGATCCGCACTGCGCCCTGCCTGACCATCTGCCGTGGGTGAGTGGACACAGCCAGATCCGCACTGCGCCCTGCCTGACCGTCTGCCGTGGGTGAGTGGACACAGCCAGATCCACAGTGCGCCCTGCCTGCCCCTGTGCCGTGGGCGAGTGGACACAGCCAGATCCGCACTGCGCCGTGCCTGACCGTCTGCCGTGGGTGAGTGGACACAGCCAGATCCACACTGCGCCCTGCCTGCCCGTCTGCCGTGGGCGAGCGGACAGAGCCAGATCCGCACTGCGCCCTGCCTGACCGTCTGCCGTAGGCGAGTGGACACAGCCAGATCCGCACTGCGCCCTGCCTGCCCGTCTGCTGTGGGTGAGTGGACACAGCCAGATCCACACTGCGTCCTGCCTGTCCCTATGCTGTGGGCGAGTGGACACAGCCAGATCCGCACTGCGCCCTGCCTGACCGTCTGCCGTGGGTGAGTGGACACAGCCAGATCTGCACTGCGCCCTGCCTGACCGCCTGCCGTGGGTGAGTGGACACAGCCAGATCCGCACTGCGCCCTGCCTTTCCGTCTCCCGTGGGCGAGTGGACACAGCCTGATCCGCACTGCGCCCTGCCTGCCCTTCTGCCGTGGGTGAGTGTACACAGCCAGATCCGCACTGCGCCCTGCCTGACCGCCTGTCGTGGGTGAGTGGACACAGCCAGATCCGCACTGCGCCCTGCCTGACCGCCTGTCGTGGGTGAGTGGACACAGCCAGATCCGCACTGCGCCCTGCCTGCCCGTCTGCCGTGGGTGAGTGGACACAGCCAGATCCACACTGCGCCCTGCCTGCCCGTCTGCCGTGGGTGAGTGGACACAGCCAGATCCGCACTGCGCCCTTCCTGACCATCTCCCGTGGGTGAGTGGACACAGCCAGATCCGCACTGCGGCTTGCCTGCCTGTCACACGTGGGTGAGTGGACACAGCCAGATCCGCACTGCGCCCTACCTGCCCGTCTCCCGTTGGTGAGTGGACACAGCTAGATCCGCACTGCGCCCTGCCTGACCGTCCTTCGTGGGTGAGTGGACACCGCCAGATCCGCACTGCGCCCTGCCTGCCCGTCTCCCGTGGGTGAGTGGACACAGCCAGATCCGCACTGCGCCCTGCCTGCCCGTCTCCCGTCAGTGAGTGGACACAGCCAGATCCGCACTGCGCTCTGCCTGACCGCCTGCCGTTGGTGAGTGGACACAGCCAGATCCGCACTGCGCCCTGCCTGACCGTCTGCCGTGGGTGAGTGGACACAGCCAGATCCACACTGCGCCCTGCCTGCCCCTGTGCCGTGGGCGAGTGGACACAGCCAGATCCGCACTGCGCCGTGCCTGACCGTCTGCGGTGGGTGAGTGGACACAGCCAGATCCACACTGCGCTTTGCCTGACCGTCTGCCGTGGGTGAGTGGACACCGCCAGATCCGCACTGCGCCCTGCCTGCCCGTCTCCCGTGGGTGAGTGGACACAGCCAGATCCACACTGCGTCCTGCCTGCCCGTCTGCCGTGGGTGAGTGGACACAGCCAGATCCGCACTGCGCCCTGCCTGACCGTCTCCCGTGGGTGAGTGCACACAGCCAGATCCGCACTGCGCCTTGCCTGCCCGTCTCACGTGGGTGAGTGGACACAGCCAGATCCGCACTGCGCCCTACCTGCACGTCTCCCGTGGGTGAGTGGACACAGCCAGATGCGCACTGCACCCTGCCTGTCCGTCCTTCGTGGATGAGTGGACACCGCCAAATCCGCACTGCGCCCTGCCTGCCCGTCTCCCGTGGGTGAGTGGACACAGCCAGATCCGCACTGCGCCCTGCCTGCCCGTCTCCCGTCAGTGAGTGGACACAGCCAGATCCGCACTGCGCCCTGCCTGACCGTCTGCCGTCGGTGAGTGGACACAGCCAGATCCGCACTGCGCCCTGCCTGCCCGTCTGCCGTGGGCGAGTGGACACAGCCCATTCCGCACTGCGCCCTGCCTGACCGTCTGCCGTGGGTGAGTGGACACAGCCAGATCCGCACTGCGCCCTTCCTGCCCGTCTGCCGTGGGCGAGTGGACACTGCTAGATCCGCACTGCGCCCTGCCTGACGGTCAGCCGTGGGTGAGTGGACACAGCCAGATCCGCACTGCGCCCTGCCTGACGGTCAGCCGTGGGTGAGTGGACACAGCCAGATCCACACTGCGCCCTGCCTGCCCCTCTGCCGTGGTCGAGTGGACACAGCCAGATCCGCACTGCGCCCTTCCTGACCGTCTGCCGTGGGTGATTGGACACAGCCAGATCCGCACTGCGCGCTGCCTGCTCGTCTCCCGTGGGAGAGGGGAAACAGCAAGATCCGCACTGCGCGCTGCCTGCCCGTCTTTCGTGGGCGAGTGGACACAGCCATATCCGCACTGCGCCCTGCCTGCCCGTCTGCCGTGGGTGAGTGGACACAGCCAGATCCGCACTGCGCCCTGCCTGACCCTCTCCCGTGGGTGAGTGGACACAGCCAGATCCGCACTGCGCCCTGCCTGCCTGTCTCCCGTGGGTGAGTGGACACAGCCAGATCCGCACTGCGCCCTGCCTGCCCTTCTCCCGTGGGTGAGTGGACACAGCCAGATCCGCACTGCGCGCTGCCTGCCCGTCTCCCGTGGGCGAGTGGACACAGCCATATCCGCACTGCGCGCTGCCTGCCCGTCTGTCGTGGGCGAGTGGACACAGCCATATCCGCACTATGCCCTGCCTGACCGTCTGCCGTCGGTGAGTGGACACAGCCAGATCCACACTGCGCCCTGCCTGCCCGTCTGCCGTGGGCGAGCGGACACAGCCAGATCCGCACTGCGCCCTGCCTGACCGTCTGCCGTAGGTGAGTGGACACAGCCAGATCCGCACTGCGCCCTGCCAGCCCGTCTGCCGTGGGCGAGTGGACACAGCCAGATCCACACTGCGCCCTGCCTGACCGTCTGCCGTGGGTGAGTGGACACAGCCAGATCCGCACTGCGCCCTGCCTGCCCTTCTGCCGTGGGTGAGTGGACACAGCCAGATCCACACTGCGCCCTGCCTGCCCGTCTCCCGTCAGTGAGTGGACACAGCCAGATCCGCACTGCGCCCTACCTGCCCGTCTCCCGTGGGCGAGTGGACACAGCCCGATCCGCACTGCGCTCTGACTGCCCGTCTGCCGTGGGTGAGTGGACACAGCCAGATCCGCACTGCGCCTTGCCTGCCCGTCTCCCGTCAGTGAGTGGACACAGCCAGATCCGCACTGCGCCCTGCCTGCCCGTCTCCCGTGGGCGACTGTACACAGCCAGATCTGCACTGCGCCCTGCCTGCCCGTCTCCAGTCGGCGAGAGGACACAGCCAGATCCGCACTGCGCCCTGCCTGCCCGTTTCCAGTGGGCGAGTGGAGACAGCCAGATCCACACTGCGCCCTGCCTGCCCGTCTACCGTGGGTGAGTGGACACAGCCAGATCCGCACTGCGCCCTGCCAGACCGTCTCCCGTGGGTGTGTGGACACAGCCAGATCCGCAATGCGCCCTGCCTGCCCGTCTCCCGTGGGTGAGTGGACACAGGCAGATTCGCACTGCACCTTGCCTGCCCGTCTCCTGTCAGTGAGTGGACACAGCCAGATCCGCACTGTGCCCTGCCAGCCCGTCTTCCGTGGGTGAGTGGACACAGCCAGATCCGCACTGCGCGCTGCCTGCCCGTCTCCCGTGGGCGAGTAGAAACAGCCAAATCCGCACTGCGCACTGCCTGCCCGTCTGTCGTGGGCGAGTGAACACAGCCATATCCGCACTGCGCCCTGCATGCCCGTCTGCCGTGGGCGAGCGGACACAGCCAGATCCGCACTGCGCACTGCCTGACCGTCTGGCGTGGGCGAGCGGACACAGCCAGATCCGCACTGCGCCCTGCCTGACCCTCTCTCGTGGGTGAGTGGACACAGCCAGATCCGCACTGCACCCTGCCTGCCCGTCTCCCGTGGGTGAGTGGACACAGCCAGATCCGCACTGCGTGCTGCCTGCCCGTCTCCCGTGGGCGAGTGGACACAGCCAGATCCGCACTGCGCGCTGCCTACCCGTCTCCCGTGGGCGAGTGGACACAGCCAGATCCGCACTGCGCGCTGTCTGCCCATCTGTCGTGGGCGAGTGGACACAGCCATATCCGCACTACGCCCTGCCTGACCGTCTGCCGTGGGTGAGTGGACACAGCCAGATCCACACTGCGCCCTGCCTGCCCGTCTGCCGTGTGCGAGCGGACACAGCCAGATCCGCACTGTGCACTGCCTGACCATCTGCCGTGGGTGAGTGGACACAGCCAGATCCGCACTGCACCCTGCCTGACCGCCTGTCGTGGGTGAGTGGACACAGCCAGATCCGCACTGCGCCGTGCCTGCCCGTCTGCCGTGGGTGAGTGGACACAGCCAGATCCACACTGTGCCCTGCCTGCCCGTCTGCCGTGGGTGAGTGGACACAGCCAGATTTGCACTGCGCCCTTCCTGACCGTCTCCCGTGGGTGAGTGGACACAGCCAGATACGCACTGCGGCTTGCCTGCCCGTCTCACGTGGGTGAGTGGACACAGCCAGATCCGCACTGCGCCCTACCTGCCCGTCTCCCGTTGGTGAGTGGACACAGCCAGATCCGCACTGCGCCCTGCCTGACCGTCCTTCGTGGGTGAGTGGACACCGCCAGATCCGCACTGCGGCCTCCCTGCCCGTCTCCCGTGGGTGAGTGGACACCGCCAGATCCGCACTGCGCCCTGCCTGCCCGTCTCCCGTCAGTGAGTGGACATAGCCAGATCCGCACTGCGCTCTGCCTGACCGCCTGCCGTTGGTGAGTGGACACAGCCAGATCTGCACTGCGCTCTGCCTGACCGTCTGCCGTGGGTGAGTGGACACAGCCAGATCCACACTGCGCCCTGCCTGCCCGTCGGCCGTGGGAGAGTGGACACAACCAGATCCGCACTGCGCCCTGCCTGCCCTTCTGCCGTGGGTGAGTGGACACAGCCAGATCCGCACTGCGCCCTGCCTGACCGTCTGCCGTAGGTGAGTGGACACAGCCAGATCCGCACTGCGCCCTGCCTGCCGTCTCCCGTGGGTGAGTGGACACAGCCAGATCCGCACTACGCCCTGCCTGACCGTCTGCCGTGGGTGAGTGGACACAGCGAGATCCGCACTGCGCCCTGCCTGCCCGTCTCCCGTGGGTGAGTGGACACAGCCAGATCCGCACTGCACCTTGCCTGCCCGTCTCCCGTCAGTGAGTGGACACAGCCAGATCCACACTGCGCCCTGCCTGCCCGTCTCCCGTGGGTGAGTGGACACAGCCAGATCCGCACTGCGCGCTGCCTGCCCGTCTCCCGTGGGCGAGCGGAAACAGCCAGATCTGCACTGCGCGCTGCCTGCCCGTCTGTCGTGGGCGAGTGGACACAGCCATATCCGCACTGCGCCCTGCCTGCCCGTCTGCCGTGGGTGAGTGGACACAGCCAGATCCACACTGCGCCCTGCCTGCCCGTCTGCCGTGGGTGAGTGGACATAGCCAGATCCGCACTGCGCCCTGCCTGACCCTCTCCCGTGGGTGAGTGGACACAGCCAGATCCGCACTGCGCCCTGCCTGCCCGTCTCCCGTGGGTGAGTGGACAGAGCCAGATCCGCACTGCGCCCTGCCTGCCCGTCTCCCGTGGGTGAGTGGACACAGCCAGATCCGCACTGCGCGCTGCCTGCCCGTCTCCCGTGGGCGAGTGGACACAGCCAGATCCGCACTGCACCTTGCCTGCCCTTCTCCCGTCAGTGAGTGGACACAGCCAGATCCGCACTGCGCCCTGCCTGCCCGTCTCCCGTGGGTGAGTGGAGACAGCCAGATCCGCACTGCGCGCTGCCTGCCCGTCTCCTGTGGGCGAGTGGAAACAGCCAGATCCGCACTGCGCCCTGCCTGCCCGTCTTATTAGGCGAGTGGACACAGCCATATCCGCACTGCGACCTGCCTGCCCATCTGCCGTGGGTGAGTGGACACAGCCAGATCCGCACTGCGCCCTGCCTGACCCTCTCCCGTGGGTGAGTGGACACAGCCAGATCCACACTGCGCCCTGCCTGCCCGTCTGCCGTGGGTGAGTGGACACAGCCAGATCCGCACTGCGCCCTGCCTGACCGTCTCCCTTGGGTGAGTGGACACAGCCAGATCCGCACTGCGCCCTGCCTGCCCGTCTCCCGTGCGCGAGTGGAAACAGCCAGATCCGCACTGCGCGCTGCCTCCCGTCTTTCGTGGGCGAGTGGACACAGCCATATCCGCACTGCGCCCTGCCTGCCCTTCTGCCGTGGGTGAGTGGACACAGCCAGATCCGCACTGCGCCCTGCCTGACCCTCTCCCGTGGGTGAGTGGACACAGCCAGATCCGCACTGCGCCATGCCTTCACGTCTCCCGTGGGTGAGTGGACACAGCCAGATCCGCACTGCGCGCTGCCTGCCCGTCTCCCGTGGGCGAGTGGACACAGCCATATCCGCACTGCGCGCTGCCTGCCCGTCTGTCGTGGGCGAGTGGACACAGCCATATCCGCACTACGCCCTGCCTGACCGTCTGCCGTGGGCGAGCGGACACAGCCAGATCCGCACTGCGCCCTGCCTGACCGTCTGCCGTAGGGGAGTGGACACAGCCAGATCCGCACTGCGCCCTGCCAGCCCGTCTGCCGTGGGTGAGTGGACACAGCCAGATCCGCACTGCGCCCTGCCTGCCCGTCTCCCGTCAGTGAGTGGACACAGCCAGATCCGCACTGCGCCCTACCTGCCCGTCTCCCGTGGGCGAGTGGACACAGCCCGATCCGCACTGCGCTCTGCCTGCCCGTGTGCCGTGGGTGAGTGGACACAGCCAGATCCGCACTGCGCCTTGCCTGCCCGTCTACCGTCAGTGAGTGGACACAGCCAGATCCGCACTGCGCCCTGCCTGCCCGTCTCCCGTGGGCGAGTGTACACAGCCAGATCCGCACTGCGCCCTGCCTGCCCGTCTCCAGTCGGCGAGTGGACACAGCCAGATCCACACTGCGCCCTGCCTGCCCGTCTCCAGTGGGCGAGTGGACACAGCCAGATCCACACTGCGCCCTGCCTGCCCGTCTGCCGTGGGTGAGTGGACACAGCCAGATCCGCACTGCGCCCTGCCTGACCGTCTCCCGTGGGTGTGTGGACACAGCCAGATCCGCACTGCGCCCTGCCTGCCCGTCTCCCGTGGGTGAGTGGACACAGGCAGATTCGCACTGCACCTTGCCTGCCCGTCTCCTGTCAGTGAGTGGACACAGCCAGATCCGCACTGTGCCCTGCCTGCCCGTCTCCCGTGGGTGAGTGGACACAGCCAGATCCGCACTGCGCGCTGCCTGCCCGTCTCCCGTGGGTGAGTAGAAACAGCCAGATCCGCACTGCGCACTGCCTGCCTGTCTGTCGTGGGCGAGTGGACACAGCCATATCCGCACTGCGCCCTGCATGCCCGTCTGCCGTGGGCGAGCGGACACAGCCAGATCCGCACTGCGCACTGCCTGACCGTCTGCCGTGGGCGAGCGGACACAGCCAGATCCACACTGCGCCCTGCCTGACCGTCTGCTGTGGGTGAGTGGACACAGCAAGATCCGCACTGCACCCTGCCTGACCGTCCTTCGTGGGTGAGTGGACACCGCCAGATCCGCACTGCGCCCTGCCTGCCAGTCTCCCGTTGGTGAGTCGACACAGCCAGATCCGCACTGCGCCCTGCCTGCCCGTCTCCCGTCAGTGAGTGGACACAGCCATATCCGCACTACGCCCTGCCTGACCGTCTGCCGTGGGTGAGTGGACACAGCCATATCCGCACTACGCCCTGCCTAACCGTCTGCCGTGGGTGAGTGGACACAGCCAGATCCACACTGCGCCCTGCCTGCCCGTCTGCCGTGGGCGAGCGGACACAGCCAGATCCGCACTGCGCGCTGCCTGCCCGTCTGTCGTGGGCGAGTGGACACAGCCATATCCGCACTACGCCCTGCCTGACCCTCTCCCGTGGGTGAGTGGACACAGCCAGATCCGCACTGCGCCCTGCCTGCCCGTCTCCCGTGGGTGAGTGGACAGAGCCAGATCCGCACTGCGCCCTGCCTGCCCGTCTCCCGTGGGTGAGTGGACACAGCCAGATCCGCACTGCGCGCTGCCTGCCCGTCTTCCGTGGGCGAGTGGAGACAGCCAGATCCGCACTGCACCTTGCCTGCCCTTCTCCCGTCAGTGAGTGGACACAGCCAGATCCGCACTGCGCCCTGCCTGCCCGTCTCCCGTGGGTGAGTGGAGACAGCCAGATCTGCACTGCACGCTGCCTGCCCGACTCCCGTGGGCGAGTGGAAACAGCCAGATCCGCACTGCGCCCTGCCTGCCCGTCTTATTGGGCGAGTGGACACAGCCATATCCGCACTGCGCCCTGCCTGCCCGTCTGCCGTGGGTGAGTGGACACAGCCAGATCCGCACTGCGCCCTGCCTGACCCTCTCCCGTGGGTGAGTGGACACAGCCAGATCCGAACTGCGCCCTGCCTGACCGTCTGCCGTCGGTGAGTGTACACAGCCAGATCCACACTGCGCCCTGCCTGCCCGTCTGCCGTGGGCGAGCGGACACAGCCAGATCCGCACTGCGCACTGCCTGCCCGTCTGCCGTGGGCGAGTGGACACAGCCCCATCCGCACTGCGCCCTGCCTGAACGCCTGCCGTGGGTGAGTGGACACAGCCAGATCCGCACTGCGCCCTGCCTGTCGGTCTCCCGTGGGTGAGAGGACACAGCCAGATCCAAACTGCGCCCTGCCAGCCCGTCTGCCGTGGGCGAGTGGACACAGCCAGATCCGCACTGCGCCCTGCCTGACCTTCTGCCGTGGGTGAGTGACCACAGCCAGATCCACACTGCGCCCTGCCTGCCCGTCTGCCGTGGGCGAGTGGACACAGCCAGATCCGCACTGCGCCCTGCCTGACCGTCTGCCGTGGGTGAGTGGACACAGCCAGATCCGCACTGCGCCCTTCCTAACCCCCTTCCGTGGGTGAGTGGACACAGCCAGATCCGCACTGCGCCCTGCCTGCCCGTCTCCCCTGGGCGAGTGGACACAGCCAGATCCGCACTGCGCTCTGCCTGCCCGTCTGTCGTGGGTGAGTGGACACAGCCAGATCCGCACTGCGCCCTGCCTGACCGTCTGCCGTGGGTGAGTGGACACAGCCAGATCCACACTGCGCCCTGCCTGCCCGTCTGCAGTGGGTGAGTGGACACAGCCAGATCCGCACTGCGCCCTGCCTGACCGTCTCCCGTGGGTGAGTGGACACAGCCAGATCCGCACTGCGCCCTGCCTGCCCGTCTCCCGTGGGTGAGTGGACACAGCCAGATCCGCACTTCACCTTGCCTACCCGTCTCCCGTCAGTGAGTGGACACAGCCAGATCCGCACTGCGCCCTGCCTGACCGTCTCCCGTGGGTGAGTGGACACAGCCAGATCCGCACTGCGCCCTGCCTGACCGTCTGCCGTGGGTGAGTGGACACAGCCATATCCGCACTGCGCCCTGCCTGCCCGTCTGCCGTGGGTGAGTGGACACAGCCAGATCCGCACTGCGCCCTGCCTGACCCTCTCCCGTGGGTGAGTGGACACAGCCAGATACGCACTGCACCCTGCCTGCCCGTCTCCCGTGGGTGAGTGGACACAGCCAGATCCGCACTGCGCCCTGCCTGCCCGTCTCCCGTGGGTGAGTGGACACAGCCAGATCCGCACTGCGCGCTGCCTGCCCGTCTCCCGTGGGCGAGTTTACACAGCCAGATCCGCACTGCGCGCTGCCTGCCCGTCTGTCGTGGGCGAGTGGACACAGCCATATCCGCACTACGCCCTGCCTGACCGTCTGCCGTGGGTGAGTGGACACAGCCAGATCCACACTGCGCCCTGCCTGCCCGTCTGCCGTGGGCGAGCGGACAGAGCCAGATCCGCACTGCACCCTGCATGACCGTCTGCCGTAGGTGAGTGGACACAGCCAGATCCGCACTGCGCCCTGCCTGCCCGTCTGCCGTGGGCGAGTGGACACCGCCAGATCCGCACTGCGCCCTGCCTGACCATCTGCTGTGGGTGAGTGGACACAGACAGATCCACACTGCGCCCTGCCTGCCCGTCTGCCGTGGGTGAGTAGACACAGCCAGATCCGCACTGCGCCCTGCCTGACCCTCTCCCGTGGGTGAGTGGACACAGCCAGATACGCACTGCACCCTGCCTGCCCGTCTCCCGTGGGTGAGTGGACACAGCCAGATCCGCACTGCGCCCTGCCTGCCCGTCTCCCGTGGGTGAGTGGACACAGCCAGATCCGCACTGCGCGCTGCCTGCCCGTCTCCCGTGGGCGAGTTTACACAGCCAGATCCGCACTGCGCGCTGCCTGCCCGTCTGTCGTGGGCGAGTGGACACAGCCATATCCGCACTACGCCCTGCCTGACCGTCTGCCGTGGGTGAGTGGACACAGCCAGATCCACACTGCGCCCTGCCTGCCCGTCTGCCGTGGGCGAGCGGACAGAGCCAGATCCGCACTGCACCCTGCATGACCGTCTGCCGTAGGTGAGTGGACACAGCCAGATCCGCACTGCGCCCTGCCTGCCCGTCTGCCGTGGGCGAGTGGACACCGCCAGATCCGCACTGCGCCCTGCCTGACCATCTGCTGTGGGTGAGTGGACACAGACAGATCCACACTGCGTCCTGCCTGTCCCTATGCTGTGGGCGAGTGGACACAGCCAGATCCGCACTGCGCCATGCCTGACCGTCTGCCGTGGGTGAGTGGACACAGCCAGATCTGCACTGCGCCCTGCCTGACCGCCTGCCGTGGGTGAGTGGACACAGCCAGATCCGCACTGCGCCCTGCCTTTCCGTCTCCCGTGGGCGAGTGGACACAGCCAGATCCGCACTGCGCCTTGCCTGCCCGTCTGCCGTGGGTGAGTGGACACAGCCAGATCCGCACTGCGCCCTTCCTGACCGTCTCCCGTGGGTGAGTGGACACAGCCAGATCCGCACTGCGGCTTGCCTGCCCGTCACACGTGGGTTAGTGGACACAGCCAGATCCGCACTCCGCCCTACCTGCCCGTATCCCGTAGGTGAGTGGACACAGCCAGATCCGCACTGCGCCCTGCCTGACCGTCCTTCGTGGGTGAGTGGACACCGCCAGATCCGCACTGCGCCCTGCCTGCCCGTCTCCCGTGGGTGAGTGGACACAGCCAGATCCGCACTGCGCCCTGCCTGCCCGTCTCCCGTCAGTGAGTGGACACAGCCAGATCCGCACTGCACTCTGCCTGACCGCCTGCCGTCGGTGAGTGGACACAGCGAGATCCGCACTGCGCCCTGCCTGACCATCTGCCGTGGGTGAGTGGACACAGCCAGATCCGCACTGCGCCCTGCCTGACCGTCTGCCGTGGGTGAGTGGACACAGCCAGATCCACACTGCGCCCTGCCAGCCCCTGTGCCGTGGGCGAGTGGACACAGCCAGATCCGCACTGCGCCGTGCCTGACCGTCTGCCGTGGGTGAGTGGACACAGCCAGATCCACACTGCGCCCTGCCTGACCGTCTGCCGTGGGTGAGTGGACACCGCCAGATCCGCACTGCGCCCTGCCTGCCCGTCTCCCGTGGGTGAGTGGACACAGCCAGATCCACACTGCGTCCTGCCTGCCCGTCTGCCGTGGGTGAGTGGACACAGCCAGATCCGCACTGCGCCCTGCCTGACCGTCTCCCGTGGGTCAGTGGACACAGCCAGATCCGCACTGCGCCTTGCCTGCCTGTCTCACGTGGGTGAGTGGACACAGCCAGATCCGCACTGCGCCCTACCTGCACGTCTCCCGTGGGTGAGTGGACACAGCCAGATGCGCACTGCACCCTGCCTGTCCGTCCTTCGTGGATGAGTGGACACCGCCAGATCCGCACTGCGCCCTGCCTGCCCGTCTCCCGTGGGTGAGTGGACACAGCCAGATCCGCACTGCGCCCTGTCTGCCCGTCTCCCGTCAGTGAGTGGACACAGCCAGATCCGCACTGCACCCTGCCTGACCGTCTGCCGTCGGTGAGTGGACACAGCCAGATCCGCACTGCGCCCTGCCTGCCCGTCTGCCGTGGGCGAGTGGACACAGCCCGATCCGCACTGCGCCCTGCCTGACCGTCTGCCGTGGGTGAGTGGACACAGCCAGATCCGCACTGCGCCCTGCCTGCCCGTCTGCCGTGGGCGAGTGGACACTGCCAGATCCGCACTGCGCCCTGCCTGACGGTCTGTTGTGGGTGAGTGGACACAGCCAGATCCACACTGCGCCCTGCCTGCCCCTCTGCCGTGGGCGAGTGGACACAGCCAGATCCACACTGCGCCCTTCCTGACCGTCTGCCGTGGGTGAGTGGACACAGCCAGATCCGCACTGCGCGCTGCCTGCCCGTCTCCCGTGCGCGAGTGGAAACAGCCAGATCCGCACTGCGCGCTGCCTCCCGTCTTTCGTGGGCGAGTGGACACAGCCATATCCGCACTGCGCCCTGCCTGCCCTTCTGCCGTGGGTGAGTGGACACAGCCAGATCCGCACTGCGCCCTGCCTGACCCTCTCCCGTGGGTGAGTGGACACAGCCAGATCCGCACTGCGCCATGCCTTCACGTCTCCCGTGGGTGAGTGGACACAGCCAGATCCGCACTGCGCGCTGCCTGCCCGTCTCCCGTGGGCGAGTGGACACAGCCATATCCGCACTGCGCGATGCCTGCCCGTCTGTCGTGGGCGAGTGGACACAGCCATATCCGCACTACGCCCTGCCTGACCGTCTGCCGTGGGTGAGTGGACACAGCCAGATCCACACTGCGCCCTGCCTGCCCGTCTGCCGTGGGCGAGCGGACACAGCCAGATCCGCACTGCGCCCTGCCTGACCGTCTGCCGTAGGGGAGTGGACACAGCCAGATCCGCACTGCGCCCTGCCAGCCCGTCTGCCGTGGGTGAGTGGACACAGCCAGATCCGCACTGCGCCCTGCCTGACCGTTTGCTGTGGGTGAGTGGACACAGCCAGATCCGCACTGCGCCCTGCCTGCCCTTCTGCCGTGGGTGAGTGAACACAGCCAGATCCACACTGCGCCCTGCCTGCCCGTCTCCCGTCAGTGAGTGGACACAGCCAGATCCGCACTGCGCCCTACCTGCCCGTCTCCCGTGGGCGAGTGGACACAGCCCGATCCGCACTGCGCTCTGCCTGCCCGTGTGCCGTGGGTGAGTGGACACAGCCAGATCCGCACTGCGCCCTGCCTGACCGTCTACCGTGGGTGAGTGGACACAGCCAGATCCGCACTGCGCCCTGCCTGACTGCTTGCCGTGGGTGAGTGGACACAGCCAGATCCGCACTGCGCCCTGCGTGTCCGCCTGCCGTGGGTGAGTGGACACAGCCAGATCCGCACTGCGCCCTGCCTGCCCGTCTCCCGTGGGTGAGTGGAAACAGCCAGATCCGCACTGCGCGCTGCCTGCCCGTCTCCCGTGTGCGAGTGGACACAGCCAGATACGCACTACGCCCTGCCTGACCGTCTGCCGTGTGTGAGTGGACACAGCCAGATCCGCACTGCGCCCTGCCTGCCCGTCTCCTGTGGGTGAGTGGACACAGCCAGATCCGCACTGCGCCCTGCCTGACCGTCTGCCGTGGGTGAGTGGACACAGCCAGATCCGCACTGCGCCCTGCCTGACCGCCTGCCGTGGGTGAGTGGACACAGCCAGATCCGCACTGCGCCCTGCCTGACCGTCTGCTGTGGGTGAGTGGACACAGACAGATCCACACTGCGCCCTGCCTGCCCTTCTGCCGTGGGTGAGTGGACACAGCCAGATCCGCACAGTGCCCTGCCTGACCGTCTGCCGTAGGTGTGTGGACACAGCCAGATCCACACTGCGCCCTGCCTGCCCGTCTGCCGTGGGTGAGTGGACACAGCCAGATCCGCACTGCGTCCTGCCTGACCGTCTCCCGTGGGTGAGTGGACACAGCCAGATCCGCACTGCGCCCTGCCTGCCCGTCTCCCGTGGGTGAGTGGACACAGCCAGATCCGCACTGCACCTTGCCTGCCCGTCTCCCGTCAGTGAGTGGACACAGCCAGATCCGCACTGAGCCCTGCCTGCCCGTCTCCCGTGGGTGAGTGGACACAGCCAGATCCGCACTGCGCCCTGCCTGCCCGTCTCCCGATGGTGAGTGGACACAGCCAGATCCGCACTGCGCCCTGCCTGCCCGTCTCCCGTGGGTGAGTGGACACAGCCAGATCCGCACTGCGCGCTGCCTGCCCGTCTGTCGTGGGCGAGTGGACACAGCCATATCCGAACTACGCCCTGCCTGACCGTCTGCCGTGGGTGAGTGGACAAAGCCAGATCCACACTGCGCCCTGCCTGCCCGTCTCCCGTGGGCGAGCGGACACAGCCAGATCCGCACTGCGCCCTGCCTGACCGTCTACCGTAGGTGAGTGGACACAGCCAGATCCGCACTGCGCCCTGCCTGCCCGTCTGCCGTGGGCGAGTGGACACAGCCAGATCCGCACTGCGCCCTGCCTGACCGTCTGCTGTGGGTGAGTGGACACAGCCAGATCCACAATGCGCCCTGCCTGCCCCTATGCTGTGGGCGAGTTGACACAGCCAGATCCGCACTTTGCCCTGCCTGACCGTCTGCCGTGGGCGAGTGGACACAGCCAGATCTGCACTGCGCCCTGCCTGACCGCCTGCCGTGGGTGAGTGGACACAGCCAGATCCGCACTGCGCCCTGCCTGCCCATCTCCCTTGGGCGAGTGGACACAGCCAGATCCGCACTGCGCCCTGCCTGCCCTTCTGCCGTGGGTGAGTGAACACAGCCAGATCCGCACTGCGCGCTGCCTGCCCGTCTCCCGTCAGTGAGTGGACACAGCCAGATCCGCACTGCGCCCTACCTGCCCGTCTCCCGTGGGCGAGGGGACACAGCCCGTTTTGCACTGCGCTCTGCCTGCCCGTCTGCCGTGGGTGAGTGGACACAGCCAGATCCACACTGCGCCCTGCCTTACCGCCTGCCGTGGGTGAGTGGACACAGCCAGATCCGCACTGCGCCCTGCCTGCCCGTCACCCGTGGGCGAGTGGACACAGCCAGATCCGCACTGCGCCCTGCCTGACCGCCTGCCGTGGGTGAGTGGACACAGCCAGATCCGCACTGCGCCCTGCCTGCCCGTCTCCCGTGGGCGAGTGGACACAGCCAGATCCGCACTGCGCCCTGCGTGTCCGCCTGCCGTGGGTGAGTGGACACAGCCAGATCCGCACTGCGCCCTGCAAGCCCGTCTCCCGTGGGTGAGTGGAAACAGCCAGATCCGCACTGCGCGCTGCCTGCCCGTCTCCCGTGTGCGAGTGGACACAGCCAGATACGCCCTACGCCCTGCCTGACCGTCTGCCGTGTGTGAGTGGACACAGCCAGATCCGCACTGCGCCCTGCCTGCCCGTCTCCTGTGGGTGAGTGGACACAGCCAGATCCGCACTGCGCCCTGCCTGACCGTCTGCCGTGGGTGAGTGGACACAGCCAGATCCGCACTGCGCCCTGCCTGACCGCCTGCCGTGGGTGAGTGGACACAGCCAGATCCGCACTGCGCCCTGCCTGCCCGTCTTCCGGGGGCGAGTGGACACAGCCAGATCCGCACTGCGCCCTGCCTGCCCTTCTGCCGTGGGTGAGTGGACACAGCCAGATCCGCACAGGGCCCTGCCTGACCGTCTGCCGTGGGTGTGTGGACACAGCCAGATCCACACTGCGCCCTGCCTGCCCGTCTGCCGTGGGTGAGTGGACACAGCCAGATCCGCACTGCGTCCTGCCTGACCGTCTCCTGTGGGTGAGTGGACACAGCCAGATCCGCACTGCGCCCTGCCTGCCCGTCTCCCGTGGGTGAGTGGACACAGCCAGATCCGCACTGCACCTTGCCTGCCCGTCTCCCGTCAGTGAGTGGACACAGCCAGATCCGCACTGAGCCCTGCCTGCCCGTCTCCCGTGGGTGAGTGGACACAGCCACATCCGCACTGCGCCCTGCCTGCCCGTCTCCCGATGGTGAGTGGACACAGCCAGATCCGCACTGCGCCCTGCCTGCCCGTCTCCCGTGGGTGAGTGGACACAGCCAGATCCGCACTGCGCGCTGCCTGCCCGTCTGTCGTGGGCGAGTGGACACAGCCATATCCGAACTACGCCCTGCCTGACCGTCTGCCGTGGGTGAGTGGACAAAGCCAGATCCACACTGCGCCCTGCCTGCCCGTCTCCCGTGGGCGAGCGGACACAGCCAGATCCGCACTGCGCCCTGCCTGACCGTCTACCGTAGGTGAGTGGACACAGCCAGATCCGCACTGCGCCCTGCCTGCCCATCTGCCGTGGGCGAGTGGACACAGCCAGATCCGCACTGCGCCCTGCCTGACCGTCTGCTGTGGGTGAGTGGACACAGCCAGATCCACAATGCGCCCTGCCTGCCCCTATGCTGTGGGCGAGTTGACACAGCCAGATCCGCACTGCGGCCTGCCTGACCGTCTGCCGTGGGCGAGTGGACACAGCCAGATCTGCACTGCGCCCTGCCTGACCGCCTGCCGTGGGTTAGTGGACACAGCCAGATCCGCACTGCACCCTGCCTGACCATCCTTCGTGTGTGAGTGGACACCGCCAGATCCGCACTGCGCCCTGCCTGCCCGTCTCCCGTGGTTGAGTGGACACAGCCAGATCCGCACTGCGCCCTGCCTGCCCGTCACCCGTCAGTGAGTGGACACAGCCAGATCCGCACTGCGCCCTGCCTGCCCGTCACCCGTCAGTGAGTGGACACAGCCAGATCCACACTGCGCCCTGCCTGCCCCTGTGCCGTGGGCGAGTGGACACAGCCAGATCCGCACTGCGCCGTGCCTGACCGTCTGCCGTGGGTGAGTGGACACAGCCAGATCCACACTGCGCCCTGCCTGCCCGTCTGCCGTGGGCGAGCGGACAGAGCCAGATCCGCACTGCGCCCTGCCTGACCGTCTGCCGTAGGCGAGTGGACACAGCCAGATCCGCACTGCGCCCTGCCTGCCCGTCTGCTGTGGGTGAGTGGACACAGCCAGATCCACACTGCGTCCTGCCTGTCCCTATGCTGTGGGCGAGTGGACACAGCCAGATCCGCACTGCGCCCTGCCTGACCGTCTGCCGTGGGTGAGTGGACACAGCCAGATCTGCACTGCGCCCTGCCTGACCGCCTGCCGTGGGTGAGTGGACACAGCCAGATCCGCACTGCGCCCTGCCTTTCCGTCTCCCGTGGGCGAGTGGACACAGCCTGATCCGCACGGCGCCCTGCCTGCCCTTCTGCCGTGGGTGAGTGTACACAGCCAGATCCGCACTGCGCCCTGCCTGACCGCCTGTCGTGGGTGAGTGGACACAGCCAGATCCGCACTGCGCCCTGCCTGACCGCCTGTCGTGGGTGAGTGGACACAGCCAGATCCGCACTGCGCCCTGCCTGCCCGTCTGCCGTGGGTGAGTGGACACAGCCAGATCCACACTGCGCCCTGCCTGCCCGTCTGCCGTGGGTGAGTGGACACAGCCAGATCCGCACTGCGCCCTGCCTGCCCGTCTCCCGTTGGCGAGTGGACACAGCCAGATCCGCACTGCGCCCTGCCTGCCCTTCTGCCATGGGTGAGTGAACACAGCCAGATCCGCACTGCGCCCTGACTGCCCGTCTCCCGTCAGTGAGTGGACACAGCCAGATCCGCACTGCGCCCTACCTGCCCGTCTCCCGTGGGCGAGTGGAAACAGCCCGATCCGCACTGCGCTCTGCCTGCCCGTCTGCCGTGGGTGAGTGGACACAGCCAGATCCGCACTGCGCCCTGCCTGCCCGTCTCCCGTCAGTGAGTGGACACAGCCATATTCGCACTGCGCCCTGCCTGCCCGTCTCCCGTGGGTGAGTGGACACAGCCAGATCCGCACTGCGCGCTGCCTGCCCGTCTCCCATGGGCGAGTGGACACAGCCAGATCCGCACTGCGCCCTGCCTGCCCGTCTGTCATGGGCGAGTGGACACAGCCAGATCCGCACTGCGCCCTGCCTGACCGTCTGCCGTCGGTGAGTGGACACAGCCAGATCCACACTGCGCCCTGCCTGCCCGTCTGCCGTGGGCGAGTGAACACAGCCAGATCCGCACTGTGCACTGCCTGACCGTCTGCCGTGGGTGAGTGGACACAGCCAGATCCGCACTGCGCCTTGCCTGACCGCCTGCCGTGGGTGAGTGGACACAGCCAGATCCACACTGCGCCCTTCCTGCCCGTCTGCCGTGGGCGAGTGGACACAGCCAGATACGCACTGCGCACTGCCTGACCGTCTGCCGTGGGTGAGTGGACACAGCCAGATCCGTACTGCGCCCTGCATAACCGCCTGCCGTGGGTGAGTGGACACAGCAAAGTCCGCACTGCGCCTTGCCTGCCCGTCTCCCGTGGGCGACTGGACACAGCCAGATCCTCACTGCGCCCTGCCTGCCCTTCTGCCGTGGGTGAGTGGACACAGCCAGATCCGCACTGCGCCCTGCCTGACCGTCTGCCGTGGGTGAGTGGACACAGCCAGATCCGCACTGCGCCCTGCCTGCCCGTCTCCCGTGGGTGAGTGGACACAGCCAGATCCACACTGCGCCCTGCCTGACCGTCTGCCGTGGGCGAATGGACACAGCCAGATCCGCACTGCGCCCTGCCTGACCGTCTGCTGTGGGTGAGTGGACACAGCAAGATCCGCACTGCGCCCTGCCAGCCCGTCTGCCGTGGGCGACTGGACACAGCCAGATCCGCACTGCGCCCTGCCTGACCGTCTGCTGTGGGTGAGTGGACACAGCCAGATCCGCACTGCGCCCTTCCTGACCGTCTCCCGTGGGTGAGTGGACACAGCCAGATCCGCACTGCGGCTTGCCTGCCCGTCACACGTGGGTGAGTGGACACAGCCAGATCCGCACTGCGCCCTACCTGCCCGTCTCTCGTTGGTGAGTGGACACAGCCAGATCCGCACTGCGCCCTGCCTGACCGTCCTTCATGGGTGAGTGGACACCGCCAGATCCGCACTGCGCCCTGCCTGCCCGTCTCCCGTGGGTGAGTGGACACAGCCAGATCCGCACTGCGCCCTGCATGCCCGTCTCCCGTTAGTGAGTGGACACAGCCAGATCCGCACTGCGCTCTGCCTGACCGCCTGCCGTTGGTGAGTGGACACAGCCAGATCCGCACTGCGCCCTGCCTGACCATCTGCCGTGGGTGAGTGGACACAGCCAGATCCGCACTGCGCCCTGCCTGACCGTCTGCCGTGGGTGAGTGGACACAGCCAGATCCACACTGCGCCCTGCCTGCCCCTGTGCCGTGGGCGAGTGGACACAGCCAGATCCGCACTGCGCCGTGCCTGACCGTCTGCCGTGGGCGAGCGGACAGAGCCAGATCCGCACTGCGCCCTGCCTGACCGTCTGCCGTAGGCGAGTGGACACAGCCAGATCCGCACTGCGCCCTGCCTGCCCGTCTGCTGTGGGTGAGTGGACACAGCCATATCCACACTGCGTCCTGCCTGTCCCTATGCTGTGGGCGAGTGGACACAGCCAGATCCGCACTGCGCCCTGCCTGACCGTCTGCCGTGGGTGAGTGGACACAGCCAGATCTGCACTGCGCCCTGCCTGACCGCCTGCCGTGGGTGAGTGGACACAGCCAGATCCGCACTGCGCCCTGCCTTTCCGTCTCCCGTGGGCGAGTGGACACAGCCTGATCCGCACGGCGCCCTGCCTGCCCTTCTGCCGTGGGTGAGTGTACACAGCCAGATCCGCACTGCGCCCTGCCTGACCGCCTGTCGTGGGTGAGTGGACACAGCCAGATCCGCACTGCGCCCTGCCTGACCGCCTGTCGTGGGTGAGTGGACACAGCCAGATCCGCACTGCGCCCTGCCTGCCCGTCTGCCGTGGGTGAGTGGATACAGCCAGATCCACACTGCGCCCTGCCTGCCCGTCTGCCGTGGGTGAGTGGACACAGCCAGATCCGCACTGCGCCCTGCCTGCCCGTCTCCCGTTGGCGAGTGGACACAGCCAGATCCGCACTGCGCCCTGCCTGCCCTTCTGCCATGGGTGAGTGAACACAGCCAGATCCGCACTGCGCCCTGACTGCCCGTCTCCCGTCAGTGAGTGGACACAGCCAGATCCGCACTGCGCCCTACCTGCCCGTCTCCCGTGGGCGAGTGGAAACAGCCCGATCCGCACTGCGCTCTGCCTGCCCGTCTGCCGTGGGTGAGTGGACACAGCCAGATCCGCACTGCGCCCTGCCTGCCCGTCTCCCGTCAGTGAGTGGACACAGCCATATTCGCACTGCGCCCTGCCTGCCCGTCTCCCGTGGGTGAGTGGACACAGCCAGATCCGCACTGCGCGCTGCCTGCCCGTCTCCCATGGGCGAGTGGACACAGCCAGATCCGCACTGCGCCCTGCCTGCCCGTCTGTCATGGGCGAGTGGACACAGCCAGATCCGCACTGCGCCCTGCCTGACCGTCTGCCGTCGGTGAGTGGACACAGCCAGATCCACACTGCGCCCTGCCTGCCCGTCTGCCGTGGGCGAGTGAACACAGCCAGATCCGCACTGTGCACTGCCTGACCGTCTGCCGTGGGTGAGTGGACACAGCCAGATCCGCACTGGGCCCTGCCTGACCGTCTGCCGTGGGTGAGTGGACACAGCCAGATCTGCACTGCGCCCTGCCTGACCGCCTGCCGTGGGTGAGTGGACACAGCCAGATCCGCACTGCGCCCTGCCTTTCCGTCTCCCGTGGGCGAGTGGACACAGCCAGATCCGCACTGCGCCCTGCCTGCCCGTCTCCCGTCAGTGAGTGGACACAGCCAGATCCGCACTGCGCCTTACCTGCCCGTCTCCCGTGGGCGAGTGGACACAGCCCGATCCGCACTGCGCTCTGCCTGCCCGTCTGCCGTGGGTGAGTGGACACAGCCAGATCCGCACTGCGCCTTGCCTGCCCGTCTCCCGTCAGTGAGTGGACACAGCCAGATCCGCACTGCGCCCCTGCCTGCCCGTCTCCCGTGGGCGAGTGGACACAGCCAGATCCGCACTGCGCCCTGCCTGCCCGTCTCCAGTGGGCGAGTGGACACAGCCAGATCCGCACTGCGCCGTGCCTGCCCATCTCCAGTGGGCGAGTGGACTCAGCCAGATCCACACTGCGCCCTGCCTGCCCGTCTGCCGTGGGTGAGTGGACACAGCCAGATCCGCACTGCACCCTGCCTGCCCGTCTCCCGTGGGTGAGTGGACACAGCCAGATCCGCACTGCGCCCTGCCTGCCCGTCTCCCGTGGGTGAGTGGACACAGCCAGATTCGCACTGCACCTTGCCTGCCCGTCTCCTGTCAGTGAGTGGA
The DNA here is from genome assembly GCF_040939455.1 of Microcebus murinus. Lineage (NCBI taxonomy): Eukaryota > Metazoa > Chordata > Mammalia > Primates > Cheirogaleidae > Microcebus > Microcebus murinus. Next base: position 1,325,663 of record NC_134126.1, read on the forward strand.
CACAGCCAGATCCGCACTGTGCCCTTCCTGCCCGTCTCCCGTGGGTGAGTGGACACAGCCAGATTCGCACTGCACCTTGCCTGCCCGTCTCCTGTCAGTGAGTGGACACAGCCAGATCCGCACTGTGCCCTTCCTGCCCGTCTCCCTTGGGCGAGTGGACACAGCCAGATCCACACTGCGTCCTGCCTGCCCGTCTGCCGTGGGTGAGTGGACACAGCAGATCCGCACTGCGCCCTGCCTGACCTTCTCCCGTGGGTGAGTGGACACAGCCAGATCCGCACTGCGCCTTGCCTGCCCGTCTCACGTGGGTGAGTGGACACAGCCAGATCCGCACTGCGCCCTACCTGCACGTCTCCCGTGGGTGAGTGGACACAGCCAGATGCGCACTGCACCCTGCCTGTCCGTCCTTCGTGGATGAGTGGACACCGCCATATCCGCACTGCGCCCTGCCTGCCCGTCTCCCGTGGGTGAGTGGACACAGCCAGATCCGCACTGCGCCCTGCCTGCCCGTCTCCCGTCAGTGAGTGGACACAGCCAGATCCGCACTGCGCCCTGCCTGACCGTCTGCTGTCGGTGAGTGGACACAGCCAGATCCGCACTGCGCCCTGCCTGCCCGTCTGCCGTGGGCGAGTGGACACAGCCCGATCCGCACTGCGCCCTGCCTGACCGTCTGCCGTGGGTGAGTGGACACAGCCAGATCCGCACTGCGCCCTGCCTGCCCGTCTGCCGTGGGCGAGTGGACACTGCCAGATCCGCACTGCGCCCTGCCTGACGGTCAGCCGTGGGTGAGTGGACACAGCCAGATCCACACTGCGCCCTGCCTGCCCCTCTGCCGTGGGCGAGTGGACACAGCCAGATCCGCACTGCGCCCTGCCTGCCCGTCTGCTGTGGGTGAGTGGACACAGCCAGATCCACACTGCGTCCTGCCTGTCCCTATGCTGTGGGCGAGTGGACACAGCCAGATCCGCACTGCGCCCTGCCTGACCGTCTGCCGTGGGTGAGTGGAGACAGCCAGATCTGCACTGCGCCCTGCCTGACCGCCTGTCGTGGGTGAGTGGACACAGCCAGATCCGCACTGCGCCCTGCCTTTCCGTCTCCCGTGGGCGAGTGGACACAGCCAGATCCGCACTGCGCCCTGCCTGCCCGTCTCCCGTCAGTGAGTGGACACAGCCAGATCCGCACTGCGCCTTACCTGCCCGTCTCCCGTGGGCGAGTGGACACAGCCCGATCCGCACTGCGCTCTGCCTGCCCGTCTGCCGTGGGTGAGTGGACACAGCCAGATCCGCACTGCGCCCTGCCTGCCCGTCTCCAGTGGGCGAGTGGACACAGCCAGATCCGCACTGCGCCGTGCCTGCCCATCTCCAGTGGGCGAGTGGACTCAGCCAGATCCACACTGCGCCCTGCCTGCCCGTCTGCCGTGGGTGAGTGGACACAGCCAGATCCGCACTGCGCCCTGCCTGACCGTCTCCCGTGGGTGAGTGGACACAGCCAGATCCGCACTGCGCCCTGCCTGCCCGTCTCCCGTGGGTGAGTGGACACAGCCAGATTCGCACTGCACCTTGCCTGCCCGTCTCCTGTCAGTGAGTGGACACAGCCAGATCCGCACTGTGCCCTTCCTGCCCGTCTCCCGTGGGTGAGTGGACACAGCCAGATTCGCACTGCACCTTGCCTGCCCGTCTCCTGTCAGTGAGTGGACACAGCCAGATCCGCACTGTGCCCTTCCTGCCCGTCTCCCGTGGGCGAGTGGACACAGCCAGATCCGCACTGCGCCCTGCCTGACCGTCTGCCGTGGGTGAGTGGACACAGTCAGATCCGCACTGCGCCCTGCCTGACCGTCTGCCGTGGGTGAGTGGACACAGCCAGATCCACACTGCGCCCTGCCTGCCCGTCTGCCGTGGGTGAGTGGACACAGCCAGATCCGCAATGCGCCCTGCCTGACCATCTCCCGTGGGTGCGTGGACACAGCCAGATCCGCACTGCGCCCTGCCTGCCCGTCTCCCGTGGGTGAGTGGACACAGCCAGATCCGCACTGCACCGTGCCTGCCCGTCTCCCGTCGGTGAGTGGACACAGCCAGATCCGCACTGCGTCCTGCCTGCCCGTCTCCCGTGGGTGAGTGGACACAGCCAGATCCGCACTGCGCGCAGCTTGCCCGTCTCCCGTGGGCGAGTGGAAACAGCCAGATCCGCACTGCGCGCTGCCTGCCCGTCTGTCGTGGGCGAGTGGACACAGCCATATCCGCACTGCACCCTGCCTGCCCGTCTGCCGTGGGTGAGTGGACACCGCCAGATCCGCACTGCGCCCTGCCTGCCCTTCTCCCGTGGGTGAGTGGACACAGCCAGATCCGCACTGCGCGCTGCCTGCCCGTCTCCCGTTGGCGAGTGGACACAGCCTTATCCGCACTGCGCGCTGCCTGCCCGTCTGTCGTGGGCGAGTGGACACAGCCATATCCGCACTACGCCCTGCCTGACCGTCTGCCGTCGGTGAGTGGACACAGTCAGATCCACACTGCACACTGCCTGCCCGTCTGCCGTGGGCGAGCGGACACAGCCAGATCCGCACTGCGCCCTGCCTGACCGTCTGCCGTAGGTGAGTGGACACAGCCAGATCCGCACTGCGCCCTGCCAGCCCGTCTGCCGTGGGCGAGTGGACACAGCCAGATCCGCACTGCGCCCTGCCTGACCGTCTGCTGTGGGTGAGTGGACACAGCCAGATCCGCACTGCGCCCTTCCTGACCGTCTCCCGTGGGTGACTGGACACAGCCAGATCCGCACTGCGGCTTGCCTGCCCGTCACATGTGGGTGAGTGGACACAGCCAGATCCGCACTGCGCCCTACCTGCCCGTCTCCCGTTGGTGAGTGGACACAGCCAGATCCGCACTGCGCCCTGCCTGACCGTCCTTCGTGGGTGAGTGGACACCGCCAGATCTGCACTGCGCCCTGCCTGCCCGTCTCCCGTGGGTGAGTGGACACAGCCAGATCCGCACTGCGCCCTGCCTGCCCGTCTCCCGTCAGTAAGTGGACACAGCCAGATCCGCACTGCGCTCTGCCTGACCGCCTGCCGTTGGTGAGTGGACACAGCCAGATCCGCACTGCGCCCTGCCTGACCATCTGCCGTGGGCGAGCGGACAGAGCCAGATCCGCACTGCGCCCTGCCTGACCGTCTGCCGTAGGCGAGTGGACACAGCCACATCCGCACTGCGCCCTGCCTGCCCGTCTGCTGTGGGTGAGTGGACACAGCCAGATCCGCACTGCGCCCTGCCTGTCCCTATGCTGTGGGCGAGTGGACACAGCCAGATCCGCACTGCGCCCTGCATGACCGTCTGCCGTGGGTGAGTGGACACAGCCAGATCTGCACTGCGCCCTGCCTGCCCGTCTGCCATGGGTGAGTGGACACAGCCAGATCCGCAATGCGCCCTGCCTGACCGTCTCCCGTGGGTGAGTGGACACAGCCAGATCCGCACTGCGCCCTGCCTGCCCGTCTCCCGTGGGTGAGTGGACACAGCCAGATCCGCACTGCACCGTGCCTGCCCGTCTCCCGTCAGTGAGTGGACACAGCCAGATCCGCACTGCGCCCTGCCTGCCCGTCTCCCGTGGGTGAGTGGACACAGCCAGATCCGCACTGCGCGCTGCCTGCCCGTCTCCCGTGGGCGAGTGGAAACAGCCAGATCCGCACTGCGCGCTGCCTGCCCGTCTGTCGTGGGCGAGTGGACACAGCCATATCCGCACTGCGCCCTGCCTGCCCGTCTGCCGTGGGTGAGTGGACACCGCCAGATCCGCACTGCGCCCTGCCTGCCCTTCACCCGTGGGTGAGTGGACACAGCCAGATCCGCACTGCGCGCTGCCTGCCCGTCTACCGTTGGCGAGTGGACACAGCCATATCCGCACTGCGCGCTGCCTGCCCGTCTGTCGTGGGCGAGTGGACACAGCCATATCCGCATTATGCCCTGCCTGACCGTCTGCCGTCGGTGAGTGGACACAGCCAGATCCACACTGCGCCCTGCCTGCCCGTCTGCTGTGGGCGAGCGGACACAGCCAGATCCGCACTGCGCCCTGCCTAACCGTCTGCCGTAGGTGAGTGGACACAGCCAGATCCGCACTGCGCCCTGCCAGCCCGTCTGCCGTGGGCGAGTGGACACAGCCAGATCCGCACTGCGCCCTGCCTGACCGTCCTTCATGGGTGAGTGGACACCGCCAGATCCGCACTGCGCCCTGCCTGCCCGTCTACCGTGGGTGAGTGGACACAGCCAGATCCGCACTGCGCCCTGCCTGCCCGTCTCCCGTCAGTGAGTGGACACAGCCAGATCCGCACTGCGCCCTGCCTTTCCGTCTCCCGTGGGCGAGTGGACACAGCCTGATCCGCACTGCGCCCTGCCTGCCCTTCTGCCGTGGGTGAGTGTACACAGCCAGATCCGCACTGCGCCCTGCCTGACCGCCTGTCGTGGGTGAGTGGACACAGCCAGATCCGCACTGCGCCCTGCCTGACCGCCTGTTGTGGGTGAGTGGACACAGCCAGATCCGCACTGCTCCCTGCCTGCCCGTCTCCCGTGGGTGAGTGGACACAGCCAGATCCGCACTGCGCGCTGCCTGCCCGTCTCCCGTGGGCGAGTGGACACAGCCAGATACGCACTGCGCCCTGCCTGCGCGTCTGTCGTGGGCGAGTGGACACAGCCAGATCCGCACTGCGCGCTGCCTGCCCGTCTGTCGTGGGCGAGTGGACACAGCCATATCCGCACTGCGCCCTGCCTGCCCGTCTGCCGTTGGTGAGTAGACACAGCCAGATCCACACTGCGCCGTGCCTGCCCGTCTGCCGTGGGTGAGTGGACACAGCCAGATCCGCACTGCGCCCTGCCTGACCCTCTCTCGTGGGTGAGTGGACACAGCCAGATCCGCACTGCGCCCTGCCTGCCCGTCTCCCGTGGGTGAGTGGACACAGCCAGATCCGCAGTGCGCCCTGCTTGCCCGTCTCCCGTGGGCGAGTGGACACAGCCAGATCCGCACTGCGCGCTGCCTGCCCGTCTGTCGTGGGCGAGTGGACACAGCCATATCCGCACTACGCCCTGCATGACCGTCTGCCGTGGGTGAGTGGACACAGCCAGATCCACACTGCGCCCTGCCTGCCCGTCTGCCGTGGGCGAGCGGACACAGCCAGATCCGCACTGTGCACTGCCTGACCATGTGCCGTGGGCGAGTGGACACAGCCAGATCCGCACTGCGCCCTGCCTGACCGCCTGTCGTGGGTGAGTGGACACAGCCAGATCCGCACTGCGCCGTGCCTGCCCGTCTGCCGTGGGTGAGTGGACACAGCCAGATCCGCACTGCGCCCTGCCTGCCCGTCTGCCGTGGGTGAGTGGACACAGCCAGATCCGCACCTCGCCCTGCCTTTCCGTCTCCCGTGGGCGAGTGGACACAGCCAGATCCGCACTGCGCCCTGCCTGCCCGTCTGCCGTGGGTGATTGGACACAGCCAGATCCGCACTGCGCCCTGCCTGACCGTCTCCCGTGGGTGAGTGGACACAGCCAGATCCGCACTGCGGCTTGCCTGCCCGTCACACGTGTGTTAGTGGACACAACCAGATCCGCACTGCGCCCTACCTGCCCGTCTCCCGTTGGTGAGTGGACACAGCCAGATCCGCACTGCGCCCTGCCTGACCGTCCTTCGTGGGTGAGTGGACACCGCCAGATCCGCACTGCGCCCTGCCTGCCCGTCTCCCGTGGGTGAGTGGACACAGCCAGATCCGCACTGCGCCCTGCCTGCCCGTCTCCCGTCAGTGAGTGGACACAGCCAGATCCGCACTGCGCACTGCCTGACCGTCTGCCGTGGGCGAGCGGACACAGCCAGATCCGCACTGCGCCCTGCCTGACCGTCTGCCGTGGGTGAGTGGACACAGCAAGATCCGCACTGCACCCTGCCTGACCGTCCTTCGTGGGTGAGTGGACACCGCCAGATCCGCACTGCGCCCTGCCTGCCCGTCTCCCGTGGGTGAGTGGACACAGCCAGAACCGCACTGCGCCCTGCCTGCCCCTCTCCCGTCAGTGAGTGGACACAGCCAGATCCGCACTGCTCCCTGCATGCCCGTCTCCCGTGGGTGAGTGGACACAGCCAGATCCGCACTGCGCGTTGCCTGCCCGTCTCCCGTGGGCGAGTGGACACAGCCAGATACGCACTGCGCCCTGCCTGCCCGTCTGTCGTGGGCGAGTGGACACAGCCAGATCCGCACTGCGCGCTGCCTGCCCGTCTGTCGTGGGCGAGTGGACACAGCCATATCCGCACTGCGCCCTGCCTGCCCGTCTGCCGTGGGTGAGTGGACACAGCCAGATCCGCACCTCGCCCTGCCTTTCCGTCTCCCGTGGGCGAGTGGACACAGCCAGATCCGCACTGCGCCCTGCCTGCCCGTCTGCCGTGGGTGATTGGACACAGCCAGATCCGCACTGCGCCCTGCCTGACCGTCTCCCGTGGGTGAGTGGACACAGCCAGATCCGCACTGCGGCTTGCCTGCCCGTCACACGTGTGTTAGTGGACACAACCAGATCCGCACTGCGCCCTACCTGCCCGTCTCCCGTTGGTGAGTGGACACAGCCAGATCCGCACTGCGCCCTGCCTGACCGTCCTTCGTGGGTGAGTGGACACCGCCAGATCCGCACTGCGCCCTGCCTGCCCGTCTCCCGTGGGTGAGTGGACACAGCCAGATCCGCACTGCGCCCTGCCTGCCCGTCTCCCGTCAGTGAGTGGACACAGCCAGATCCGCACTGCGCACTGCCTGACCGTCTGCCGTGGGCGAGCGGACACAGCCAGATCCGCACTGCGCCCTGCCTGACCGTCTGCCGTGGGTGAGTGGACACAGCAAGATCCGCACTGCACCCTGCCTGACCGTCCTTCGTGGGTGAGTGGACACCGCCAGATCCGCACTGCGCCCTGCCTGCCCGTCTCCCGTGGGTGAGTGGACACAGCCAGAACCGCACTGCGCCCTGCCTGCCCCTCTCCCGTCAGTGAGTGGACACAGCCAGATCCGCACTGCTCCCTGCATGCCCGTCTCCCGTGGGTGAGTGGACACAGCCAGATCCGCACTGCGCGTTGCCTGCCCGTCTCCCGTGGGCGAGTGGACACAGCCAGATACGCACTGCGCCCTGCCTGCCCGTCTGTCGTGGGCGAGTGGACACAGCCAGATCCGCACTGCGCGCTGCCTGCCCGTCTGTCGTGGGCGAGTGGACACAGCCATATCCGCACTGCGCCCTGCCTGCCCGTCTGCCGTTGGTGAGTAGACACAGCCAGATCCACACTGCGCCGTGCCTGACCCTCTCTGGTGGGTGAGTGGACACAGCCAGATCCGCACTGCGCCCTGCCTGCCCGTCTCCCGTGGGTGAGTGGACACAGCCAGATCCGCAGTGCGCCCTGCTTGCCCGTCTCCCGTGGGCGAGTGGACACAGCCAGATCCGCACTGCGCGCTGCCTACCCGTCTCCCGTGGGCGAGTGGACACAGCCAGATCCGCACTGCGCGCTGCCTGCCCGTCTGTCGTGGGCGAGTGGACACAGCCATATCCGCACTACGCCCTGCCTAACCGTCTGCCGTGGGTGAGTGGACACAGCCAGATCCACACTGCGCCCTGCCTGCCCGTCTGCCGTGGGCGAGCGGACACAGCCAGATCCGCACTGTGCACTGCCTGACCATCTGCCGTGGGTGAGTGGACACAGCCAGATCCGCACTGCGCCCAGCCTGACCGCCTGTCGTTGGTGAGTGGACACAGCCAGATCCGCACTGCGCCGTGCCTGCCCGTCTGCCGTGGGTGAGTGGACACAGCCAGATCCGCACTGCGCCCTGCCTGCCCGTCTGCCGTGGGTGAGTGGACACAGCCAGATCCGCACTGCGCCCTTCCTGACCGTCTCCCGTGGGTGAGTGGACACAGCCAGATACGCACTGCGGCTTGCCTGCCCGTCTCACGTGGGTGAGTGGACACAGCCAGATCCGCACTGCGCCCTACCTGCCCGTCTCCCGTTGGTGAGTGGACACAGCCAGATCCGCACTGCGCCCTGCCTGACCGTCCTCCGTGGGTGAGTGGACACCGCCAGATCCGCACTGCGCACTCCCTGCCCGTCTCCCGTGGGTGAGTGGACACAGCCAGATCCGCACTGCGCCCTGCCTGCCCGTCTCCCGTCAGTTAGTGGACACAGCCAGATCCGCACTGCGCTCTGCCTGACCGCCTGCCGTTGGTGAGTGGACACAGCCAGATCTGCACTGCGCTCTGCCTGACCGTCTGCCGTGTGTGAGTGGACACAGCCAGATGCACACTGCGCCCTGCCTGCCCGTCGGCCGTGGGCGAGTGGACACAACCAGATCCGCACTGCGCCCTGCCTGACCGTCTGCCGTGGGTGAGTGGACACAGCCAGATCCGCACTGCGCCCTGCCTGACCGCCTGCCGTGGGTGAGTGGACACAGCCAGATCCGCACTGCGCCCTGCCTGCCCGTCTCTCGTGGGCGAGTGCATACAGCCAGATCCGCACTGCGCCCTGCTTGTCCTTCTGCCGTGGGTGAGTGGACACAGCCAGATCCGCACTGCGCCCTGCCTGACCGTCTGCCGTGTGTGAGTGGACACAGCCAGAACCACACTGCGCCCTGCCTGCCCGTATGCCGTGGGTGATTGGACACAGCCCGATCCGCACTGCGCCCTGCCTGACCGTCTGCCGTGGGTGAGTGGACACAGCCAGATCCGCACTGCGCCCTGCCTGACCGTCTCCCGTGGGCGAGTGGACAAAGCCAGATCCACACTGCGCCCTGCCTGCCCCTGTGCCGTGGGCGAGTGGACACAGCCAGATCCGCACTGCGCCGTGCCTGACCGTCTGCCGTGGGTGAGTGGACACAGCCAGATCCACACTGCGCCCTGCCTGACCGTCTGCCGTGGGTGAGTGGACACCGCCAGATCCGCACTGCGCCCTGCCTGCCCGTCTCCCGTGGGTGAGTGGACACAGCCAGATCCGCACTGCGCCTTGCCTGCCCGTCTCACGTGGGTGAGTGGACACAGCCACATCCGCACTGCGCCCTACCTGCCCGTCTCCCGTGGGTGAGTGGACACAGCCAGATCCGCACTGCACCCTGCCTGACCGTCTCCCGTGGGTGGGTGGACACAGCCAGATCCGCACTGCGCCCTGCCTGCCCGTCTCCCATCAGTGAGTGGACACAGCCAGATCCGCACTGCGCCCTGCCTGACCGTCTGCTGTGGGTGAGTGGACACAGCCAGATCCGCACGGCGCCCTGCCTGACCGCCTGCCGTGGGTGAGTGGACACAGCCAGATCCGCACTGCGCCCTGCCTGCCCGTCTCCCGGGGGCGAGTGGACACAGCCAGATCCGCACTGCGCCCTGCCTGCCCTTCTGCCGTGGGTGAGTGGACACCGCCAGATCCGCACTGCGCCCTGCCTGCCCGTCTGCCGTGGGCGAGTGGACACAGCCAGATCCGCACTGCGCCCTGCCTGACCTTCTGCCGTGGGTGAGTGGACACAGCCAGATCCGCACTGCGCCCTGCCTGACCGCCTTCCGTGGGTGAGTGGACAAGCCAGATCCGCACTGCGCCCTGCCTGCCCGTCTCCCGTGGGTGAGTGGACAGAGCCAGATCCGCACTGCGCACTGCCTGCCCGTCTCCCGTGGGTGAGTGGACACAGCCAGATCCGCACTGCGCCCTGCCTGCCCGTCTGCCGTGGGCGAGTGGACACATCCAGATCCGCACTGCGCCCTGCCTGCCCGTCTCCCGTGGGTGAGTGGACACAGCCAGATCCGCAGTGCGCCCTGCTTGCCCGTCTCCCGTGGGCGAGTGGACACAGCCAGATCCGCACTGCGCGCTGCCTACCCGTCTCCCGTGGGCGAGTGGACACAGCCAGATCCGCACTGCGCGCTGCCAGCCCGTCTGTCGTGGGCGAGTGGACACAGCCATATCCGCACTACGCCCTGCCTAACCGTCTGCCGTGGGTGAGTGGACACAGCCAGATCCACACTGCGCCCTGCCTGCCCGTCTGCCGTGGGCGAGCGGACACAGCCAGATCCGCACTGTGCACTGCCTGACCATCTGCCGTGGGTGAGTGGACACAGCCAGATCCGCACTGCGCCCAGCCTGACCGCCTGTCGTTGGTGAGTGGACACAGCCAGATCCGCACTGCGCCGTGCCTGCCCGTCTGCCGTGGGTGAGTGGACACAGCCAGATCCGCACTGCGCCCTGCCTGCCCGTCTGCCGTGGGTGAGTGGACACAGCCAGATCCGCACTGCGCCCTTCCTGACCGTCTCCCGTGGGTGAGTGGACACAGCCAGATACGCACTGCGGCTTGCCTGCCCGTCTCACGTGGGTGAGTGGACACAGCCAGATCCGCACTGCGCCCTACCTGCCCGTCTCCCGTTGGTGAGTGGACACAGCCAGATCCGCACTGCGCCCTGCCTGACCGTCCTCCGTGGGTGAGTGGACACCGCCAGATCCGCACTGCGCACTCCCTGCCCGTCTCCCGTGGGTGAGTGGACACAGCCAGATCCGCACTGCGCCCTGCCTGCCCGTCTCCCGTCAGTTAGTGGACACAGCCAGATCCGCACTGCGCTCTGCCTGACCGCCTGCCGTTGGTGAGTGGACACAGCCAGATCTGCACTGCGCTCTGCCTGACCGTCTGCCGTGTGTGAGTGGACACAGCCAGATGCACACTGCGCCCTGCCTGCCCGTCGGCCGTGGGCGAGTGGACACAACCAGATCCGCACTGCGCCCTGCCTGACCGTCTGCCGTGGGTGAGTGGACACAGCCAGATCCGCACTGCGCCCTGCCTGACCGCCTGCCGTGGGTGAGTGGACACAGCCAGATCCGCACTGCGCCCTGCCTGCCCGTCTCCCGTGGGCGAGTGGATACAGCCAGATCCGCACTGCGCCCTGCTTGTCCTTCTGCCGTGGGTGAGTGGACACAGCCAGATCCGCACTGCGCCCTGCCTGACCGTCTGCCGTGTGTGAGTGGACACAGCCAGAACCACACTGCGCCCTGCCTGCCCGTATGCCGTGGGTGATTGGACACAGCCCGATCCGCACTGCGCCCTGCCTGACCGTCTGCCGTGGGTGAGTGGACACAGCCAGATCCGCACTGCGCCCTGCCTGACCGTCTCCCGTGGGCGAGTGGACAAAGCCAGATCCACACTGCGCCCTGCCTGCCCCTGTGCCGTGGGCGAGTGGACACAGCCAGATCCGCACTGCGCCGTGCCTGACCGTCTGCCGTGGGTGAGTGGACACAGCCAGATCCACACTGCGCCCTGCCTGACCGTCTGCCGTGGGTGAGTGGACACCGCCAGATCCGCACTGCGCCCTGCCTGCCCGTCTCCCGTGGGTGAGTGGACACAGCCAGATCCGCACTGCGCCTTGCCTGCCCGTCTCACGTGGGTGAGTGGACACAGCCACATCCGCACTGCGCCCTACCTGCCCGTCTCCCGTGGGTGAGTGGACACAGCCAGATCCGCACTGCACCCTGCCTGACCGTCTCCCGTGGGTGGGTGGACACAGCCAGATCCGCACTGCGCCCTGCCTGCCCGTCTCCCGTCAGTGAGTGGACACAGCCAGATCCGCACTGCGCCCTGCCTGACCGTCTGCTGTGGGTGAGTGGACACAGCCAGATCCGCACGGCGCCCTGCCTGACCGCCTTCCGTGGGTGAGTGGACACAGCCAGATCCGCACTGCGCCCTGCCTGCCCGTCTCCCGGGGGCGAGTGGACACAGCCAGATCCGCACTGCGCCCTGCCTGCCCTTCTGCCGTGGGTGAGTGGACACCGCCAGATCCGCACTGCGCCCTGCCTGCCCGTCTGCCGTGGGCGAGTGGACACAGCCAGATCCGCACTGCGCCCTGCCTGACCTTCTGCCGTGGGTGAGTGGAAACAGCCAGATCCGCACTGCGCCCTGCCTGACCGCCTTCCGTGGGTGAGTGGACAAGCCAGATCCGCACTGCGCCCTGCCTGCCCGTCTCCCGTGGGTGAGTGGACAGAGCCAGATCCGCACTGCGCACTGCCTGCCCGTCTCCCGTGGGTGAGTGGACACAGCCAGATCCGCACTGCGCCCTGCCTGCCCGTCTGCCGTGGGCGAGTGGACACAGCCAGATCCGCACTGCGCCCTGCCTGACCTTCTGCCGTGGGTGAGTGGACACAGCCAGATCCGCACTGCGCCCTGCCTGACCGCCTTCCGTGGGTGAGTGGACAAGCCAGATCCGCACTGCGCCCTGCCTGCCCGTCTCCCGTGGGTGAGTGGACAGAGCCAGATCCGCACTGCGCACTGCCTGCCCGTCTCCCGTGGGTGAGTGGACACAGCCAGATCCGCACTGCGCCCTGCCTGCCCGTCTGCCGTGGGCGAGTGGACACATCCAGATCCGCACTGCGCCCTGCCTGCCCGTCTCCCGTGGGTGAGTGGACACAGCCAGATCCGCAGTGCGCCCTGCTTGCCCGTCTCCCGTGGGCGAGTGGACACAGCCAGATCCGCACTGCGCGCTGCCTACCCGTCTCCCGTGGGCGAGTGGACACAGCCAGATCCGCACTGCGCGCTGCCTGCCCGTCTGTCGTGGGCGAGTGGACACAGCCATATCCGCACTACGCCCTGCCTAACCGTCTGCCGTGGGTGAGTGGACACAGCCAGATCCACACTGCGCCCTGCCTGCCCGTCTGCCGTGGGCGAGCGGACACAGCCAGATCCGCACTGTGCACTGCCTGACCATCTGCCGTGGGTGAGTGGACACAGCCAGATCCGCACTGCGCCCAGCCTGACCGCCTGTCGTTGGTGAGTGGACACAGCCAGATCCGCACTGCGCCGTGCCTGCCCGTCTGCCGTGGGTGAGTGGACACAGCCAGATCCGCACTGCGCCCTGCCTGCCCGTCTGCCGTGGGTGAGTGGACACAGCCAGATCCGCACTGCGCCCTTCCTGACCGTCTCCCGTGGGTGAGTGGACACAGCCAGATACGCACTGCGGCTTGCCTGCCCGTCTCACGTGGGTGAGTGGACACAGCCAGATCCGCACTGCGCCCTACCTGCCCGTCTCCCGTTGGTGAGTGGACACAGCCAGATCCGCACTGCGCCCTGCCTGACCGTCCTCCGTGGGTGAGTGGACACCGCCAGATCCGCACTGCGCACTCCCTGCCCGTCTCCCGTGGGTGAGTGGACACAGCCAGATCCGCACTGCGCCCTGCCTGCCCGTCTCCCGTCAGTTAGTGGACACAGCCAGATCCGCACTGCGCTCTGCCTGACCGCCTGCCGTTGGTGAGTGGACACAGCCAGATCTGCACTGCGCTCTGCCTGACCGTCTGCCGTGTGTGAGTGGACACAGCCAGATGCACACTGCGCCCTGCCTGCCCGTCGGCCGTGGGCGAGTGGACACAACCAGATCCGCACTGCGCCCTGCCTGACCGTCTGCCGTGGGTGAGTGGACACAGCCAGATCCGCACTGCGCCCTGCCTGACCGCCTGCCGTGGGTGAGTGGACACAGCCAGATCCGCACTGCGCCCTGCCTGCCCGTCTCCCGTGGGCGAGTGGATACAGCCACATCCGCACTGCGCCCTGCTTGTCCTTCTGCCGTGGGTGAGTGGACACAGCCAGATCCGCACTGCGCCCTGCCTGACCGTCTGCCGTGTGTGAGTGGACACAGCCAGAACCACACTGCGCCCTGCCTGCCCGTATGCCGTGGGTGATTGGACACAGCCCGATCCGCACTGCGCCCTGCCTGACCGTCTGCCGTGGGTGAGTGGACACAGCCAGATCCGCACTGCGCCCTGCCTGACCGTCTCACGTGGGCGAGTGGACAAAGCCAGATCCACACTGCGCCCTGCCTGCCCCTGTGCCGTGGGCGAGTGGACACAGCCAGATCCGCACTGCGCCGTGCCTGACCGTCTGCCGTGGGTGAGTGGACACAGCCAGATCCACACTGCGCCCTGCCTGACCGTCTGCCGTGGGTGAGTGGACACCGCCAGATCCGCACTGCGCCCTGCCTGCCCGTCTCCCGTGGGTGAGTGGACACAGCCAGATCCGCACTGCGCCTTGCCTGCCCGTCTCACGTGGGTGAGTGGACACAGCCACATCCGCACTGCGCCCTACCTGCCCGTCTCCCGTGGGTGAGTGGACACAGCCAGATCCGCACTGCACCCTGCCTGACCGTCTCCCGTGGGTGGGTGGACACAGCCAGATCCGCACTGCGCCCTGCCTGCCCGTCTCCCGTCAGTGAGTGGACACAGCCAGATCCGCACTGCGCCCTGCCTGACCGTCTGCTGTGGGTGAGTGGACACAGCCAGATCCGCACGGCGCCCTGCCTGACCGCCTTCCGTGGGTGAGTGGACACAGCCAGATCCGCACTGCGCCCTGCCTGCCCGTCTCCCGGGGGCGAGTGGACACAGCCAGATCCGCACTGCGCCCTGCCTGCCCTTCTGCCGTGGGTGAGTGGACACCGCCAGATCCGCACTGCGCCCTGCCTGCCCGTCTGCCGTGGGCGAGTGGACACAGCCAGATCCGCACTGCGCCCTGCCTGACCTTCTGCCGTGGGTGAGTGGACACAGCCAGATCCGCACTGCGCCCTGCCTGACCGCCTTCCGTGGGTGAGTGGACAAGCCAGATCCGCACTGCGCCCTGCCTGCCCGTCTCCCGTGGGTGAGTGGACAGAGCCAGATCCGCACTGCGCACTGCCTGCCCGTCTCCCGTGGGTGAGTGGACACAGCCAGATCCGCACTGCGCCCTGCCTGCCCGTCTGCCGTGGGCGAGTGGACACATCCAGATCCGCACTGCGCCCTGCCTGACCGTCTGCTGTGGGTGACTGGACACAGCCAGATCCACACTGCGCCCTGCCTGCCCCTCTGCCGTGGGCGAGTGGACACAGCCAGATCCGCACTGCGCCCTTCTTGACCGTCTGCCGTGGGTGAGTGGACACAGACAGATCTGCACTGCGCCCTGCCTGCCGGTCTCTCGTGGGTGAGTGGACACAGCCAGATCCGCACTGCGCCCTGCTTGCCCGTCTGCCGTGGGCGAGTGGACACTGCCAGATCCGCATTGCGCCCTGCCTGACCGTCTGCCGTGGGTGAGTGGACACAGCCAGATCCACACTGCGCCCTGCCTGCCCGTCCTCCGTGGGCGAGTGGACACAGCCAGATCCGCACTGCGCCCTGCCT
This sequence comes from Microcebus murinus, assembly GCF_040939455.1. Taxonomy (NCBI): domain Eukaryota; kingdom Metazoa; phylum Chordata; class Mammalia; order Primates; family Cheirogaleidae; genus Microcebus; species Microcebus murinus. Next base: position 1,340,792 of record NC_134126.1, read on the forward strand.
GACCGTCTGCCGTGGGTGAGTGGACACAGCCAGATCCGCACTGCGCCCTGCCTAACAGCCTTCCGTGGGTGAGTGGACACAGCCAGATCCGCACTGCGCCCTGCCTGCCCGTCTCCCCTGGGCGAGTGGACACAGCCAGATCCGCACTGCGCCCTGCCTGCCCGTCTGCCGTGGGTGAGAAGACACAGCCAGATCCGCACTGCGCCTTGCCTGCTCGTCTCCCGTCGGTGAGTGGACACAGCCAGATCCACACTGCGCCCTGCCTGCCCGTCTCCCGTGGGTGAGTGGACACAGCCAGATCCGCACTGCGCCCTGCCTGCCCGTCTCGCGTGGGCGAGTGGACACAGCCAGATCCGCACTGCGCCCTGCCTGCCGGTCTCCCGTGGGTGAGTGGACACAGCCAGATCCGCACTGCGCCCTGCCTGCCCGTCTCCCGTGGGTGAGTGGACACAGCCAGATCCGCACTGCGCCCTGCCTGCCCGTCTCGCGTGGGCGAGTGGACACAGCCAGATCCGCACTGCGCCCTGCCTGCCGGTCTCCCGTGGGTGAGTGGACACAGCAAGATCCGCACTGCGCCCTGCCTGCCCGTCTGCCGTGGGCGAGAGGACACAGCCAGATCCGCACTGCGCCCTACCTAACCGTCTGCCGTGGGTGAGTGGACACAGCCAGATCCACACTGCGCCCTGCCTGCCCGTCTGCCGTGGGCGAGTGGACACAGCCAGATCCGCACTGCGCCCTGCCTGACCGTCTGCCGTGGGTGAGTGGACACAGCCAGATCCGCACTGCGCCCTGCCTGCCCGTCTCCCGTGGGCGAGTGGACACAGCCAGATCCGCACTGCGCCTTGCCTGCCCGTCTCCCGTCAGTGAGTGTACACAGCCAGATCCGCAGTGCGCCCTGCCTGCCCGTAACCCTTGGGCGAGTGGACACAGCCAGATCCGCACTGCGCCCTGCCTGCCCGTCTGCCGTGGGCGAGCGGACACAGCCAGATCCGCACTGCGCACTGCTTGACCGTCTGCCGTGGGCGAGCGGACACAGCCAGATCCGCACTGTGCACTGCCTGACCATCTGCTGTGGGTGAGTGGACACAGCCAGATCCACACTGCGCCCTGCCTGACCGCCTGTCGTGGGTGAGTGGACACAGCCAGATCCGCACTCCGCCGTGCCTGCCCGTCTGCCGTGGGTGAGTGGACACAGCCAGATCCACACTGCGCCCTGCCTGCCCGTCGGCCGTGGGCGAGTGGACACAACCAGATCCGCACTGCGCCCTGCCTGACCGTCTGCCGTGGGTGAGTGGACACAGCCAGATCCGACTGCGCCCTGCCTGACCGCCTGCCGTGGGTGAGTGGACACAGCCAGATCCGCAATGCGCCCTGACTGCGCGTCTCCCGTGGGCGAGTGGATACAGCCAGATCCGCACTGCGCCCTGCTTGCCCTTCTGCCGTGGGTGAGTGGACACAGCCAGATCCGCACTGCGCCCTGCCTGACCATCTGCCGTGTGTGAGTGGACACAGCCAGAACCACACTGCGCCCTGCCTTCCCATCTGCCGTGGGTGAGTGGACACAGCCCGATCCGCACTGCGCCCTGCCTGACCGTGTGCCGTGGGTGAGTGGACACAGCCAGATCCACACTGCGCCCTGCCTGCCCCTGTGCCGTGGGCGAGTGGACACAGCCAGATCCGCACTGCGCCGTGCCTGACCGTCTGCCGTGGGTGAGTGGACACAGCCAGATCCGCACTGCGCCCTGCCTGACCGTCTGCCGTGGGTGAGTGGACACCGCCAGATCCGCACTGCGCCCTGCCTGCCCGTCTCCCGTGGGCGAGTGGACACAGCCAGATCCACACTGCGTCCTGCCTGCCCGTCTGCCGTGGGTGAGTGGACACAACCAGATCCGCACTGCGCCCTGCCTGACCGTCTCCCGTGGGTGAGTGGACACAGCCAGATCCGCACTGCGCCTTGCCTGCCCGTCTCACGTGGGTGAGTGGACACAGCCAGATCCGCACTGCGCCCTCCCTGCCCGTCTCCCGTGGGTGAGTGGACACAGCCAGATCCGCACTGCTCCCTGCCTGCCCGTCTCCCGTGGGTGAGTGGACACAGCCAGATCCGCACTGCGCCTTGCCTGCCCGTCTCACGTGGGTGAGTGGACACAGCCAGATCCGCACTGCGCCCTGCCTGCCCGTCTCCCGTCAGTGAGTGGACACAGCCAGATCCGCACTGCTCCCTGCCTGCCCGTCTCCCGTGGGTGAGTGGACACAGCCAGATCCGCACTGCGCGCTGCCTGCCCGTCTCCCGTGGGCGAGTGGACACAGCCAGATCCGCACTGCGCCCTGCCTGCCCATCTGTCGTGGGCGAGTGGACACAGCCAAATCCGCACTGCGCGCTGCCTGCCCGTCTGTCGTGGGCGAGTGGACACAGCCATATCCGCACTGCGCCCTGCCTGCCCGTCTGCCGTTGGTGAGTGGACACAGCCAGATCCACACTGCGCCGTGCCTGCCCGTCTGCCGTGGGTGAGTGGACACAGCCAGATCCGCACTGCGCCCTGCCTGACCCTCTCCCGTGGGTGAGTGGACACAGCCAGATCCGCACTGCGCCCTGCCTGCCCGTCTCCCGTGGGTGAGTGGACACAGTCAGATCCGCAGTGCTCCCTGCTTGCCCGTCTCCCGTGGGCGAGTGGACACAGCCAGATCCGCACTGCGCGCTGCCTACCCGTCTCCCGTGGGCGAGTGGACACAGCCAGATCCGCACTGCGCGCTGCCTGCCCGTCTGTCGTGGGCGAGTGGACACAGCCATATCCGAACTACGCCCTGCCTGACCGTCTGCCGTGGGTGAGTGGAAACAGCCAGATCCACACTGCGCCCTGCCTGCCCGTCTGCCGTGGGCGAGCGGACACAGCCAGATCCGCACTGTGCACTGCCTGACCATCTGCCGTTGGTGAGTGGACACAGCCAGATCCGCACTGCGCCCTGCCTGACCGCCTGTCGTGGGTGAGTGGACACAGCCAGATCTGCACTCCGCCGTGCCTGCCCGTCTGCCGTGGGTGAGTGGACACAGCCAGATCCACACTGCGCCCTGCCTGCCCGTCTGCCGTGTGTGAGTGGACACAGCCAGATCCGCACTGCGCCCTTCCTGACCGTCTCCCGTGGGTGATTGGACACAGCCAGATACGCACTGCGGCTTGCCTGCCCGTCTCACGTGGGTGAGTGGACACAGCCAGATCCGCACTGCGCCCTACCTGCCCGTCTCCCGTTGGTGAGTGGACACAGCCAGATCCGCACTGCGCCCTGCCTGACCGTCCTTCGTGGGTGAGTGGACACCGCCAGATCCGCACTGCGCCCTCCCTGCCCGTCTCCCGTGGGTGAGTGGACACAGCCAGATCCGCACTGCGCAATGCCTGCCCGTCTCCCGTCAGTGAGTGGACACAGCCAGATCCGCACTGCGCTCTGCCTGACCGCCTGCCGTTGGTGAGTCGACACAGCCAGATCTGCACTGCGCCCTGCCTGCCCGTCGGCCGTGGGCGAGTGGACACAACCAGATCCGCACTGCGCCCTGCCTGACCGTCTGCCGTGGGTGAGTGGACACAGCCAGATCCGACTGCGCCCTGCCTGACCGCCTGCCGTGGGTGAGTGGACACAGCCAGATCCGCAATGCGCCCTGACTGCGCGTCTCCCGTGGGCGAGTGGATACAGCCAGATCCGCACTGCGCCCTGCTTGCCCTTCTGCCGTGGGTGAGTGGACACAGCCAGATCCGCACTGCGCCCTGCCTGACCATCTGCCGTGTGTGAGTGGACACAGCCAGAACCACACTGCGCCCTGCCTGCCCATCTGCCGTGGGTGAGTGGAAACAGCCCGATCCGCACTGCGCCCTGCCAGACCGTGTGCCGTGGGTGAGTGGACACAGCCAGATCCACACGGCGCCCTGCCTGCCCCTGTGCCGTGGGCGAGTGGACACAGCCAGATCCGCACTGCGCCGTGCCTGACCGTCTGCCGTGGGTGAGTGGACACAGCCAGATCCGCACTGCGCCCTGCCTGACCGTCTGCCGTGGGTGAGTGGACACCGCCAGATCCGCACTGCGCCCTGCCTGCCCGTCTCCCGTGGGCGAGTGGACACAGCCAGATCCACACTGCGTCCTGCCTGCCCGTCTGCCGTGGGTGAGTGGACACAACCAGATCCGCACTGCGCCCTGCCTGACCGTCTCCCGTGGGTGAGTGGACACAGCCAGATCCGCACTGCGCCTTGCCTGCCCGTCTCACGTGGGTGAGTGGACACAGCCAGATCCGCACTGCGCCCTCCCTGCCCGTCTCCCGTGGGTGAGTGGACACAGCCAGATCCGCACTGCACCCTGCCTGAGCGTCCTTCGTGGGTGAGTGGACACCGCCAGATCCGCATTGCGCCCTGCCTGCCCGTCTCCCGTGGGTGAGTGGACACAGCCAGATCCGCACTGCGCCCTGCCTGCCCGTCTCCCGTCAGTGAGTGGACACAGCCAGATCCGCACTGCGCCCTGCCTGCCCGTCTCCCGTCAGTGAGTGGACACAGCCAGATCCGCACTGCTCCCTGCCTGCCCGTCTCCCGTGGGTGAGTGGACACAGCCAGACCCGCACTGCGCGCTGCCTGCCCGTCTCCCGTGGGCGAGTGGACACAGCCAGATCCGCACTGCGCCCTGCCTGCCCATCTGTCGTGGGCGAGTGGACACAGCCAGATCCGCACTGCGCGCTGCCTGCCCGTCTGTCGTGGGCGAGTGGACACAGCCATATCCGCACTGCGCCCTGCCTGCCCGTCTGCCGTTGGTGAGTGGACACAGCCAGATCCACACTGCGCCGTGCCTGCCCGTCTGCCGTGGGTGAGTGGACACAGCCAGATCCGCACTGCGCCCTGCCTGACCCTCTCCCGTGGGTGAGTGGACACAGCCAGATCCGCACTGCGCCCTGCCTGCCCGTCTCCCGTGGGTGAGTGGACACAGTCAGATCCGCAGTGCTCCCTGCTTGCCCGTCTCCCGTGGGCGAGTGGACACAGCCAGATCCGCACTGCGCGCTGCCTACCCGTCTCCCGTGGGCGAGTGGACACAGCCAGATCCGCACTGCGCGCTGCCTGCCCGTCTGTCGTGGGCGAGTGGACACAGCCATATCCGAACTACGCCCTGCCTGACCGTCTGCCGTGGGTGAGTGGACACAGCCAGATCCACACTGCGCCCTGCCTGCCCGTCTGCCGTGGGCGAGCGGACACAGCCAGATCCGCACTGTGCACTGCCTGACCATCTGCCGTGGGTGAGTGGACACAGCCAGATCCGCACTGCGCCCTGCCTGACCGCCTGTCGTGGGTGAGTGGACACAGCCAGATCTGCACTCCGCCGTGCCTGCCCGTCTGCCGTGGGTGAGTGGACACAGCCAGATCCACACTGCGCCCTGCCTGCCCGTCTGCCGTGTGTGAGTGGACACAGCCAGATCCGCACTGCGCCCTTCCTGACCGTCTCCCGTGGGTGATTGGACACAGCCAGATACGCACTGCGGCTTGCCTGCCCGTCTCACGTGGGTGAGTGGACACAGCCAGATCCGCACTGCGCCCTACCTGCCCGTCTCCCGTTGGTGAGTGGACACAGCCAGATCCGCACTGCGCCCTGCCTGACCGTCCTTCGTGGGTGAGTGGACACCGCCAGATCCGCACTGCGCCCTCCCTGCCCGTCTCCCGTGGGTGAGTGGACACAGCCAGATCCGCACTGCGCAATGCCTGCCCGTCTCCCGTCAGTGAGTGGACACAGCCAGATCCGCACTGCGCTCTGCCTGACCGCCTGCCGTTGGTGAGTCAACACAGCCAGATCTGCACTGCGCCCTGCCTGACCGTCTGCTGTGGGTGAGTGGACACAGCCAGATCCGCACTGCGCCCTGCCTGCCCGTCTCCCGTGGGTGAGTGGACACAGCCAGATCCGCACTGCGCCCTGCCTGCCGGTCTCCCGTGGGTGAGTGGACACAGCCAGATCCGCACTGCGCCCTGCCTGACCGTCTCCCGGGGGAGAGTGGACACAGCCAGATCCGCACTGCGCCCTGCCTGCCCTTCTGCCGTGGGTGAGTGGACACAGCCAGATCCGCACTGCGCCCTGCCTGACCGTCTGCCGTCGGTGAGTGGACACAGCCAGATCCACACTGCGCCCTGCCTGCCTATCTGCCGTGGGCGAGTGGACACAGCCCGATCCGCACTGCGCCCTGCCTGACCGTCTGCCGTGGGTGAGTGGACACAGCCAGATCCGCACTGCGCCCTGCCTGCCCGTCTGCCGTGGGCGAGTGGACACAGCCAGATCCGCACTGCGCCCTGCCTGACCGTCTGCCGTGGGTGAGTGGACACAGCCAGATCCACACTGCGCCCTGCCTGCCCCTCTGCCGTCGGCGAGTGGACACAGCCAGATCCGCACTGCGCCCTGCCTGACCGCCTGCCGTGGGTGAGTGGACACAGCCAGATCCGCACTGCGCCCTGCCTGCCCGTCACCCGTGGGCGAGTGGACACAGCCAGATCCGCACTGCGCCCTGCCTGACCGTCTGCCGTGGGTGAGTGGACACAGCCAGATCCGCACTGTGCCCTGCCTGCCCGTCTCCCGTGGGTGAGTAGACACAGCCAGATCCGCACTGCGCCTTGCCTGCCCGTCTCCCGTCAGTGAGTGGACACAGCCAGATCCGCACTGCGCCCTGCCTGCCCGTAACCCGTGGGCGAGTGGACACAGCCAGATCCGCACTGCGCCCTGCCTGCCGGTCTCCCGTGGGTGAGTGGACACAGACAGATCTTCACTGCGCCCTGCCTGCCCGTCTCCCGTGGGTGAGTGGACACAGACAGATCCGCACTGCACCTTGCCTGCCCGTCTCCCGTCAGTGAGTGGACACAGCCAGATCCGCACTGTGCCCTGCCTGCCCGTCTCCCGTTGGTGAGTGGACACAGCCAGATCCACACTGCGCCCTGCCTGCCCGTCGGCCGTGGGTGAGTGGACACAGCCAGATCCACACTGCGCCCTGCCTGCCCGTCGGCCGTGGGCGAGTGGACACAACCAGATCCGCACTGCGCCCTGCCTGACCGTCTGCCGTGGGTGAGTGGACACAGCCAGATCCGCACTGCGCCCTGCCTGACCGCCTGCCGTGGGTGAGTGGACACAGCCAGATCCGCACTGCGCCCTGCCTGCCCGTCTCCCGTGGGCGAGTGGATACAGCCAGATCCGCACTGCGCCCTGCTTGCCCTTCTGCCGTGGTGAGTGGACACAGCCAGATCCGCACTGCGCCCTGCCTGACCATCTGCCGTGTGTGAGTGGACACAGCCAGAACCACACTGCGCCCTGCCTGCCCGTCTGCCGTGGGTGAGTGGACACAGCCCGATCCGCACTGCGCCCTGCCTGACCGTGTGCCGTGGGTGAGTGGACACAGCCAGATCCACACTGCGCCCTGCCTGCCCCTGTGCCGTGGGCGAGTGGACACAGCCAGATCCGCACTGCGCCGTGCCTGACCGTCTGCCGTGGGTGAGTGGACACAGCCAGATCCACACTGCGCCCTCCCTGACCGTCTGCCGTGGGTGAGTGGACACCGCCAGATCCGCACTGCGCCCTGCCTGCCCGTCTCCCGTGGGTGAGTGGACACAGCTAGATCCACACTGCGTCCTGCCTGCCCGTCTGCCGTGGGTGAGTGGACACAACCAGATCCGCACTGCGCCCTGCCTGACCGTCTCCCGTGGGTGAGTGGACACAGCCAGATCCGCACTGCGCCTTGCCTGCCCGTCTCACGTGGGTGAGTGGACACAGCCAGATCCGCACTGCGCCCTACCTGCCCGTCTCCCGTGGGTGAGTGGACACAGCCAGATCCGCACTGCACCCTGCCTGACCGTCCTTCGTGGATGAGTGGACACCGCCAGATCCGCACTGCGCCCTGCCTGCCCGTCTCCCGTGGGCGAGTGGAAACAGCCAGATCCGCACTTTGCCCTGCCTGACCGTCTGCCGTGGGTGAGTGAACACAGCCAGATCCGCACTGCGCCCTGCCTGCCCGTCTCCCGTGGGCGAGTGGACACAGCCAGATCCGCACTGCGCCCTGCCTGCCCGTCTCCAGTGGGCGAGCGGACACAGCCAGATCCGCACTGCGCCCTGCCTAACCGCCTGCCGTGGGTGAGTGGACACAGCCAGATCCGCACTGCGCCCTGCCTAACCGCCTGCCGTGGGTGAGTGGACACATCCAGATCCGCACTGCGCCCTGCCTGCCCGTCTCCCGGGGGCGAGTGGACACAGCCAGATCCGCACTGCGCCCTGCCTGCCCTTCTGCCGTGGGTGAGTGGACACAGCCAGATCCGCACTGCGCCCTACCTGACCATCTGCCGTGGGTTTGTGGACACAGCCAGATCCGCACTGCGCCTTGCCTGCCCGTCTCCCGTCAGTGAGTGGACACAGCCAGATCCGCACTGCGCCCTGTCTGCCTGTCTGCCGTGTGTGAGTGGACACAGCCAGATCCGCATTGCGCCATGCCTGCCCGTCTCCCGTCAGTGAGTGTACACAGCCAGATCCGCACTGCACGCAGCCTGCCCGTCTCCCGTGGGTGAGTGGACACAGCCAGATCCGCACTGCGCCCTGCCTGCCCGTCTCCAGTGGGCGAGTGGACATAGCCAGATCCGCACTGCGCCCTGCCTGCCCGTCTCCAGTGGGCGTGTGGACACAGCCAGATCCACACTGCGCCCTGCCTGCCCGTCTGCCGTGGGTGAGTGGACACAGCCAGATCCGCACTGCACCTTGCCTGCCCGTCTCCCGTCAGTGAGTGGACACAGCCAGATCCGCACTGCGCCCTGCCTGCCCGTCTGCCGTGGGTGAGTGGACACAGCCAGATCCGCACTGCGCCCTGCCTGCCCGTCTGCCGTGGGTGAGTGGACACAGCCAGATCCGCACTGCGCACTGCCTGACCGTCTGCCGTGGGTGAGTGGACACAGCCAGATCCGCACTGCGCCCTGCCAGACCGCCTGCCGTGGGTGAGTGTACACAGCCAGATCCGCACTGCGCCCTGCCTGCCCGTCTCCCGTGGGTGAGTGGACACAGCCAGATCCACACTGCGCCCTCACTGCTCGTCTGCCGTGGGCGAGTGGACACAGCCAGATCCGCACTGCGCCCTGCCTGACCGTCTGCCGTGGGTGAGTGGACACAGCCAGATCCGCACTGCGCCCTGCCTGACCGCCTGCCGTGGGTGAGTGTACACAGCCAGATACGCACTGCGCCCTGCCTGCCCGTCTCCCGGGGGCGAGTGGACACAGCCAGATCCGCAATGCGCCCTGCCTGCCCTTCTGCCGTGGGTGAGTGGACACAGTCAGATCCGCACTGCGCCCTGCCTGACCGTCTGCCGTGGGCTTGTGGACACAGCCCGATCCGCACTGCGCCCTGCCTGACCGTCTGACGTGGGTGAGTGGACACAGCCAGATCCACACAGCGCCCTGCCTGCCCCTCTGCCGTGGGCGAGTGGAAACAGCCAGATCCGCACTTTGCCCTGCCTGACCGTCTGCCGTGGGTGAGTGGACACAGCCAGATCCGCACTGCGCCCTGCCTGCCCGTCTCCCATGGGCGAGTGGACACAGCCAGATCCGCACTGCGCCCTGCCTGCCCGTCTCCAGTGGGCGAGTGGACACAGCCAGATCCGCACTGCGCCCTGCCTGCCCCTCTGCCGTGGGTGAGTGGACACAGCCAGATCCGCACTGCGCCCTGCCTAACCGCCTGCCGTGGGTGAGTGGACACAGCCAGATCCGCACTGCGCCCTGCCTGCCCGTCTCCCGGGGGCGAGTGGACACAGCCAGATCCGCACTGCGCCCTGCCTGCCCTTCTGCCGTGGGTGAGTGGAGACAGCCAGATCCGCACTGCGCCCTACCTGACCATCTGCCGTGGGTTTGTGGACACAGCCAGATCCGCACTGCGCCTTGCCTGCCCGTCTCCCGTCAGTGAGTGGACACAGCCAGATCCGCACTGCGCCCTGTCTGCCCGTCTGCCGTGTGTGAGTGGACACAGCCAGATCCGCATTGCGCCATGCCTGCCCGTCTCCCGTCAGTGAGTGGACACAGCCAGATCCGCACTGCGCGCAGCCTGCCCGTCTCCCGTGGGTGAGTGGACACAGCCAGATCCGCACTGCGCCCTGCCTGCCCGTCTCCAGTGGGCGAGTGGACATAGCCATATCCGCACTGCGCCCTGCCTGCCCGTCTCCAGTGGGCGTGTGGACACAGCCAGATCCACACTGCGCCCTGCCTGCCCGTCTGCCGTGGGTGAGTGGACACAGCCAGATCCGCACTGCACCTTGCCTGCCCGTCTCCCGTCAGTGAGTGGACACAGCCAGATCCGCACTGCGCCCTGCCTGCCCGTCTGCCGTGGGTGAGTGGACACAGCCAGATCCGCACTGCGCCCTGCCTGCCCGTCTGCCGTGGGTGAGTGGACACAGCCAGATCCGCACTGCACACTGCCTGACCGTCTGCCGTGGGTGAGTGGACACAGCCAGATCCGCACTGCGCCCTGCCTGACCGCCTGCCGTGGGTGAGTGTACACAGCCAGATCCGCACTGCGCCCTGCCTGCCCGTCTCCCGTGGGTGAGTGGACACAGCCAGATCCACACTGCGACCTGCCTGCCCGTCTGCCGTGGGCTTGTGGACACAGCCCGATCCGCACTGCGCCCTGCCTGACCGTCTGTCGTGGGCGAGTGGACACAGCCAGATCCGCACTGCGCCCTGCCTGCCCGTCTGCCGTGGGCGAGTGGACACAGCCAGATCCGCATGCGCCCTGCCTGCCGGTCTCCCGTGGGTGAGTGGACACAGACAGATCCGCACTGCGCCCTGCCTGCCCGTCTCCCGTGGGTGAGTGGACACAGACAGATCCGCACTGCACCTTGCCTGCCCGTCTCCCGTCAGTGAGTGGACACAGCCAGATCCGCACTGTGCCCTGCCTGCCCGTCTCCCGTGGGTGAGTGGACACAGCCAGATCCACACTGCGCCCTGCCTGCCCGTCGGCCGTGGGTGAGTGGACACTGCCAGATCCACACTGCGCCCTGCCTGCCCGTCGGCCGTGGGCGAGTGGACACAGCCAGATTCGCACTGCGCCCTGCCTGCCCGTCTCCCGTGGGCGAGTGGACACAGCCAGATCCGCACTGCGCCCTGCCTGCCCTTCTGCCGTGGGTGAGTGGACACAGCCAGATCCGCACTGCGCCCTGCCTGACCGTCTGCCGTGGGTGAGTGGACACAGCCAGATCCGCACTGCGCCCTGCCTGCCCGTCTCCCGTGGGTGAGTGGACACAGCCAGATCCGCACTGCGCCCTGCCTGACCGTCTGCCGTGGGTGAGTGGACACAGCCAGATCCGCACTGCGCCCTGCCTGCCCATCTCCCGTGGGTGAGTGGACACAGCCAGATCCGCACTGCTCCTTGCCTGCCCGTCTCCTGTCAGTGAGTGGACACAGCCAGATCCGCACTGCGCCCTGCCTGCCCATCTGTCGTGAGCGAGTGGACACAGCCAGATCCGCACTGCGCCCTGCCTGCCCTTCTGCCGTGGGTGAGTGGACACAGCCAGATCCGCACTGCGCCCTGCCTGCCCGTCTGCCGTGGGCTTGTGGACACAGCCCGATCCGCACTGCGCCCTGCCTGACCGTCTGCCGTGGGCGAGTGGACACAGCCAGATCCGCACTGCGCCCTGCCTGCCCGTCTGCCGTGGGCGAGTGGACACAGCCAGATCCGCACTGCGCCCTGCCTGACCGTCTGACGTGGGTGAGTGGACACAGCCAGATCCACACTGCGCCCTGCCTGCCCCTCTGCCGTAGGCGAGTGGAAACAGCCAGATCCGCACTTTGCCCTGCCTGACCGTCTGCCGTGGGTGAGTGAACACAGCCAGATCCGCACTGCGCCCTGACTGCCCGTCTCCCGTGGGCGAGTGGACACAGCCAGATCCGCACTGCGCCCTGCCTGCCCGTCTCCAGTGGGCGAGCGGACACAGCCAGATCCGCACTGCGCCCTGCCTAACCGCCTGCCGTGGGTGAGTGGACACAGCCAGATCCGCACTGCGCCCTGCCTAACCGCCTGCCGTGGGTGAGTGGACACATCCAGATCCGCACTGCGCCCTGCCTGCCCGTCTCCCGGGGGCGAGAGGACACAGCCAGATCCGCACTGCGCCCTGCCTGCCCTTCTGCCGTGGGTGAGTGGACACAGCCAGATCCGCACTGCGCCCTACCTGACCATCTGCCGTGGGTTTGTGGACACAGCCAGATCCGCACTGCGCCTTGCCTGCCCGTCTCCCGTCAGTGAGTGGACACAGCCAGATCCGCACTGCGCCCTGTCTGCCTGTCTGCCGTGTGTGAGTGGACACAGCCAGATCCGCATTGCGCCATGCCTGCCCGTCTCCCGTCAGTGAGTGGACACAGCCAGATCCGCACTGCACGCAGCCTGCCCGTCTCCCGTGGGTGAGTGGACACAGCCAGATCCGCACTGCGCCCTGCCTGCCCGTCTCCAGTGGGCGAGTGGACATAGCCAGATCCGCACTGCGCCCTGCCTGCCCGTCTCCAGTGGGCGTGTGGACACAGCCAGATCCATACTGCGCCCTGCCTGCCCGTCTGGCGTGGGTGAGTGGACACAGCCAGATCCGCACTGCACCTTGCCTGCCCGTCTCCCGTCAGTGAGTGGACACAGCCAGATCCGCACTGCGCCCTGCCTGCCCGTCTGCCGTGGGTGAGTGGACACAGCCAGATCCGCACTGCGCCCTGCCTGCCCGTCTGCCGTGGGTGAGTGGACACAGCCAGATCCACACTGCGCACTGCCTGACCGTCTGCCGTGGGTGAGTGGACACAGCCAGATCCGCACTGCGCCCTGCCTGACCGCCTGCCGTGGGTGAGTGTACACAGCCAGATCCGCACTGCGCCCTGCCTGCCCGTCTCCCGTGGGTGAGTGGACACAGCCAGATCCACACTGCGCCCTCACTGCCCGTCTTCCGTGGGCGAGTGGACACAGCCAGATCCGCACTGCGCCCTGCCTGACCGTCTGCCGTGGGTGAGTGGACACAGCCAGATCCGCACTGCGCCCTGCCTGACCGCCTGCCGTGGGTGAGTGGACACAGCCAGATACGCACTGCGCCCTGCCTGCCCGTCTCCCGGGGGCGAGTGGACACAGCTAGATCCGCACTGCGCCCTGCCTGCCCTTCTGCCGTGGGTGAGTGGACACAGTCAGATCCGCACTGCGCCCTGCCTGACCGTCTGCTGTGGGTGAGTGGACACAGCCAGATCCACACTGCGACCTGCCTGCCCGTCTGCCGTGGGCTTGTGGACACAGCCCGATCCGCACTGCGCCCTGCCTGACCGTCTGCCGTGGGCGAGTGGACACAGCCAGATCCGCACTGCGCCCTGCCTGCCCGTCTGCCGTGGGCGAGTGGACACAGCCAGATCCGCACTGCGCCCTGCCTGACCGTCTGACGTGGGTGAGTGGACACAGCCAGATCCACACAGCGCCCTGCCTGCCCCTCTGCCGTGGGCGAGTGGAAACAGCCAGATCCGCACTTTGCCCTGCCTGACCGTCTGCCGTGGGTGAGTGGACACAGCCAGATCCGCACTGCGCCCTGCCTGCCCGTCTCCCGTGGGCGAGTGGACACAGCCAGATCCGCACTGCGCCCTGCCTGCCCGTCTCCAGTGGGCGAGTGGACACAGCCAGATCCGCACTGCGCCCTGCCTGCCCTTCTGCCGTGGGTGAGTGGACACAGCCAGATCCGCACTGCGCCCTGCCTAACCGCCTGCCGTGGGTGAGTGGACATAGCCAGATCCGCACTGCGCCCTGCCTGCCCGTCTCCCGGGGGCGAGTGGACACAGCCAGATCCGCACTGCGCCCTGCCTGCCCTTCTGCCGTGGGTGAGTGGACACAGCCAGATCCGCACTGCGCCCTACCTGACCATCTGCCGTGGGTTTGTGGACACAGCCAGATCCGCACTGCGCCTTGCCTGCCCGTCTCCCGTCAGTGAGTGGACACAGCCAGATCCGCACTGCGCCCTGTCTGCCCGTCTGCCGTGTGTGAGTGGACACAGCCAGATCCGCATTGCGCCATGCCTGCCCGTCTCCCGTCAGTGAGTGGACACAGCCAGATCCGCACTGCGCGCAGCCTGCCCGTCTCCCGTGGGTGAGTGGACACAGCCAGATCCGCACTGCGCCCTGCCTGCCCGTCTCCAGTGGGCGAGTGGACATAGCCAGATCCGCACTGCGCCCTGCCTGCCCGTCTCCAGTGGGCGTGTGGACACAGCCAGATCCACACTGCGCCCTGCCTGCCCGTCTGCCGTGGGTGAGTGGACACAGCCAGATCCGCACTGCACCTTGCCTGCCCGTCTCCCGTCAGTGAGTGGACACAGCCAGATCCGCACTGCGCCCTGCCTGCCCGTCTGCCGTGGGTGAGTGGACACAGCCAGATCCGCACTGCGCCCTGCCTCCCCGTCTCCCGGGGGCGAGTGGACACAGCCAGATCCGCACTGCGCCCTGCCTGCCTTTCTGCCGTGGGTGAGTGGACACAGTCAGATCCGCACTGCGCCCTGCCTGACCGTCTGCTGTGGGTGAGTGGACACAGCCAGATCCACACTGCGACCTGCCTGCCCGTCTGCCGTGGGCTTGTGGACACAGCCCGATCCGCACTGCGCCCTGCCTGACCGTCTGCCGTGGGCGAGTGGACACAGCCAGATCCGCACTGCGCCCTGCCTGCCCGTCTGCCGTGGGCAAGTGGACACAGCCAGATCCGCACTGCGCCCTGCCTGACCGTCTGACGTGGATGAGTGGACACAACCAGATCCACACAGCGCCCTGCCTGCCCCTCTGCCGTGGGCGAGTGGAAACAGCCAGATCCGCACTTTGCCCTGCCTGACCGTCTGCCGTGGGCGAGTGGACACAGCCAGATCCGCACTGCGCCCTGCCTGCCCTTCTGTCGTGGGTGAGTGGACACAGCCAGATCCGCACTGCGCCCTGCCTAACCGCCTGCCGTGGGTGAGTGGACACAGCCAGATCCGCACTGCGCCCTGCCTGCCCGTCTCCCGGGGGCGAGTGGACACAGCCAGATCCGCACTGCGCCCTGCCTGCCCTTCTGCCGTGGGTGAGTGGACACAGCCAGATCCGCAATGCGCTCTACCTGACCATCAGCCGTGGGTTTGTGGACACAGCCAGATCCGCACTGCGCCTTGCCTCCCCGTCTCCCGTCAGTGAGCGGACACAGCCAGATCCGCACTGCGCCCTGCCTGCCCGTCTGTCGTGGGTGAGTGGACACAGCCAGATCCGCACTGCGCCTTGCCTGCTCGTCTCCCGTCGGTGAGTGGACACAGCCAGATCCACACTGCGCCCTGCCTGCCCGTCTCCCGTGGGTGAGTGGACACAGCCAGATCCGCACTGCGCCCTGCCTGCCCGTCTCAGGTGGGCGAGTGGACACAGCCAGATCCACACTGCGCCCTGCCTGCCCGTCTCCCGTGGGTGAGTGGACACAGCCAGATCCCCACTGCGCCCTGCCTGCCCATCTCCAGTGGGCGAGTGGACACAGCCAGATCCACACTGCGCCCTGCCTGCCCGTCTGCCGTGGGTGAATGGACACAGCCAGATCCGCACTGCGCCCTGCCTGACCGTCTCCCGTGGGTGAGTGGACACAGCCAGATCCGCACTGCGCCCTGCCTGCCCGTCTCCCATGGGTGAGTGGACACAGCCAGATCCACACTGCGCCCTGCCTGCCCGTCTGCCGTGGGTGAATGGAAACAGCCAGATCCGCACTGCGCCCTGCCTGACCGTCTCCCGTGGGTGAGTGGACACAGCCAGATCCGCACTGCGCCCTGCCTGCCAGTCTCCCGTGGGTGAGTGGACACAGCCAGATCCGCACTGCACCTTGCCTGCCCGTCTCCCGTCAGTGAGTGGACACAGCCAAATCCGCACTGTGCCCTGCCTGCCCGTCTCCCGTGGGTGAGTGGACACAGCCAGATCCGCACTGCGCGCTGCCTGCCCGTATCCCGTGGGCGAGTAGACACAGCCAGATCCGCACTGCGCCCTGCCTGACCGCCTGCCGTGGGTGAGTGGACACAGCCAGATCCGCACTGCGCCCTGCCTGCCCGTCTCCCTTGGGCGAGTGGACACAGCCAGATCCGCACTGCGCCCTGCCTGCCCTTCTACCATGGGTGAGTGGACAAAGCCAGATCCGCACTGCGCCCTGCCTGACCGTCTGCCGTGGGTGAGTGGACACAGCCAGATCCGCACTGCGCCCTGCCTGCCCGTCTCCCGTGGGTGAGTGGACACAGCCAGATCCGCACTGCGCCCTGCCTGCCCTTCTGCCGTGTGTGAGTGGTCACAGCCAGATCCGCACTGCGCCCTGCCTGCCCGTCTCCCGTGGGTGAGTGGACACAGCCAGATCCGCACTGCGCCTTGCCTGCCCGTCTCCTGTCAGTGAGTGGACACAGCCAGATCCGCACTGCGCCCTGCCTGCCCGTCTCCCGTGGGCTAGTGGACACAGCCAGATCCGCACTGCGCCCTGCCTGCCGGTCTTCCGTGGGCGAGTGGACACAGCCAGATCCGCACTGCGCCCTGCCTGCCTTTCTGCCGTGGGTGAGTGGACACAGTCAGATCCGCACTGCGCCCTGCCTGACCGTCTGCTGTGGGTGAGTGGACACAGCCAGATCCACACTGCGACCTGCCTGCCCGTCTGCCGTGGGCTTGTGGACACAGCCCGATCCGCACTGCGCCCTGCCTGACCGTCTGCCGTGGGCGAGTGGACACAGCCAGATCCGCACTGCGCCCTGCCTGCCCGTCTGCCGTGGGCAAGTGGACACAGCCAGATCCGCACTGCGCCCTGCCTGACCGTCTGACGTGGATGAGTGGACACAACCAGATCCACACAGCGCCCTGCCTGCCCCTCTGCCGTGGGCGAGTGGAAACAGCCAGATCCGCACTTTGCCCTGCCTGACCGTCTGCCGTGGGCGAGTGGACACAGCCAGATCCGCACTGCGCCCTGCCTGCCCTTCTGTCGTGGGTGAGTGGACACAGCCAGATCCGCACTGCGCCCTGCCTAACCGCCTGCCGTGGGTGAGTGGACACAGCCAGATCCGCACTGCGCCCTGCCTGCCCGTCTCCCGGGGGCGAGTGGACACAGCCAGATCCGCACTGCGCCCTGCCTGCCCTTCTGCCGTGGGTGAGTGGACACAGCCAGATCCGCAATGCGCTCTACCTGACCATCTGCCGTGGGTTTGTGGACACAGCCAGATCCGCACTGCGCCTTGCCTCCCCGTCTCCCGTCAGTGAGCGGACACAGCCAGATCCGCACTGCGCCCTGCCTGCCCGTCTGTCGTGGGTGAGTGGACACAGCCAGATCCGCACTGCGCCTTGCCTGCTCGTCTCCCGTCGGTGAGTGGACACAGCCAGATCCACACTGCGCCCTGCCTGCCCGTCTCCCGTGGGTGAGTGGACACAGCCAGATCCGCACTGCGCCCTGCCTGCCCGTCTCAGGTGGGCGAGTGGACACAGCCAGATCCACACTGCGCCCTGCCTGCCCGTCTCCCGTGGGTGAGTGGACACAGCCAGATCCCCACTGCGCCCTGCCTGCCCATCTCCAGTGGGCGAGTGGACACAGCCAGATCCACACTGCGCCCTGCCTGCCCGTCTGCCGTGGGTGAATGGACACAGCCAGATCCGCACTGCGCCCTGCCTGACCGTCTCCCGTGGGTGAGTGGACACAGCCAGATCCGCACTGCGCCCTGCCTGCCCGTCTCCCATGGGTGAGTGGACACAGCCAGATCCACACTGCGCCCTGCCTGCCCGTCTGCCGTGGGTGAATGGAAACAGCCAGATCCGCACTGCGCCCTGCCTGACCGTCTCCCGTGGGTGAGTGGACACAGCCAGATCCGCACTGCGCCCTGCCTGCCAGTCTCCCGTGGGTGAGTGGACACAGCCAGATCCGCACTGCACCTTGCCTGCCCGTCTCCCGTCAGTGAGTGGACACAGCCAAATCCGCACTGTGCCCTGCCTGCCCGTCTCCCGTGGGTGAGTGGACACAGCCAGATCCGCACTGCGCGCTGCCTGCCCGTATCCCGTGGGCGAGTAGACACAGCCAGATCCGCACTGCGCCCTGCCTGACCGCCTGCCGTGGGTGAGTGGACACAGCCAGATCCGCACTGCGCCCTGCCTGCCCGTCTCCCGTGGGCGAGTGGACACAGCCAGATCCGCACTGCGCCCTGCCTGCCCTTCTACCATGGGTGAGTGGACAAAGCCAGATCCGCACTGCGCCCTGCCTGACCGTCTGCCGTGGGTGAGTGGACACAGCCAGATCCGCACTGCGCCCTGCCTGCCCGTCTCCCGTGGGTGAGTGGACACAGCCAGATCCGCACTGCGCCCTGCCTGACCGTCTGCCGTGTGTGAGTGGTCACAGCCAGATCCGCACTGCGCCCTGCCTGCCCGTCTCCCGTGGGTGAGTGGACACAGCCAGATCCGCACTGCGCCTTGCCTGCCCGTCTCCTGTCAGTGAGTGGACACAGCCAGATCCGCACTGCGCCCTGCCTGCCCGTCTCCCGTGGGCTAGTGGACACAGCCAGATCCGCACTGCGCCCTGCCTGCCGGTCTTCCGTGGGTGAGTGGACACAGCCAGATCCGCACTGCGCCCTGCGTGCCCGTCTGCCGTGGGCGAGTGGACACAGCCAGATCCGCACTGCGCCCTAACTGATCGTCTGCCGTGGGTGAGTGGACACAGCCAGAACCACACTGCGCCCTGCCTGCCCGTCTGCCGTGGGCGAGTGGACACAGCCAGATCCGCACTGCGCCCTGCCTGACAGTCTGCCGTCGGTGAGTGGACACAGCCAGATCCGCACTGCGCCCTGCCTAACCGCCTGGCGTGGGTGAGTGGACACAGCCAGATCCGCACTGCGCCCTGCCTCCCCGTCTCCCGTCAGTGAGTGGACACAGCCAGATCCGCACTGCACCTTGCCTGCCCGTCTCCCGTCAGTGAGTGGACACAGCCAGATCCGCACTGCGCCCTGCCTGCCCGTCTCCCGTGGGTGAGTGGACACAGCCAGATCCGCACTGCGTGCTGCCTGCCCGTCTCCCGTGGGCGAGTCGAAACAGCCAGATCCGCACTGCGCGCTGCCTGCCCGTCTGTCGTGGGCGAGTGGACACAGCCATATCCGCACTGCGCCCTGCCTGCCCGTCTGCCGTGGGTGAGCGGACACAGCCAGATCCACACTGCGGCCTCCCTGCCCGTCTGCCGTGGGTGAGTGGACACAGCCAGATCCGCACTGCGCCCTGCCTGACTGTCTCCCGTGGGTGAGTGGACACAGCCAGATACGCACTGCGCCTTGCCTGCCCGTCTCACGTGGGTGAGTGGACACAGCCAGATCCGCACTGCGCCCTACCTGCACGTCTCCCGTAGGCGAGTGGACACAGCCAGATCCACACTGCGCCCTGCCTTCCCGTCTGCCGTGGGCGAGTGCACACAGCCAGATCCGCACTGCGCACTACCTGACCGTCTGCTGTGGGTGAGTCGACACAGCCAGATCCGCACTGCGCCCTGCCTGCCCATCTGTCGTGGGCGAGTGGACACAGCCAGATCCGCACTGCGCCCTGCCTGCCCTTCTGCCGTGGGTGAGTGGACACAGCCAGATCCGCACTGCGCCCTGCCTGACCGTCTGCCGTGGGTGAGTGGACACAGCCAGATCCACACTGCGCCCTGCCTGCCCGTCTGCCGTGGGCTTGTGGTCACAGCCAGATCCGCACTGCGCCCTACCTGCCCGTCTCCCGTAGGCGAGTGGACACAGCCAGATCCACACTGCGCCCTGCCTGCCCTTCTGCCGTGGGTGAGTGGACACAGCCAGATCCGCACTGCGCGCTGCCTGCCCGTCTCCCGTGGGCGAGTAGAAACAGCCAGATCCGCACTGCGCGCTGCCTGCCCCTCTGTCGTGGGCGAGAGGACACAGCCATATCCGCACTGCGCTCTGCCTGCCCGTCTGCCGTGGGTGAGTGGACACAGCCAGATCCACACTGCGCTTTGCGTGACCATCTGCCGTGGGTGAGTGGACACCGCCAGATCCGCACTGCGCCCTGCCTGCCCGTCTCCCGTGGGTGAGTGGACACAGCCAGATCCACACTGCGTCCTGCCTTCCCGTCTGCCGTGGGTGAGTGGAAACAGCCAGATCCGCACTGCGCCCTGCCTGACCGTCTCCCGTGGGTGAGTGGACACAGCCAGATCCGCACTGCGCCTTGCCTGCCCGTCTCACGTGGGTGAGTGGACACAGCCAGATCCGCACTGCGCCCTGCCTGTCCGTCCTTCGTGGATGAGTGGACACCGCCAGATCCGCACTGCGCCCTGCCTGCCCGTCGCCCGTCAGTGAGTGGACACAGCCAGATCCGCACTGCGCCCTGCCTTACCGTCTGCCGTCGGTGAGTGGACACAGCCAGATCCGCACTGCGCCCTGCCTGCCCGTCTGCCGTGGGCGAGTGGACACAGCCCGATCCGCACTGCGCCCTGCCTGACCGTCTGCCGTGGGTGAGTGCACACAGCCAGATCCGCACTGCGCCCTGCCTGCCCGTCTGCCGTGGGCGAGTGGACACTGCCAGATCCGCACTGCGCCCTGCCTGACGGTCAGCCGTGGGTGAGTGGACACAGCCAGATCCACACTGCGCCCTGCCTGCCCCTCTGCCGTGGGCGAGTGGACACAGCCAGATCCGCACTGCGCCCTTCCTGACCGTCTGCCGTGGGTGAGTGGACACAGCCAGATCCGCACTGCGCGCTGCCTGCCCGTCTCCCGTGGGCGAGTGGAAACAGCCAGATCCGCACTGCGCGCTGCCTGCCCGTCTCCCGTGGGTGAGTGGACACAGCCAGATCCGCACTGCGCCCTTCCTGACCGTCTCCCGTGGGTGAGTGGACACAGCCAGATCCGCACTGCGGCTTGCCTGCCCGTCACACGTGGGTGAGAGGACACAGCCAGATCCGCACTGCGCCCTACCTGCCCGTCTCTCGTTGGTGAGTGGACACAGCCAGATCCGCACTGCGCCCTGCCTGACCGTCCTTCGTGGGTGAGTGGACACCGCCAGATCCGCACTGCGCCCTGCCTGCCTGTCTCCCGTGGGTGAGTGGACACAGCCAGATCCGCACTGCGCCCTGCATGCCCGTCTCCCGTCAGTGAGTGGACACAGCCAGATCCGCACTGCGCTCTGCCTGACCGCCTGCCGTTGGTGAGTGGACACAGCCAGATCCGCACTGCGCCCTGCCTGACCATCTGCCGTGGGTGAGTGGACACAGCCAGATCCGCACTGCGCCCTGCCTGACCGTCTGCCGTGGGTGAGTGGACACAGCCAGATCCACACTGCGCCCTGCCTGACCGTCTGCCGTAGGCGAGTGGACACAGCCAGATCCGCACTGCGCCCTGCCTGCCCGTCTGCTGTGGGTGAGTGGACACAGCCAGATCCACACTGCGTCCTGCCTGTCCCTATGATGTGGGCGAGTGGACACAGCCAGATCCGCACTGGGCCCTGCCTGACCGTCTGCCGTGGGTGAGTGGACACAGCCAGATCTGCACTGCGCCCTGCCTGACCGCCTGCCGTGGGTGAGTGGACACAGCCAGATCCGCACTGCGCCCTGCCTTTCCGTCTCCCGTGGGCGAGTGGACACAGCCTGATCCGCACTGCGCCCTGCCTGCCCTTCTGCCGTGGGTGAGTGTACACAGCCAGATCCGCACTGCGCCCTGCCTGACCGCCTGTCGTGGGTGAGTGGACACAGCCAGATCCGCACTGCGCCCTGCCTGACCGCCTGTCGTGGGTGAGTGGACACAGCCAGATCCGCACTGCGCCCTGCCTGCCCGTCTGCCGTGGGTGAGTGGACACAGCCAGATCCACACTGCGCCCTGCCTGCCCGTCTGCCGTGGGTGAGTGGACACAGCCAGATCCGCACTGCGCCCTTCCTGACCATCTCCCGTGGGTGAGTGGTCACAGCCAGATCCGCACTGCGGCTTGCCTGCCCGTCACACGTGGGTGAGTGGACACAGCCAGATCCGCACTGCGCCCTACCTGCCCGTCTCCCGTTGGTGAGTGGACACAGCCAGATCCACACTGCGCCCTGCCTGCCCTTCTGCCGTGGGTGAGTGGACACAGCCAGATCCGCACTGCGCCCTGCCTAACCGCCTGCCGTGGGTGAGTGGACATAGCCAGATCCGCACTGCGCCCTGCCTGCCCGTCTCCCGGGGGTGAGTGGACACAGCCAGATCCGCACTGCGCCCTACCTGACCATCTGCCGTGGGTTTGTGGACACAGCCAGATCCGCACTGCGCCTTGCCTGCCCGTCTCCCGTCAGTGAGTGGACACAGCCAGATCCGCACTGCGCCCTGTCTGCCCGTCTGCCGTGTGTGAGTGGACACAGCCAGATCCGCATTGCGCCATGCCTGCCCGTCTCCCGTCAGTGAGTGGACACAGCCAGATCCGCACTGCGCGCAGCCTGCCCGTCTCCCGTGGGTGAGTGGACACAGCCAGATCCGCACTGCGCCCTGCCTGCCCGTCTCCAGTGGGCGAGTGGACATAGCCAGATCCGCACTGCGCCCTGCCTGCCCGTCTCCAGTGGGCGTGTGGACACAGCCAGATCCACACTGCGCCCTGCCTGCCCGTCTGCCGTGGGTGAGTGGACACAGCCAGATCCGCACTGCACCTTGCCTGCCCGTCTCCCGTCAGTGAGTGGACACAGCCAGATCCGCACTGCGCCCTGCCTGCCCGTCTGCCGTGGGTGAGTGGACACAGCCAGATCCGCACTGCGCCCTGCCTCCCCGTCTCCCGGGGGCGAGTGGACACAGCCAGATCCGCACTGCGCCCTGCCTGCCTTTCTGCCGTGGGTGAGTGGACACAGTCAGATCCGCACTGCGCCCTGCCTGACCGTCTGCTGTGGGTGAGTGGACACAGCCAGATCCACACTGCGACCTGCCTGCCCGTCTGCCGTGGGCTTGTGGACACAGCCCGATCCGCACTGCGCCCTGCCTGACCGTCTGCCGTGGGCGAGTGGACACAGCCAGATCCGCACTGCGCCCTGCCTGCCCGTCTGCCGTGGGCAAGTGGACACAGCCAGATCCGCACTGCGCCCTGCCTGACCGTCTGACGTGGATGAGTGGACACAACCAGATCCACACAGCGCCCTGCCTGCCCCTCTGCCGTGGGCGAGTGGAAACAGCCAGATCCGCACTTTGCCCTGCCTGACCGTCTGCCGTGGGCGAGTGGACACAGCCAGATCCGCACTGCGCCCTGCCTGCCCTTCTGTCGTGGGTGAGTGGACACAGCCAGATCCGCACTGCGCCCTGCCTAACCGCCTGCCGTGGGTGAGTGGACACAGCCAGATCCGCACTGCGCCCTGCCTGCCCGTCTCCCGGGGGCGAGTGGACACAGCCAGATCCGCACTGCGCCCTGCCTGCCCTTCTGCCGTGGGTGAGTGGACA
Source organism: Microcebus murinus (assembly GCF_040939455.1). NCBI lineage: Eukaryota > Metazoa > Chordata > Mammalia > Primates > Cheirogaleidae > Microcebus > Microcebus murinus. The sequence goes on from NC_134126.1 coordinate 1,364,187, forward strand.
CAGCCAGATCCGCAATGCGCTCTACCTGACCATCAGCCGTGGGTTTGTGGACACAGCCAGATCCGCACTGCGCCTTGCCTCCCCGTCTCCCGTCAGTGAGCGGACACAGCCAGATCCGCACTGCGCCCTGCCTGCCCGTCTGTCGTGGGTGAGTGGACACAGCCAGATCCGCACTGCGCCTTGCCTGCTCGTCTCCCGTCGGTGAGTGGACACAGCCAGATCCACACTGCGCCCTGCCTGCCCGTCTCCCGTGGGTGAGTGGACACAGCCAGATCCGCACTGCGCCCTGCCTGCCCGTCTCAGGTGGGCGAGTGGACACAGCCAGATCCACACTGCGCCCTGCCTGCCCGTCTCCCGTGGGTGAGTGGACACAGCCAGATCCCCACTGCGCCCTGCCTGCCCATCTCCAGTGGGCGAGTGGACACAGCCAGATCCACACTGCGCCCTGCCTGCCCGTCTGCCGTGGGTGAATGGACACAGCCAGATCCGCACTGCGCCCTGCCTGACCGTCTCCCGTGGGTGAGTGGACACAGCCAGATCCACACTGCGCCCTGCCTGCCCGTCTCCCATGGGTGAGTGGACACAGCCAGATCCACACTGCGCCCTGCCTGCCCGTCTGCCGTGGGTGAATGGAAACAGCCAGATCCGCACTGCGCCCTGCCTGACCGTCTCCCGTGGGTGAGTGGACACAGCCAGATCCGCACTGCGCCCTGCCTGCCAGTCTCCCGTGGGTGAGTGGACACAGCCAGATCCGCACTGCACCTTGCCTGCCCGTCTCCCGTCAGTGAGTGGACACAGCCAAATCCGCACTGTGCCCTGCCTGCCCGTCTCCCGTGGGTGAGTGGACACAGCCAGATCCGCACTGCGCGCTGCCTGCCCGTATCCCGTGGGCGAGTAGACACAGCCAGATCCGCACTGCGCCCTGCCTGACCGCCTGCCGTGGGTGAGTGGACACAGCCAGATCCGCACTGCGCCCTGCCTGCCCGTCTCCCTTGGGCGAGTGGACACAGCCAGATCCGCACTGCGCCCTGCCTGCCCTTCTACCATGGGTGAGTGGACAAAGCCAGATCCGCACTGCGCCCTGCCTGACCGTCTGCCGTGGGTGAGTGGACACAGCCAGATCCGCACTGCGCCCTGCCTGCCCGTCTCCCGTGGGTGAGTGGACACAGCCAGATCCGCACTGCGCCCTGCCTGCCCTTCTGCCGTGTGTGAGTGGTCACAGCCAGATCCGCACTGCGCCCTGCCTGCCCGTCTCCCGTGGGTGAGTGGACACAGCCAGATCCGCACTGCGCCTTGCCTGCCCGTCTCCTGTCAGTGAGTGGACACAGCCAGATCCGCACTGCGCCCTGCCTGCCCGTCTCCCGTGGGCTAGTGGACACAGCCAGATCCGCACTGCGCCCTGCCTGCCGGTCTTCCGTGGGCGAGTGGACACAGCCAGATCCGCACTGCGCCCTGCCTGCCTTTCTGCCGTGGGTGAGTGGACACAGTCAGATCCGCACTGCGCCCTGCCTGACCGTCTGCTGTGGGTGAGTGGACACAGCCAGATCCACACTGCGACCTGCCTGCCCGTCTGCCGTGGGCTTGTGGACACAGCCCGATCCGCACTGCGCCCTGCCTGACCGTCTGCCGTGGGCGAGTGGACACAGCCAGATCCGCACTGCGCCCTGCCTGCCCGTCTGCCGTGGGCAAGTGGACACAGCCAGATCCGCACTGCGCCCTGCCTGACCGTCTGACGTGGATGAGTGGACACAACCAGATCCACACAGCGCCCTGCCTGCCCCTCTGCCGTGGGCGAGTGGAAACAGCCAGATCCGCACTTTGCCCTGCCTGACCGTCTGCCGTGGGCGAGTGGACACAGCCAGATCCGCACTGCGCCCTGCCTGCCCTTCTGTCGTGGGTGAGTGGACACAGCCAGATCCGCACTGCGCCCTGCCTAACCGCCTGCCGTGGGTGAGTGGACACAGCCAGATCCGCACTGCGCCCTGCCTGCCCGTCTCCCGGGGGCGAGTGGACACAGCCAGATCCGCACTGCGCCCTGCCTGCCCTTCTGCCGTGGGTGAGTGGACACAGCCAGATCCGCAATGCGCTCTACCTGACCATCTGCCGTGGGTTTGTGGACACAGCCAGATCCGCACTGCGCCTTGCCTCCCCGTCTCCCGTCAGTGAGCGGACACAGCCAGATCCGCACTGCGCCCTGCCTGCCCGTCTGTCGTGGGTGAGTGGACACAGCCAGATCCGCACTGCGCCTTGCCTGCTCGTCTCCCGTCGGTGAGTGGACACAGCCAGATCCACACTGCGCCCTGCCTGCCCGTCTCCCGTGGGTGAGTGGACACAGCCAGATCCGCACTGCGCCCTGCCTGCCCGTCTCAGGTGGGCGAGTGGACACAGCCAGATCCACACTGCGCCCTGCCTGCCCGTCTCCCGTGGGTGAGTGGACACAGCCAGATCCCCACTGCGCCCTGCCTGCCCATCTCCAGTGGGCGAGTGGACACAGCCAGATCCACACTGCGCCCTGCCTGCCCGTCTGCCGTGGGTGAATGGACACAGCCAGATCCGCACTGCGCCCTGCCTGACCGTCTCCCGTGGGTGAGTGGACACAGCCAGATCCGCACTGCGCCCTGCCTGCCCGTCTCCCATGGGTGAGTGGACACAGCCAGATCCACACTGCGCCCTGCCTGCCCGTCTGCCGTGGGTGAATGGAAACAGCCAGATCCGCACTGCGCCCTGCCTGACCGTCTCCCGTGGGTGAGTGGACACAGCCAGATCCGCACTGCGCCCTGCCTGCCAGTCTCCCGTGGGTGAGTGGACACAGCCAGATCCGCACTGCACCTTGCCTGCCCGTCTCCCGTCAGTGAGTGGACACAGCCAAATCCGCACTGTGCCCTGCCTGCCCGTCTCCCGTGGGTGAGTGGACACAGCCAGATCCGCACTGCGCGCTGCCTGCCCGTATCCCGTGGGCGAGTAGACACAGCCAGATCCGCACTGCGCCCTGCCTGACCGCCTGCCGTGGGTGAGTGGACACAGCCAGATCCGCACTGCGCCCTGCCTGCCCGTCTCCCGTGGGCGAGTGGACACAGCCAGATCCGCACTGCGCCCTGCCTGCCCTTCTACCATGGGTGAGTGGACAAAGCCAGATCCGCACTGCGCCCTGCCTGACCGTCTGCCGTGGGTGAGTGGACACAGCCAGATCCGCACTGCGCCCTGCCTGCCCGTCTCCCGTGGGTGAGTGGACACAGCCAGATCCGCACTGCGCCCTGCCTGACCGTCTGCCGTGTGTGAGTGGTCACAGCCAGATCCGCACTGCGCCCTGCCTGCCCGTCTCCCGTGGGTGAGTGGACACAGCCAGATCCGCACTGCGCCTTGCCTGCCCGTCTCCTGTCAGTGAGTGGACACAGCCAGATCCGCACTGCGCCCTGCCTGCCCGTCTCCCGTGGGCTAGTGGACACAGCCAGATCCGCACTGCGCCCTGCCTGCCGGTCTTCCGTGGGTGAGTGGACACAGCCAGATCCGCACTGCGCCCTGCGTGCCCGTCTGCCGTGGGCGAGTGGACACAGCCAGATCCGCACTGCGCCCTAACTGATCGTCTGCCGTGGGTGAGTGGACACAGCCAGAACCACACTGCGCCCTGCCTGCCCGTCTGCCGTGGGCGAGTGGACACAGCCAGATCCGCACTGCGCCCTGCCTGACAGTCTGCCGTCGGTGAGTGGACACAGCCAGATCCGCACTGCGCCCTGCCTAACCGCCTGGCGTGGGTGAGTGGACACAGCCAGATCCGCACTGCGCCCTGCCTCCCCGTCTCCCGTCAGTGAGTGGACACAGCCAGATCCGCACTGCACCTTGCCTGCCCGTCTCCCGTCAGTGAGTGGACACAGCCAGATCCGCACTGCGCCCTGCCTGCCCGTCTCCCGTGGGTGAGTGGACACAGCCAGATCCGCACTGCGTGCTGCCTGCCCGTCTCCCGTGGGCGAGTCGAAACAGCCAGATCCGCACTGCGCGCTGCCTGCCCGTCTGTCGTGGGCGAGTGGACACAGCCATATCCGCACTGCGCCCTGCCTGCCCGTCTGCCGTGGGTGAGCGGACACAGCCAGATCCACACTGCGGCCTCCCTGCCCGTCTGCCGTGGGTGAGTGGACACAGCCAGATCCGCACTGCGCCCTGCCTGACTGTCTCCCGTGGGTGAGTGGACACAGCCAGATACGCACTGCGCCTTGCCTGCCCGTCTCACGTGGGTGAGTGGACACAGCCAGATCCGCACTGCGCCCTACCTGCACGTCTCCCGTAGGCGAGTGGACACAGCCAGATCCACACTGCGCCCTGCCTTCCCGTCTGCCGTGGGCGAGTGCACACAGCCAGATCCGCACTGCGCACTACCTGACCGTCTGCTGTGGGTGAGTCGACACAGCCAGATCCGCACTGCGCCCTGCCTGCCCATCTGTCGTGGGCGAGTGGACACAGCCAGATCCGCACTGCGCCCTGCCTGCCCTTCTGCCGTGGGTGAGTGGACACAGCCAGATCCGCACTGCGCCCTGCCTGACCGTCTGCCGTGGGTGAGTGGACACAGCCAGATCCACACTGCGCCCTGCCTGCCCGTCTGCCGTGGGCTTGTGGTCACAGCCAGATCCGCACTGCGCCCTACCTGCCCGTCTCCCGTAGGCGAGTGGACACAGCCAGATCCACACTGCGCCCTGCCTGCCCTTCTGCCGTGGGTGAGTGGACACAGCCAGATCCGCACTGCGCGCTGCCTGCCCGTCTCCCGTGGGCGAGTAGAAACAGCCAGATCCGCACTGCGCGCTGCCTGCCCCTCTGTCGTGGGCGAGAGGACACAGCCATATCCGCACTGCGCTCTGCCTGCCCGTCTGCCGTGGGTGAGTGGACACAGCCAGATCCACACTGCGCTTTGCGTGACCATCTGCCGTGGGTGAGTGGACACCGCCAGATCCGCACTGCGCCCTGCCTGCCCGTCTCCCGTGGGTGAGTGGACACAGCCAGATCCACACTGCGTCCTGCCTTCCCGTCTGCCGTGGGTGAGTGGAAACAGCCAGATCCGCACTGCGCCCTGCCTGACCGTCTCCCGTGGGTGAGTGGACACAGCCAGATCCGCACTGCGCCTTGCCTGCCCGTCTCACGTGGGTGAGTGGACACAGCCAGATCCGCACTGCGCCCTGCCTGTCCGTCCTTCGTGGATGAGTGGACACCGCCAGATCCGCACTGCGCCCTGCCTGCCCGTCTCCCGTCAGTGAGTGGACACAGCCAGATCCGCACTGCGCCCTGCCTTACCGTCTGCCGTCGGTGAGTGGACACAGCCAGATCCGCACTGCGCCCTGCCTGCCCGTCTGCCGTGGGCGAGTGGACACAGCCCGATCCGCACTGCGCCCTGCCTGACCGTCTGCCGTGGGTGAGTGCACACAGCCAGATCCGCACTGCGCCCTGCCTGCCCGTCTGCCGTGGGCGAGTGGACACTGCCAGATCCGCACTGCGCCCTGCCTGACGGTCAGCCGTGGGTGAGTGGACACAGCCAGATCCACACTGCGCCCTGCCTGCCCCTCTGCCGTGGGCGAGTGGACACAGCCAGATCCGCACTGCGCCCTTCCTGACCGTCTGCCGTGGGTGAGTGGACACAGCCAGATCCGCACTGCGCGCTGCCTGCCCGTCTCCCGTGGGCGAGTGGAAACAGCCAGATCCGCACTGCGCGCTGCCTGCCCGTCTCCCGTGGGTGAGTGGACACAGCCAGATCCGCACTGCGCCCTTCCTGACCATCTCCCGTGGGTGAGTGGACACAGCCAGATCCGCACTGCGGCTTGCCTGCCCGTCACACGTGGGTGAGAGGACACAGCCAGATCCGCACTGCGCCCTACCTGCCCGTCTCTCGTTGGTGAGTGGACACAGCCAGATCCGCACTGCGCCCTGCCTGACCGTCCTTCGTGGGTGAGTGGACACCGCCAGATCCGCACTGCGCCCTGCCTGCCTGTCTCCCGTGGGTGAGTGGACACAGCCAGATCCGCACTGCGCCCTGCATGCCCGTCTCCCGTCAGTGAGTGGACACAGCCAGATCCGCACTGCGCTCTGCCTGACCGCCTGCCGTTGGTGAGTGGACACAGCCAGATCCGCACTGCGCCCTGCCTGACCATCTGCCGTGGGTGAGTGGACACAGCCAGATCCGCACTGCGCCCTGCCTGACCGTCTGCCGTGGGTGAGTGGACACAGCCAGATCCACACTGCGCCCTGCCTGACCGTCTGCCGTAGGCGAGTGGACACAGCCAGATCCGCACTGCGCCCTGCCTGCCCGTCTGCTGTGGGTGAGTGGACACAGCCAGATCCACACTGCGTCCTGCCTGTCCCTATGATGTGGGCGAGTGGACACAGCCAGATCCGCACTGGGCCCTGCCTGACCGTCTGCCGTGGGTGAGTGGACACAGCCAGATCTGCACTGCGCCCTGCCTGACCGCCTGCCGTGGGTGAGTGGACACAGCCAGATCCGCACTGCGCCCTGCCTTTCCGTCTCCCGTGGGCGAGTGGACACAGCCTGATCCGCACTGCGCCCTGCCTGCCCTTCTGCCGTGGGTGAGTGTACACAGCCAGATCCGCACTGCGCCCTGCCTGACCGCCTGTCGTGGGTGAGTGGACACAGCCAGATCCGCACTGCGCCCTGCCTGACCGCCTGTCGTGGGTGAGTGGACACAGCCAGATCCGCACTGCGCCCTGCCTGCCCGTCTGCCGTGGGTGAGTGGACACAGCCAGATCCACACTGCGCCCTGCCTGCCCGTCTGCCGTGGGTGAGTGGACACAGCCAGATCCGCACTGCGCCCTTCCTGACCATCTCCCGTGGGTGAGTGGTCACAGCCAGATCCGCACTGCGGCTTGCCTGCCCGTCACACGTGGGTGAGTGGACACAGCCAGATCCGCACTGCGCCCTACCTGCCCGTCTCCCGTTGGTGAGTGGACACAGCCAGATCCACACTGCGCCCTGCCTGACCGTCCTTCGTGGGTGAGTGGACACCGCCAGATCCGCACTGCGCCCTGCCTGCCCGTCTCCCGTGGGTGAGTGGACATAGCCCGATCCGCACTGCGCCCTGCCTGCCCGTCTCCCGTCAGTGAGTGGACACAGCCAGATCCGCACTGCGCTCTGCCTGACCGCCTGCCGTTGGTGAGTGGACACAGCCAGATCCGCTCTGCGCCCTGCCTGACCGTCTGCCGTGGGTGAGTGGACACAGCCAGATCCGCACTGCGCCCTGCCTGACCGTCTGCCGTGGGTGAGTGGACACAGCCAGATCCACACTGCGCCCTGCCTGCCCCTGTGCCGTGGGCGAGTGGACACAGCCAGATCCGCACTGCGCCGTGCCTGACCGCCTGCCGTGGGTGAGTGGACACAGCCAGATCCACACTGCGCTTTGCCTGACCGTCTGCCGTGGGTGAGTGGACACCGCCAGATCCGCACTGCGCTCTGCCTGCCCGTCTCCCGTGGGTGAGTGGACACAGCCAGATCCACACTGCGTCCTGCCTGCCCGTCTGCCGTGGGTGAGTGGACACAGCCAGATCCGCACTGCGCCCTGCCTGACCTTCTCCCGTGGGTGAGTGGACACAGCCAGATCCGCACTGCGCCTTGCCTGCCCGTCTCACGTGGGTGAGTGGACACAGCCAGATCCGCACTGCGCCCTACCTGCACGTCTCCCGTGGGTGAGTGGACACAGCCAGATGCGCACTGCACCCTGCCTGTCCGTCCTTCGTGGATGAGTGGACACCGCCAGATCCGCACTGCGCCCTGCCTGCCCGTCTCCCGTGGGTGAGTGGACACAGCCAGATCCGCACTGCGCTCTGCCTGCCCGTCTCCCGTCAGTGAGTGGACACAGCCAGATCCGCACTGCGCCCTGCCTGACCGTATGCTGTCGGTGAGTGGACACAGCCAGATCCGCACTGCGCCCTGCCTGCCCGTCTGCCGTGGGCGAGTGGACACAGCCCGATCCGCACTGCGCCCTGCCTGACCGTCTGCCGTGGGTGAGTGGACACAGCCAGATCCGCACTGCGCCCTGCCTGCCCGTCTGCCGTGGGCGAGTGGACACTGCCAGATCCGCACTGCGCCCTGCCTGACGGTCAGCCGTGGGTGAGTGGACACAGCCAGATCCACACTGCGCCCTGCCTGCCCCTCTGCCGTGGGCGAGTGGACACAGCCAGATCCGCACTGCGCCCTGCCTGCCCGTCTCCCGTGGGTGAGTGGACACAGCCAGATCCGCACTGCGCCTTGCCTGCCCGTCTCCTGTCAGTGAGTGGACACAGCCAGATCCGCACTGCGCCCTGCCTGCCCGTCTCCCGTGGGCGAGTGGACACAGCCAGATCCGCACTGCGCCCTGCCTGCCGGTCTTCCGTGGGTGAGTGGACACAGCCAGATCCGCACTGCGCCCTGCCTGCCCGTCTGCCGTGGGCGAGTGGACACAGCCAGATCCGCACTGCGCCCTACCTTATCGTCTGCCGTGGGTGAGTGGACACAGCCAGAACCACACTGCGCCCTGCCTGCCCGTCTGCCGTGGGCGAGTGGACACAGCCAGATCCGCACTGCGCCCTGCCTGACAGTCTGCCGTCGGTGAGTGGACACAGCCAGATCCGCACTGCGCCCTGCCTAACCGCCTGCCGTGGGTGAGTGGACACAGCCAGATCCGCACTGCGCCCTGCCTCCCCGTCTCCCGTCAGTGAGTGGACACAGCCAGTCCGCACTGCACCTTGCCTGCCCGTCTCCCGTCAGTGAGTGGACACAGCCAGATCCGCACTGCGCCCTGCCTGCCCGTCTCCCGTGGGTGAGTTGACACAGCCAGATCCGCACTGCGTGCTGCCTGCCCGTCTCCCGTGGGCGAGTCGAAACAGCCAGATCCGCACTGCGCGCTGCCTGCCCGTCTATCGTGGGCGAGTGGACACAGCCATATCCGCACTGCGCCCTGCCTGCCCGTCTGCCGTGGGTGAGCGGACACAGCCAGATCCACACTGCGCCCTGCCTGCCCGTCTGCCGTGGGTGAGTGGACACAGCCAGATCCGCACTGCGCCCTGCCTGACTGTCTCCCGTGGGTGAGTGGACACAGCCAGATCCGCACTGCGCCTTGCCTGCCCGTCTCACGTGGGTGAGTGGACACAGCCAGATCCGCACTGCGCCCTACCTGCCCGTCTCCCGTAGGCGAGTGGACACAGCCAGATCCACACTGCGCCCTGCCTGCCCGTCTGCCGTGGGCGAGTGCACACAGCCAGATCCGCACTGCGCACTACCTGACCGTCTGCTGTGGGTGAGTCGACACAGCCAGATCCGCACTGCGCCCTGCCTGCCCATCTGTCGTGGGCGAGTGGACACAGTCAGATCCGCACTGCGCCCTGCCTGCCCTTCTGCCGTGGGTGAGTGGACACAGCCAGATCCGCACTGCGCCCTGCCTGACCGTCTGCCGTGGGTGAGTGGACACAGCCAGATCCACACTGCGCCCTGCCTGCCCGTCTGCCGTGGGCTTGTGGTCACAGCCCGATCCGCACTGCGCCCTGCCTGACCGTCTGCCGTGGGCGAGTGGACACAGCCAGATCCGCACTGCGCCCTGCCTTCCCATCTGCCGTGGGCGAGTGGACACAGCCAGATCCGCACTGCGCCCTGCCTGACCGTCTGACGTGGGTGAGTGGACACAGCCAGATCCACACTGCGCCCTCTCTCCCCCTCTGCCGTGGGCGAGTGGAAACAGCCAGATCCGCACTTTGCCCTGCCTGACCGTATGCCGTGGGTGAGTGAACACAGCCAGATCCGCACTGCGCCATGCCTGCCCGTCTCCCGTGGGCGAGTGGACACAGCCAGATCCGCACTGCGCCCTGCCTGCCCGTCTCCAGTGGGCGAGTGGACACAGCCAGATCCGCACTGCGCCCTGCCTAACCGCCTGCCGTGGGTGAGTGGACACAGCCAGATCCGCACTGCGCCCTGCCTAACCGCATGCCGTCGGTGAGTGGACACAGCCAGATCCGCACTGCGCCCTGCCTAACCGCCTGCCGTGGGTGAGTGGACACAGCCAGATCCGCACTGCGCCCTGCCTCCCCGTCTCCCGTCAGTGAGTGGACACAGCCAGATCCGCACTGCACCTTGCCTGCCCGTCTCCCGTCAGTGAGTGGGCACAGCCAGATCCGCACTGCGCCCTGCCTGCCCGTCTCCCGTGGGTGAGTGGACACAGCCAGATCCGCACTGCGTGCTGCCTGCCCGTCTCCCTTGGGCGAGTCGAAACAGCCAGATCCGCACTGCGCGCTGCCTGCCCGTCTGTCGTGGGCGAGTGGACACAGCCAGATCCGCACTGCGCCCTGCCTGACTGTCTCCCGTGGGTGAGTGGACACAGCCAGATCCGCACTGCGCCTTGCCTGCCCGTCTCACGTTGGTGAGTGGACACAGCCAGATCCGCACTGCGCCCTACCTGCCCGTCTCCCGTAGGCGAGTGGACACAGCCAGATCCACACTGCGCCCTGCCTGCCCGTCTGCCGTGGGCGAGTGCACACAGCCAGATCCGCACTGCGCACTACCTGACCGTCTGCTGTGGGTGAGTCGACACAGCCAGATCCGCACTGCGCCCTGCCTGCCCATCTGTCGTGGGCGAGTGGACACAGCCAGATCCGCACTGCGCCCTGCCTGCCCTTCTGCCGTGGGTGAGTGGACACAGCCAGATCCGCACTGCGCCCTGCCTGACCGTCTGCCGTGGGTGAGTGGACACAGCCAGATCCACACTGCGCCCTGCCTGCCCGTCTGCCGTGGGCTTGTGGTCACAGCCCGATCCGCACTGCGCCCTGCCTGACCGTCTGCCGTGGGCGAGTGGACACAGCCAGATCCGCACTGCGCCCTGCCTTCCCATCTGCCGTGGGCGAGTGGACACAGCCAGATCCGCACTGCGCCCTGCCTGACCGTCTGACGTGGGTGAGTGGACACAGCCAGATCCACAATGCGCCCTCTCTCCCCCTCTGCCGTGGGCGAGTGGAAACAGCCAGATCCGCACTTTGCCCTGCCTGACCGTATGCCGTGGGTGAGTGAACACAGCCAGATCCGCACTGCGCCATGCCTGCCCGTCTCCCGTGGGCGAGTGGACACAGCCAGATCCGCACTGCGCCCTGCCTGCCCGTCTCCAGTGGGCGAGCGGACACAGCCAGATCCGCACTGCGCCCTGCCTAACCGCCTGCCGTGGGTGAGTGGACACAGCCAGATCCGCACTGCGCCCTGCCTAACCGCCTGCCGTGGGTGAGTGGACACAGCCAGATCCGCACTGCGCCCTGCCTGCCCGTCTCCCGGGGGCGAGTGGACACAGCCAGATCCGCACTGCGCCCTGCCTGCCCTTCTGCCGTGGGTGAGTGGACACAGCCAGATCCGCACTGCACCCTACCTGACCATATGCCGTGGGTTTGTGGACACAGCCAGATCCGCACTGCGCCTTGCCTGCCCGTCTCCCGTCAGTGAGTGGACACAGCCAGATCCGCACTGCGCGCTGCCTGCCCGTCTCCCGTGGGTGAGTGGACACAGCCAGATCCGCACTGCGCCCTGCCTGCCCGTCTCCAGTGGGCGTGTGGACACAGCCAGATCCACACTGCGCCCTGCCTGCCCGTCTGCCGTGGGTGAGTGGACACAGCCAGATCCGCACTGCGCCCTGCCTGACCGTCCTCCGTGGGTGTGTGGACACAGCAATATCCGCACTGCGCCCTGCCTGCCCGTCTCCCGTGGGTGAGTGGACACAGCCAGATCCGCACTGCACCTTGCCTGCCCGTCTCCCGTCAGTGAGTGGCCACAGCCAGATCCGCACTGTGCCCTGCCTGCCCGTCTTCCGTGGGTGAGTGGACACAGCCAGATCCGCACTGCGCGCTGCCTGCCCGTCTCCCGTGGGCGAGTAGAAACAGCCAGATCCGCACTGCGCGCTGCCTGCCCCTCTGTCGTGGGCGAGTGGACACAGCCATATCCGCACTGCGCTCTGCCTGCCCGTCTGCCGTGGGTGAGTGGACACAGCCAGATCCACACTGCGCTTTGCGTGACCATCTGCCGTGGGTGAGTGGACACCGCCAGATCCGCACTGCGCCCTGCCTGCCCGTCTCCCGTGGGTGAGTGGACACAGCCAGATCCACACTGCGTCCTGCCTGCCCGTCTGCCGTGGGTGAGTGGAAACAGCCAGATCCGCACTGCGCCCTGCCTGACCGTCTCCCGTGGGTGAGTGGACACAGCCAGATCCGCACTGCGCCTTGCCTGCCCGTCTCACGTAGGTGAGTGGACACAGCCAGATCCGCACTGCGCCCTACCTGCACGTCTCCCGTGGGTGAGTGGACACAGCCAGATGCGCACTGCACCCTGCCTGTCCGTCCTTCGTGGATGAGTGGACACCGCCAGATCCGCACTGCGCCCTGCCTGCCCGTCTCCCGTGGGTGAGTGGACACAGCCAGATCCGCACTGCGCCCTGCCTGCCCGTCTCCCGTCAGTGAGTGGACACAGCCAGATCCGCACTGCGCCCTGCCTTACCGTCTGCCGTCGGTGAGTGGACACAGCCAGATCCGCACTGCGCCCTGCCTGCCCGTCTGCCGTGGGCGAGTGGACACAGCCCGATCCGCACTGCGCCCTGCCTGACCGTCTGCTGTGGGTGAGTGGACACAGCCAGATCCGCACTGCGCCCTGCCTGCCCGTCTGCCGTGGGCGAGTGGACACTGCCAGATCCGCACTGCGCCCTGCCTGACGGTCAGCCGTGGGTGAGTGGACACAGCCAGATCCACACTGCGCCCTGCCTGCCCCTCTGCCGTGGGCGAGTGGACACAGCCAGATCCGCACTGCGCCCTTCCTGACCGTCTGCCGTGGGTGAGTGGACACAGCCAGATCCGCACTGCGCGCTGCCTGCCCGTCTCCCGTGGGCGAGTGGAAACAGCCAGATCCGCACTGCGCGCTGCCTGCCCGTCTTTCGTGGGCGAGTGGACACAGCCATATCCGCACTGCGCCCTGCCTGCCCGTCTGCCGTGGGTGAGTGGACACAGCCAGATCCGCACTGCGCCCTGCCTGACCCTCTCCCGTGGGTGAGTGGACACAGCCAGATCCGCACTGCGCCCTGCCTGCCTGTCTCCCGTGGGTGAGTGAACACAGCCAGATCCGCAGTGCGCCCTGCCTGCCCTTCTCCCGTGGGTGAGTGGACACAGCCAGATCCGCACTGCGCGCTGCCTGCCCGTCTCCTGTTGGCGAGTGGACACAGCCATATCCGCACTGCGCGCTGCCTGCCCGTCTGTCGTGGGCGAGTGGACACAGCCATATCCGCACTACGCCCTGCCTGACCGTCTGCCGTCGGTGAGTGGACACAGCCAGATCCACACTGCGCCCTGCCTGCCCGTCTGCCGTGGGCGAGCGGACACAGCCAGATCCGCACTGCGCCCTGCCTGACCGTCTGCCGTAGGTGAGTGGACACAGCCAGATCCGCACTGCGCCCTGCCAGCCCGTCTGCCGTGGGCGACTGGACACAGCCAGATCCGCACTGCGCCCTGCCTGACCGTCTGCTGTGGGTGAGTGGACACAGCCAGATCCGCACTGCGCCCTTCCTGACCGTCTCCCGTGGGTGAGTGGACACAGCCAGATCCGCACTGCGGCTTGCCTGCCCTTCACACGTGGGTGAGTGGACACAGCCAGATCCGCACTGCGCCCTACCTGCCCGTCTCTCGTTGGTGAGTGGACACAGCCAGATCCGCACTGCGCTCTGCCTGACCGCCTGCCGTTGGTGAGTGGACACAGCCAGATCCGCACTGCGCCCTGCCTGACCATCTGCCGTGCGTGAGTGGACACAGCCAGATCCGCACTGCGCCCTGCCTGACCGTCTGCCGTGGGTGAGTGGACACAGCCAGATCCACACTGCGCCCTGCCTGCCCCTGTGCCGTGGGCGAGTGGACACAGCCAGATCCGCACTGCGCCGTGCCTGACCGTCTGCCGTGGGTGAGTGGACACAGCCAGATCCACACTGCGCCCTGCCTGCCCGTCTGCCGTGGGCGAGCGGACAGAGCCAGATCCGCACTGCGCCCTGCCTGACCGTCTGCCGTAGGCGAGTGGACACAGCCAGATCCGCACTGCGCCCTGCCTGCCCGTCTGCTGTGGGTGAGTGGATACAGCCAGATCCACACTGCGTCCTGCCTGTCCCTATGATGTGGGCGAGTGGACACAGCCAGATCCGCACTGCGCCCTGCCTGACCGTCTGCCGTGGGTGAGTGGACACAGCCAGATCTGCACTGCGCCCTGCCTGACCGCCTGCCGTGGGTGAGTGGACACAGCCAGATCCGCACTGCGCCCTGCCTTTCCGTCTCCCGTGGGCGAGTGGACACAGCCTGATCCGCACTGCGCCCTGCCTGCCCTTCTGCCGTGGGTGAGTGTACACAGCCAGATCCGCACTGCGCCCTGCCTGACCGCCTGTCGTGGGTGATTGGACACAGCCAGATCCGCACTGCGCCCTGCCTGACCGCCTGTCGTGGGTGAGTGGACACAGCCAGATCCGCACTGCGCCCTGCCTGCCCGTCTGCCGTGGGTGAGTGGACACAGCCAGATCCACACTGCGCCCTGCCTGCCCGTCTGCCGTGGGTGAGTGGACACAGCCAGATCCGCACTGCGCCCTTCCTGACCATCTCCCGTGGGTGAGTGGACACAGCCAGATCCGCACTGCGGCTTGCCTGCCCGTCACACGTGGGTGAGTGGACACAGCCAGATCCGCACTGCGCCCTACCTGCCCGTCTCCCGTTGGTGAGTGGACACAGCCAGATCCGCACTGCGCCCTGCCTGACCGTCCTTCGTGGGTGAGTGGACACCGCCAGATCCGCACTGCGCCCTGCCTGCCCGTCTCCCGTGGGTGAGTGGACACAGCCCGATCCGCACTGCGCCCTGCCTGCCCGTCTCCCGTCAGTGAGTGGACACAGCCAGATCCGCACTGCGCTCTGCCTGACCGCCTGCCGTTGGTGAGTGGACACAGCCAGATCCGCTCTGCGCCCTGCCTGACCGTCTGCCGTGGGTGAGTGGACACAGCCAGATCCGCACTGCGCCCTGCCTGACCGTCTGCCGTGGGTGAGTGGACACAGCCAGATCCACACTGCGCCCTGCCTGCCCCTGTGCCGTGGGCGAGTGGACACAGCCAGATCCGCACTGCGCCGTGCCTGACCGTCTGCCGTGGGTGAGTGGACACAGCCAGATCCACACTGCGCTTTGCCTGACCGTCTGCCGTGGGTGAGTGGACACCGCCAGATCCGCACTGCGCTCTGCCTGCCCGTCTCCCGTGGGTGAGTGGACACAGCCAGATCCACATTGCGTCCTGCCTGCCCGTCTGCCGTGGGTGAGTGGACACAGCCAGATCCGCACTGCGCCCTGCCTGACCTTCTCCCGTGGGTGAGTGGACACAGCCAGATCCGCACTGCGCCTTGCCTGCCCGTCTCACGTGGGTGAGTGGACACAGCCAGATCCGCACTGCGCCCTACCTGCACGTCTCCCGTGGGTGAGTGGACACAGCCAGATGCGCACTGCACCCTGCCTGTCCGTCCTTCGTGGATGAGTGGACACCGCCAGATCCGCACTGCGCCCTGCCTGCCCGTCTCCCGTGGGTGAGTGGACACAGCCAGATCCGCACTGCGCCCTGCCTGCCCGTCTCCCGTCAGTGAGTGGACACAGCCAGATCCGCACTGCGCCCTGCCTGACCGTCTGCTGTCGGTGAGTGGACACAGCCAGATCCGCACTGCGCCATGCCTGCCCGTCTGCCGTGGGCGAGTGGACACAGCCCGATCCGCACTGCGCCCTGCCTGACCGTCTGCCGTGGGTGAGTGGACACAGCCAGATCCGCACTGCGCCCTGCCTGCCCGTCTGCCGTGTGCGAGTGGACACTGCCAGATCCGCACTGCGCCCTGCCTGACGGTCAGCCGTGGGTGAGTGGACACAGCCAGAACCACACTGCGCCCTGCCTGCCCCTCTGCCGTGGGCGAGTGGACACAGCCAGATCCGCACTGCGCCCTGCCTGCCCGTCTGCTGTGGGTGAGTGGACACAGCCAGATCCACACTGCGTCCTGCCTGTCCCTATGCTGTGGGCGAGTGGACACAGCCAGATCCGAACTGCGCCCTGCCTGACCGTCTGCCGTGGGTGAGTGGACACAGCCAGATCTGCACTGCGCCCTGCCTGACCGCCTGCCGTGGGTGAGGGGAAACAGCCAGATCCGCACTGCGCCCTGCCTTTCCGTCTCCCGTGGGCGAGTGGACACAGCCAGATCCGCACTGCGCCCTGCCTGCCCGTCTCCCGTCAGTGAGTGGACACAGCCAGATCCGCACTGCGCCTTACCTGCCCGTCTCCCGTGGGCGAGTGGACACAGCCCGATCCGCACTGCGCTCTGCCTGCCCGTCTGCCGTGGGTGAGTGGACACAGCCAGATCCGCACTGCGCCTTGCCTGCCCGTCTCCCGTCAGTGAGTGGACACAGCCAGATCCGCACTGCGCCCCTGCCTGCCCGTCTCCCGTGGGCGAGTGGACACAGCCAGATCCGCACTGCGCCCTGCCTGCCCGTCTCCAGTGGGCGAGTGGACACAGCCAGATCCGCACTGCGCCGTGCCTGCCCATCTCCAGTGGGCGAGTGGACTCAGCCAGATCCACACTGCGCCCTGCCTGCCCGTCTGCCGTGGGTGAGTGGACACAGCCAGATCCGCACTGCGCACTGCCTGACCGTCTCCCGTGGGTGAGTGGACACAGCCAGATCCGCACTGCGCCCTGCCTGCCCGTCTCCCGTGGGTGAGTGGACACAGCCAGATTCGCACTGCACCTTGCCTGCCCGTCTCCTGTCAGTGAGTGGACACAGCCAGATCCGCACTGTGCCCTTCCTGCCCGTCTCCCGTGGGTGAGTGGACACAGCCAGATTCGCACTGCACCTTGCCTGCCCGTCTCCTGTCAGTGAGTGGACACAGCCAGATCCGCACTGTGCCCTTCCTGCCCGTCTCCCGTGGGCGAGTGGACACAGCCAGATCCGCACTGCGCCCTGCCTGACCGTCTGCCGTGGGTGAGTGGACACAGTCAGATCCGCACTGCGCCCTGCCTGACCGTCTGCCGTGGGTGAGTGGACACAGCCAGATCCACACTGCGCCCTGCCTGCCCGTCTGCCGTGGGTGAGTGGACACAGCCAGATCCGCAATGCGCCCTGCCTGACCGTCTCCCGTGGGTGAGTGGACACAGCCAGATCCGCACTGCGCCCTGCCTGCCCGTCTCCCGTGGGTGAGTGGACACAGCCAGATCCGCACTGCACCGTGCCTGCCCGTCTCCCGTCAGTGAGTGGACACAGCCAGATCCGCACTGCGCCCTGCCTGCCCGTCTCCCGTGGGTGAGTGGACACAGCCAGATCCGCACTGCGCGCTGCCTGCCCGTCTCCCGTGGGCGAGTGGAAACAGCCAGATCCGCACTGCGCGCTGCCTGCCCGTCTGTCGTGGGCGAGTGGACACAGCCATATCCGCACTGCGCCCTGCCTGCCCGTCTGCCGTGGGTGAGTGGACACCGCCAGATCCGCACTGCGCCCTGCCTGCCCTTCTCCCGTGGGTGAGTGGACACAGCCAGATCCGCACTGCGCGCTGCCTGCCCGTCTCCCGTTGGCGAGTGGACACAGCCATATCCGCACTGCGCGCTGCCTGCCCGTCTGTCGTGGGCGAGTGGACACAGCCATATCCGCACTACGCCCTGCCTGACCGTCCCCCGTCGGTGAGTGGACACAGCCAGATCCACACTGCGCCCTGCCTGCCCGTCTGCCGTGGGCGAGCGGACACAGCCAGATCCGCACTGCGCCCTACCTGACCGTCTGCCGTAGGTGAGTGGACACAGCCAGATCCGCACTGCGCCCTGCCAGCCCGTCTGCCGTGGGCGAGTGGACACAGCCAGATCCGCACTCCGCCCTGCCTGACCGTCTGCTGAGGGTGAGTGGACACAGCCAGATCCGCACTGCGCCCTTCCTGACCGTCTCCCGTGGGTGACTGGACACAGCCAGATCCGCACTGCGGCTTGCCTGCCCGTCACATGTGGGTGAGTGGACACAGCCAGATCCGCACTGCGCCCTACCTGCCCGTCTCCCGTTGGTGAGTGGACACAGCCAGATCCGCACTGCGCCCTGCCTGACCGTCCTTCGTGGGTGAGTGGACATCGCCAGATCTGCACTGCGCCCTGCCTGCCCGTCTCCCGTGGGTGAGTGGACACAGCCAGATCCGCACTGCGCCCTGCCTGCCCGTCTCCCGTCAGTAAGTGGACACAGCCAGATCCGCACTGCGCTCTGCCTGACCGCCTGCCGTTGGTGAGTGGACACAGCCAGATCCGCACTGCGCCCTGCCTGACCATCTGCCGTGGGCAAGCGGACAGAGCCAGATCCGCACTGCGCCCTGCCTGACCGTCTGCCGTAGGCGAGTGGACACAGCCACATCCGCACTGCGCCCTGCCTGCCCGTCTGCTGTGGGTGAGTGGACACAGCCAGATCCGCACTGCGCCCTGCCTGTCCCTATGCTGTGGGCGAGTGGACACAGCCAGATCCGCACTGCGCCCTGCCTGACCGTCTGCCGTGGGTGAGTGGACACAGCCAGATCTGCACTGCGCCCTGCCTGCCCGTCTGCCGTGGGTGAGTGGACACAGCCAGATCCGCAATGTGCCCTGCCTGAACGTCTCCCGTGGGTGAGTGGACACAGCCAGATCCGCACTGCGCCCTGCCTGCCCGTCTCCCGTGGGTGAGTGGACACAGCCAGATCCGCACTGCCTCGTGCCTGCCCGTCTCCCGTCAGTGAGTGGACACAGCCAGATCCGCACTGCGCCCTGCCTGCCCGTCTCCCGTGGGTTAGTGGACACAGCCAGATCCGCACTGCGCGCTGCCTGCCCGTCTCCCGTGGGCGAGTGGAAACAGCCAGATCCGCACTGCGCGCTGCCTGCCCGTCTGTCGTGGGCGAGTGGACACAGCCATATCCGCACTGCGCCCTGCCTGCCCGTCTGCCGTGGGTGAGTGGACACCGCCAGATCCGCACTGCGCCCTGCCTGCCCTTCTCCCGTGGGTGAGTGGACACAGCCAGATCCGCACTGCGCGCTGCCTGCCCGTCTCCCGTTGGCGAGTGGACACAGCCATATCCGCACTGCGCGCTGCCTGCCCGTCTGTCGTGGGCGAGTGGACACAGCCATATCCGCACTACGCCCTTCCTGACCGTCTGCCGTCGGTGAGTGGACACAGCCAGATCCACACTGCGCCCTGCCTGCCCGTCTGCCGAGGGCGAGCGGACACAGCCAGATCCGCACTGCGCCCTGCCTGACCGTCTGCCGTAGGTGAGTGGACACAGCCAGATCCGCACTGCGCCCTGCCAGCCCGTCTGCCGTGGGCGAGTGGACACAGCCAGATCCGCACTGCGCCCTGCCTGACCGTCTGCTGTGGGTGAGTGGACACAGCCAGATCCGCACTGCGCCCTTCCTGACCGTCTCCCGTGGGTGACTGGACACAGCCAGATCTGCACTGCGGCTTGCCTGCCCGTCACATGTGGGTGAGTGGACACAGCCAGATCCGCACTGCGCCCTACCTGCCCGTCTCCCGTTGGTGAGTGGACACAGCCAGATCCGCACTGCGCCCTGCCTGACCGTCCTTCGTGGGTGAGTGGACACCGCCAGATCCGCACTGCGCCCTGCCTGCCCGTCTCCCGTGGGTGAGTGGACACAGCCAGATCCGCACTGCGCCCTGCCTGCCCGTCTCCCGTCAGTGAGTGGACACAGCCAGATCCGCACTGCGCTCTGCCTGACCGCCTGCCGTTGGTGAGTGGACACAGTCAGATCCGCACTGCGCCCTGCCTGACCATCTGCCGTGGGTGAGTGGACACAGCCAGATCCGCACTGCGCCCTGCCTGACCGTCTGCCGTGGGTGAGTGGACACAGCCAGATCCACAGTGCGCCCTGCCTGCCCCTGTGCCGTGGGCGAGTGGACACAGCCAGATCCGCACTGCGCCGTGCCTGACCGTCTGCCGTGGGTGAGTGGACACAGCCAGATCCACACTGCGCCCTGCCTGCCCGTCTGCCGTGGGCGAGCGGACAGAGCCAGATCCGCACTGCGCCCTGCCTGACCGTCTGCCGTAGGCGAGTGGACACAGCCAGATCCGCACTGCGCCCTGCCTGCCCGTCTGCTGTGGGTGAGTGGACACAGCCAGATCCACACTGTGTCCTGCCTGTCCCTATGCTGTGGGCGAGTGGACACAGCCAGATCCGCACTGCGCCCTGCCTGACCGTCTGCCGTGGGTGAGTGGACACAGCCAGATCTGCACTGCGCCCTGCCTGACCGCCTGCCGTGGGTGAGTGGACACAGCCAGATCCGCACTGCGCCCTGCCTTTCCGTCTCCCGTGGGCGAGTGGACACAGCCTGATCCGCACTGCGCCCTGCCTGCCCTTCTGCCGTGGGTGAGTGTACACAGCCAGATCCGCACTGCGCCCTGCCTGACCGCCTGTCGTGGGTGAGTGGACACAGCCAGATCCGCACTGCGCCCTGCCTGACCGCCTGTCGTGGGTGAGTGGACACAGGCAGATCCGCACTGCGCCCTGCCTGCCCGTCTGCCGTGGGTGAGTGGACACAGCCAGATCCACACTGCGCCCTGCCTGCCCGTCTGCCGTGGGTGAGTGGACACAGCCAGATCCGCACTGCGCCCTTCCTGACCATCTCCCGTGGGTGAGTGGACACAGCCAGATCCGCACTGCGGCTTGCCTGCCCGTCACACGTGGGTGAGTGGACACAGCCAGATCCGCACTGCGCCCTACCTGCCCGTCTCCCGTTGGTGAGTGGACACAGCCAGATCCGCACTGCGCCCTGCCTGACCGTCCTTCGTGGGTGAGTGGACACCGCCAGATCCGCACTGCGCCCTGCCTGCCCGTCTCCCGTGGGTGAGTGGACACAGCCAGATCCGCACTGCGCCCTGCCTGCCCGTCTCCCGTCAGTGAGTGGACACAGCCAGATCCGCACTGCGCTCTGCCTGACCGCCTGCCGTTGGTGAGTGGACACAGCCAGATCCGCACTGCGCCCTGCCTGACCGTCTGCCGTGGGTGAGTGGACACAGCCAGATCCGCACTGCGCCCTGCCTGACCGTCTGCCGTGGGTGAGTGGACACAGCCAGATCCACACTGCGCCCTGCCTGCCCCTGTGCCGTGGGCGAGTGGACACAGCCAGATCCGCACTGCGCCGTGCCTCACCGTCTGCCATGGGTGAGTGGACACAGCCAGATCCACACTGCGCTTTGCCTGACCGTCTGCCGTGGGTGAGTGGACACCGCCAGATCCGCACTGCGCCCTGCCTGCCCTTCTCCCGTGGGTGAGTGGACACAGCCAGATCCGCACTGCGCGCTGCCTGCCCGTCTCCCGTTGGCGAGTGGACACAGCCATATCCGCACTGCGCGCTGCCTGCCCGTCTGTCGTGGGCGAGTGGACACAGCCATATCCGCACTACGCCCTTCCTGACCGTCTGCCGTCGGTGAGTGGACACAGCCAGATCCACACTGCGCCCTGCCTGCCCGTCTGCCGAAGGCGAGCGGACACAGCCAGATCCGCACTGCGCCCTGCCTGACCGTCTGCCGTAGGTGAGTGGACACAGCCAGATCCGCACTGCGCCCTGCCAGCCCGTCTGCCGTGGGCGAGTGGACACAGCCAGATCCGCACTGCGCCCTGCCTGACCGTCTGCTGTGGGTGAGTGGACACAGCCAGATCCGCACTGCGCCCTTCCTGACCGTCTCCCGTGGGTGACTGGACACAGCCAGATCCGCACTGCGGCTTGCCTGCCCGTCACATGTGGGTGAGTGGACACAGCCAGATCCGCACTGCGCCCTACCTGCCCGTCTCCCGTTGGTGAGTGGACACAGCCAGATCCGCACTGCGCCCTGCCTGACCGTCCTTCGTGGGTGAGTGGACACCGCCAGATCCGCACTGCGCCCTGCCTGCCCGTCTCCCGTGGGTGAGTGGACACAGCCAGATCCGCACTGCGCCCTGCCTGCCCGTCTCCCGTCAGTGAGTGGACACAGCCAGATCCGCACTGCGCTCTGCCTGACCGCCTGCCGTTGGTGAGTGGACACAGTCAGATCCGCACTGCGCCCTGCCTGACCATCTGCCGTGGGTGAGTGGACACAGCCAGATCCGCACTGCGCCCTGCCTGACCGTCTGCCGTGGGTGAGTGGACACAGCCAGATCCACAGTGCGCCCTGCCTGCCCCTGTGCCGTGGGCGAGTGGACACAGCCAGATCCGCACTGCGCCGTGCCTGACCGTCTGCCGTGGGTGAGTGGACACAGCCAGATCCACACTGCGCCCTGCCTGCCCGTCTGCCGTGGGCGAGCGGACAGAGCCAGATCCGCACTGCGCCCTGCCTGACCGTCTGCCGTAGGCGAGTGGACACAGCCAGATCCGCACTGCGCCCTGCCTGCCCGTCTGCTGTGGGTGAGTGGACACAGCCAGATCCACACTGTGTCCTGCCTGTCCCTATGCTGTGGGCGAGTGGACACAGCCAGATCCGCACTGCGCCCTGCCTGACCGTCTGCCGTGGGTGAGTGGACACAGCCAGATCTGCACTGCGCCCTGCCTGACCGCCTGCCGTGGGTGAGTGGACACAGCCAGATCCGCACTGCGCCCTGCCTTTCCGTCTCCCGTGGGCGAGTGGACACAGCCTGATCCGCACTGCGCCCTGCCTGCCCTTCTGCCGTGGGTGAGTGTACACAGCCAGATCCGCACTGCGCCCTGCCTGACCGCCTGTCGTGGGTGAGTGGACACAGCCAGATCCGCACTGCGCCCTGCCTGACCGCCTGTCGTGGGTGAGTGGACACAGGCAGATCCGCACTGCGCCCTGCCTGCCCGTCTGCCGTGGGTGAGTGGACACAGCCAGATCCACACTGCGCCCTGCCTGCCCGTCTGCCGTGGGTGAGTGGACACAGCCAGATCCGCACTGCGCCCTTCCTGACCATCTCCCGTGGGTGAGTGGACACAGCCAGATCCGCACTGCGGCTTGCCTGCCCGTCACACGTGGGTGAGTGGACACAGCCAGATCCGCACTGCGCCCTACCTGCCCGTCTCCCGTTGGTGAGTGGACACAGCCAGATCCGCACTGCGCCCTGCCTGACCGTCCTTCGTGGGTGAGTGGACACCGCCAGATCCGCACTGCGCCCTGCCTGCCCGTCTCCCGTGGGTGAGTGGACACAGCCAGATCCGCACTGCGCCCTGCCTGCCCGTCTCCCGTCAGTGAGTGGACACAGCCAGATCCGCACTGCGCTCTGCCTGACCGCCTGCCGTTGGTGAGTGGACACAGCCAGATCCGCACTGCGCCCTGCCTGACCGTCTGCCGTGGGTGAGTGGACACAGCCAGATCCGCACTGCGCCCTGCCTGACCGTCTGCCGTGGGTGAGTGGACACAGCCAGATCCACACTGCGCCCTGCCTGCCCCTGTGCCGTGGGCGAGTGGACACAGCCAGATCCGCACTGCGCCGTGCCTGACCGTCTGCCGTGGGTGAGTGGACACAGCCAGATCCACACTGCGCTTTGCCTGACCGTCTGCCGTGGGTGAGTGGACACCGCCAGATCCGCACTGCGCCCTGCCTGCCCGTCTCCCGTGGGTGAGTGGACACAGCCAGATCCACACTGCGTCCTGCCTGCCCGTCTGCCGTGGGTGAGTGGACACAGCCATATCCGCACTGCGCCCTGCCTGACCGTCTCCCGTGGGTGAGTGGACACAGCCAGATCCGCACTGCGCCTTGCCTGCCCGTCTCACGTGGGTGAGTGGACACAGCCAGATCCGCACTGCGCCCTACCTGCACGTCTCCCGTGGGTGAGTGGACACAGCCAGATGCGCACTGCACCCTGCCTGTCCGTCCTTCGTGGATGAGTGGACACCGCCAGATCCGCACTGCGCCCTGCCTGCCCGTCTCCCGTGGGTGAGTGGACACAGCCAGATCCGCACTGCGCCCTGCCTGCCCGTCTCCCGTCAGTGAGTGGACACAGCCAGATCCGCACTGCGCCCTGCCTGACCGTCTGCCGTCGGTGAGTGGACACAGCCAGATCCGCACTGCGCCCTGCCTTCCCGTCTGCCGTGGGCGAGTGGACACAGCCCATTCCGCACTGCGCCCTGCCTGACCGTCTGCCGTGGGTGAGTGGACACAGCCAGATCCGCACTGCGCCCTGCCTGCCCGTCTGCCGTGGGCGAGTGGACACTGCTAGATCCGCACTGCGCCCTGCCTGACGGTCAGCCGTGGGTGAGTGGACACAGCCAGATCCACACTGCGCCCTGCCTGCCCCTCTGCCGTGGGCGAGTGGAAACAGCCAGATCCGACTGCGCCCTTCCTGACCGTCTGCCGTGGGTGAGTGGACACAGCCAGATCCGCACTGCGCACTGCCTGCCCGTCTCCCGTGGGCGAGTTGAAACAGCCAGATCCGCACTGCGCGCTGCCTGCCCGTCTTTCGTGGGCGAGTGGACACAGCCATATCCGCACTGCGCCCTGCCTGCCCGTCTGCCGTGGGTGAGTGGACACAGCCAGATCCGCACTGCGCCCTACCTGACCCTCTCCCGTGGGTGAGTGGACACAGCCAGATCCGCACTGCGCCCTGCCTGCCTGTCTCCCGTGGGTGAGTGGACACAGCCAGATCCGCACTGCGCCCTGCCTGCCCTTCTCCCGTGGGTGAGTGGACACAGCCATATCCGCACTGCGCGCTGCCTGCCCGTCTGTCGTGGGCGAGTGGACACAGCCATATCCGCACTACGCCCTGCCTGACCGTCTGCCGTCGGTGAGTGGACACAGCCAGATCCACACTGCGCCCTGCCTGCCCATCTGCCGTGGGCGAGCGGACACAGCCAGATCCGCACTGCGCCCTGCCTGACCGTCTGCCGTGGGTGAGTGGACACAGCCAGATCTGCACTGCGCCCTGCCTGCCCGTCTGCCGTGGGTGAGTGGACACAGCCAGATCCGCAATGCGCCCTGCCTGACCGTCTCCCGTGGGTGAGTGGACACAGCCAGATCCGCACTGCGCCCTGCCTGCCCGTCTCCCGTGGGTGAGTGGACACAGCCAGATCCGCACTGCACCGTGCCTGCCCGTCTCCCGTCAGTGAGTGGACACAGCCAGATCCGCACTGCGCCCTGCCTGCCCGTCTCCCGTGGGTGAGTGGACACAGCCAGATCTGCACTGCGCGCTGCCTGCCCGTCTCCCGTGGGCGAGTGGAAACAGCCAGATCCGCACTGCGCGCTGCCTGCCCGTCTGTCGTGGGCGAGTGGACACAGCCAGATCCGCACTGCGCCCTGCCTGCCCGTCTGCCGTGGGTGAGTGGACACCGCCAGATCCGCACTGCGCCCTGCCTGCCCTTCTCCCGTGGGTGAGTGGACACAGCCAGATCCGCACTGCGCGCTGCCTGCCCGTCTCCCGTAGGCGAGTGGACACAGCCATATCCGCACTGCGCGCTGCCTGCCCGTCTGTCGTGGGCGAGTGGACACAGCCATATCCGCACTACGCCCTGCCTGACCGTCTGCCGTCGGTGAGTGGACACAGTCTGATCCGCACTGCGCCCTGCCTGACCGTCTGCCGTAGGTGAGTGGACACAGCCAGATCCGCACTGCGCCCTGCCAGCCCGTCTGCCGTGGGCGAGTGGACAAAGCCAGATCCGCACTGCGCCCTGCCTGACCGTCTGCTGTGGGTGAGTGGACACAGCCAGATCCGCACTGCGCCCTTCCTGACCGTCTCCCGTGGGTGACTGGACACAGCCAGATCCGCACTACGCCCTGCCTGACCGTCTGCCGTCGGTGAGTGGACACAGCCAGATCCACACTGCGCCCTGCCTGCCCATCTGCCGTGGGCGAGCGGACACAGCCAGATCCGCACTGCGCCCTGCCTGACCGTCTGCCGTAGGCGAGTGGACACAGCCAGATCCGCACTGCGCCCTGCCAGCCCGTCTGCCGTGGGCGAGTGTACACAGCCAGATCCGCACTGCGCCCTGCCTGACCGTCTGCTGTGGGTGAGTGGACACAGCCAGATCCGCACTGCGCCCTTCCTGACCGTCTCCCGTGGGTTAGTGGACACAGCCAGATCCGCACTGCGGCTTGCCTGCCCGTCACACGTGGGTGAGTGGACACAGCCAGATCCGCACTGCGCCCTACCTGCCCGTCTCCCGTTGGTGAGTGGACACAGCCAGATCCGCACTGCGCCCTGCCTGACCGTCCTTCGTGGGTGAGTGGACACCGCCAGATCCGCACAGCGCCCTGCCTGCCCGTCTCCCGTGGGTGAGTGGACACAGCCAGATCCGCACTGCGCCCTGCCTGCCCGTCTCCCGTCAGTGAGTGGACACAGCCAGATCCGCACTGCGCTCTGCCTGACCGCCTGCCGTTGGTGAGTGGACACAGCCAGATCCGCACTGCGCCCTGCCTGACCGTCTGCCGTGGGTGAGTGGACACAGCCAGATCCGCACTGCGCCCTGCCTGACCGTCTGCCGTGGGTGAGTGGACACAGCCAGATCCACACTGCGCCCTGCCTGCCCCTGTGCCGTGGGCGAGTGGACACAGCCAGATCCGCACTGCGCCGTGCCTGACCGTCTGCCGTGGGTGAGTGGACACAGCCAGATCCACACTGCGCTTTGCCTGACCGTCTGCCGTGGGTGAGTGGACACCGCCAGATCCGCACTGCGCCCTGCCTGCCCGTCTCCCGTGGGTGAGTGGACACAGCCAGATCCACACTGCGTCCTGCCTGCCCGTCTGCCGTGGGTGAGTGGACACAGCCAGATCCGCACTGCGCCCTGCCTGACCGTCTCCCGTGGGTGAGTGGACACAGCCAGATCCGCACTGCGCCTTGCCTGCCCGTCTCACGTGGGTGAGTGGACACAGCCAGATCCGCACTGCGCCCTACCTGCACGTCTCCCGTGGGTGAGTGGACACAGCCAGATGCGCACTGCACCCTGCCTGTCCGTCCTTCGTGGATGAGTGGACACCGCCAGATCCGCACTGCGCCCTGCCTGCCCGTCTCCCGTGGGTGAGTGGACACAGCCAGATCCGCACTGCGCCCTGCCTGCCCGTCTCCCGTCAGTGAGTGGACACAGCCAGATCCGCACTGCGCCCTGCCTGACCGTCTGCCGTCGGTGAGTGGACACAGCCAGATCCGCACTGCGCCCTGCCTGCCCGTCTGCCGTGGGCGAGTGGACACAGCCCGATCCGCACTGCGCCCTGCCTGACCGTCTGCCGTGGGTGAGTGGACACAGCCAGATCCGCACTGCGCCCTGCCTGCCCGTCTGCCGTGGGCGAGTGGACACTGCCAGATCCGCACTGCGCCCTGCCTGACGGTCAGCCGTGGGTGAGTGGACACAGCCAGATCCACACTGCGCCCTGCCTGCCCCTCTGCCGTGGTCGAGTGGACACAGCCAGATCCGCACTGCGCCCTTCCTGACCGTCTGCCGTGGGTGATTGGACACAGCCAGATCCGCACTGCGCGCTGCCTGCTCGTCTCCCGTGGGCGAGTAGAAACAGCAAGATCCGCACTGCGCGCTGCCTGCCCGTCTTTCGTGGGCGAGTGGACACAGCCATATCCGCACTGCGCCCTGCCTGCCCGTCTGCCGTGGGTGAGTGGACACAGCCAGATCCGCACTGCGCCCTGCCTGCCTGTCTCCCGTGGGTGAGTGGACACAGCCAGATCCGCACTGCGCCCTGCCTGCCCTTCTCCCGTGGGTGAGTGGACACAGCCAGATCCGCACTGCGCGCTGCCTGCCCGTCTGTCGTGGGCGAGTGGACACAGCCATATCCGCACTACGCCCTGCCTGACCGTCTGCCGTGGGTGAGTGGACACAGCCAGATCCACACTGCGCCCTGCCTGCCCGTCTGCCGTGGGCGAGCGGACAGAGCCAGATCCGCACTGCACCCTGCCTGACCGTCTGCCGTAGGTGAGTGGACACAGCCAGATCCGCACTGCGCCCTGCCTGCCCGTCTGCCGTGGGCGAGTGGACACCGCCAGATCCGCACTGCGCCCTGCCTGACCGTCTGCTGTGGGTGAGTGGACACAGACAGATCCACACTGCGTCCTGCCTGTCCCTATGCTGTGGGCGAGTGGACACAGCCAGATCCGCACTGCGCCATGCCTGACCGTCTGCCGTGGGTGAGTGGACACAGCCAGATCTGCACTGCGCCCTGCCTGACCGCCTGCCGTGGGTGAGTGGACACAGCCAGATCCGCACTGCGCCCTGCCTTTCCGTCTCCCGTGGGCGAGTGGACACAGCCAGATCCGCACTGCGCCCTGCCTGCCCGTCTGCCGTGGGTGGGTGGACACAGCCAGATCCGCACTGCGCCCTTCCTGACCGTCTCCCGTGGGTGAGTGGACACAGCCAGATCCGCACTGCGGCTTGCCTGCCCGTCACACGTGGGTTAGTGGACACAGCCAGATCCGCACTGCGCCCTACCTGCCCGTCTCCCGTTGGTGAGTGGACACAGCCAGATCCGCACTGCGCCCTGCCTGACCGTCCTTCGTGGGTGAGTGGACACCGCCAGATCCGCACTGCGCCCTGCCTGCCCGTCTCCCGTGGGTGAGTGGACACAGCCAGATCCGCACTGCGCCCTGCCTGCCCGTCTCCCGTCAGTGAGTGGACACAGCCAGATCCGCACTGCGCTCTGCCTGACCGCCTGCCGTTGGTGAGTGGACACAGCCAGATCCGCACTGCGCCCTGCCTGACCGTCTGCCGTGGGTGAGTGGACACAGCCAGATCCGCACTGCGCCCTGCCTGACCGTCTGCCGTGGGTGAGTGGACACAGCCAGATCCACACTGCGCCCTGCCTGCCCCTGTGCCGTGGGCGAGTGGACACAGCCAGATCCGCACTGCGCCGTGCCTGACCGTCTGCCGTGGGTGAGTGGACACAGCCAGATCCACACTGCGTCCTGCCTGCCCGTCTGCCGTGGGTGAGTGGACACAGCCAGATCCGCACTGCGCCCTTCCTGACCGTCTCCCGTGGGTGAGTGGACACAGCCAGATACGCACTGCGGCTTGCCTGCCCGTCTCACGTGGGTGAGTGGACACAGCCAGATCCGCACTGTGCCCTACCTGCCCGTCTCCCGTTGGTGAGTGGACACAGCCAGATCCGCACTGCGCCCTGCCTGACCGTCCTTCGTGGGTGAGTGGACACCGCCAGATCCGCACTGCGCCCTCCCTGCCCGTCTCCCGTGGGTGAGTGGACACCGCCAGATCCGCACTGCGCCCTGCCTGCCCGTCTCCCGTCAGTGAGTGGACATAGCCAGATCCGCACTGCGCTCTGCCTGACCGCCTGCCGTTGGTGAGTGGACACAGCCAGATCTGCACTGCGCTCTGCCTGACCGTCTGCCGTGGGTGAGTGGACACAGCCAGATCCACACTGCGCCCTGCCTGCCCGTCGGCCGTGGGCGAGTGGACACAACCAGATCCGCACTGCGCCCTGTCTGCCCTTCTGCCGTGGGTGAGTGGACACAGCCAGATCCGCACTGCGCCCTGCCTGACCGTCTGCCGTGGGTGAGTGGACACAGCCAGATCCTCACTGCGCCCTGCCTGCCGTCTCCCGTGGGTGAGTGGACACAGCCAGTTCCGCACTGCGCCCTGCCTGACCGTCTGCCGTGGGTGAGTGGACACAGCCAGATCCGCACTGCTCCCTGCCTGCCCGTCTCCCGTGGGTGAGTGGACACAGCCAGATCCGCACTGCACCTTGCCTGCCCGTCTCCCGTCAGTGAGTGGACACAGCCAGATCCACACTGCGCCCTGCCTGCCCGTCTCCCGTGGGTGAGTGGACACAGCCAGATCCGCACTGCGCGCAGCCTGCCCGTCTCACGTGGGCGAGCGGAAACAGCCAGATCTGCACTGCGAGCTGCCTGCCCGTCTGTCGTGGGCGAGTGGACACAGCCATATCCGCACTGCGCCCTGCCTGCCCGTCTGCCGTAGGTGAGTGGACACAGCCAGATCCACACTGCGCCCTGCCTGCCCGTCTGCCGTGGGTGAGTGGACATAGCCAGATCCGCACTGCGCCCTGCCTGACCCTCTCCCGTGGGTGAGTGGACACAGCCAGATCCGCACTGCGCCCTGCCTGCCCGTCTCCCGTGGGTGAGTGGACAGAGCCAGATCCGCACTGCGCCCTGCCTGCCCGTCTCCCGTGGGTGAGTGGACACAGCCAGATCCGCACTGCGCGCTGCCTGCCCGTCTCCCGTGGGCGAGTGGAGACAGCCAGATCCGCACTGCACCTTGCCTGCCCTTCTCCCGTCAGTGAGTGGACACAGCCAGATCCGCACTGCGCCCTGCCTGCCCGTCTCCCGTGGGTGAGTGGAGACAGCCAGATCCGCACTGCACGCTGCCTGCCCGTCTCCCGTGGGCGAGTGGAAACAGCCAGATCCGCACTGCGCCCTGCCTGCCCGTCTTATTGGGCGAGTGGACACAGCCATATCCGCACTGCGCCCTGCCTGCCCGTCTGCCGTGGGTGAGTGGACACAGCCAGATCCGCACTGCGCCCTGCCTGACCCTCTCCCGTGGGTGAGTGGACACAGCCAGATCCGAACTGCGCCCTGCCTGACCGTCTGCCGTCGGTGAGTGGACACAGCCAGATCCACACTGCGCCCTGCCTGCCCGTCTGCCGTGGGCGAGCGGACACAGCGAGATCCGCACTGCGCACTGCCTGCCCGTCTGCCGTGGGCGAGTGGACACAGCCCCATCCGCACTGCGCCCTGCCTGAACGCCTGCCGTGGGTGAGTGGACACAGCCAGATCCGCACTGCGCCCTGCCTGTCGGTCTCCCGTGGGTGAGAGGACACAGCCAGATCCAAACTGCGCCCTGCCAGCCCGTCTGCCGTGGGCGAGTGGACACAGCCAGATCCGCACTGCGCCCTGCCTGACCTTCTGCCGTGGGTGAGTGACCACAGCCAGATCCACACTGCGCCCTGCCTGCCCGTCTGCCGTGGGTGAGTGGACACAGCCAGATCCGCACTGCGCCCTGCCTGACCGTCTGCCGTGGGTGAGTGGACACAGCCAGATCCGCACTGCGCCCTTCCTAACCCCCTTCCGTGGGTGAGTGGACACAGCCAGATCCGCACTGCGCCCTGCCTGCCCGTCTTCCCTGGGCGAGTGGACACAGCCAGATCCGCACTGCGCTCTGCCTGCCCGTCTGTCGTGGGTGAGTGGACACAGCCAGATCCGCACTGCGCCCTGCCTGACCGTCTGCCGTGTGTGAGTGGACACAGCCAGATCCACACTGCGCCCTGCCTGCCCGTCTGCAGTGGGTGAGTGGACACAGCCAGATCCGCACTGCGCCCTGCCTGACCGTCTCCCGTGGGTGAGTGGACACAGCCAGATCCGCACTGCGCCCTGCCTGCCCGTCTCCCGTGGGTGAGTGGACACAGCCAGATCCGCACTTCACCTTGCCTACCCGTCTCCCGTCAGTGAGTGGACACAGCCAGATCCGCACTGCGCCCTGCCTGACCGTCTCCCGTGGGTGAGTGGACACAGCCAGATCCGCACTGCCCCCTGCCTGACCGTCTGCCGTGGGTGAGTGGACACAGCCATATCCGCACTGCGCCCTGCCTGCCCGTCTGCCGTGGGTGAGTGGACACAGCCAGATCCGCACTGCGCCCTGCCTGACCCTCTCCTGTGGGTGAGTGGACACAGCCAGATACGCACTGCACCCTGCCTGCCCGTCTCCCGTGGGTGAGTGGACACAGCCAGATCCGCACTGCGCCCTGCCTGCCCGTCTCCCGTGGGTGAGTGGACACAGCCAGATCCGCACTGCGCGCTGCCTGCCCGTCTCCCGTGGGCGAGTTTACACAGCCAGATCCGCACTGCGCGCTGCCTGCCCGTCTGTCGTGGGCGAGTGGACACAGCCATATCCGCACTACGCCCTGCCTGACCGTCTGCCGTGGGTGAGTGGACACAGCCAGATCCACACTGCGCCCTGCCTGCCCGTCTGCCGTGGGCGAGCGGACAGAGCCAGATCCGCACTGCACCCTGCATGACCGTCTGCCGTAGGTGAGTGGACACAGCCAGATCCGCACTGCGCCCTGCCTGCCCGTCTGCCGTGGGCGAGTGGACACCGCCAGATCCGCACTGCGCCCTGCCTGACCGTCTGCTGTGGGTGAGTGGACACAGACAGATCCACACTGCGTCCTGCCTGTCCCTATGCTGTGGGCGAGTGGACACAGCCAGATCCGCACTGCGCCATGCCTGACCGTCTGCCGTGGGTGAGTGGACACAGCCAGATCTGCACTGCGCCCTGCCTGACCGCCTGCCGTGGGTGAGTGGACACAGCCAGATCCGCACTGCGCCCTGCCTTTCCGTCTCCCGTGGGCGAGTGGACACAGCCAGATCCGCACTGCGCCTTGCCTGCCCGTCTGCCGTGGGTGAGTGGACACAGCCAGATCCGCACTGCGCCCTTCCTGACCATCTCCCGTGGGTGAGTGGACACAGCCAGATCCGCACTGCGGCTTGCCTGCCCGTCACACGTGGGTTAGTGGACACAGCCAGATCCGCACTGCGCCCTACCTGCCCGTCTCCCGTAGGTGAGTGGACACAGCCAGATCCGCACTGCGCCCTGCCTGACCGTCCTTCGTGGGTGAGTGGACACCGCCAGATCCGCACTGCGCCCTGCCTGCCCGTCTCCCGTGGGTGAGTGGACACAGCCAGATCCGCACTGCGCCCTGCCTGCCCGTCTCCCGTCAGTGAGTGGACACAGCCAGATCCGCACTGCACTCTGCCTGACCGCCTGCCGTCGGTGAGTGGACACAGCCAGATCCGCACTGCGCCCTGCCTGACCGTCTGCCGTGGGTGAGTGGACACAGCCAGATCCGCACTGCGCCCTGCCTGACCGTCTGCCGTGGGTGAGTGGACACAGCCAGATCCACACTGCGCCCTGCCTGCCCCTGTGCCGTGGGCGAGTGGACACAGCCAGATCCGCACTGCGCCGTGCCTGACCGTCTGCCGTGGGTGAGTGGACACAGCCAGATCCACACTGCGCCCTGCCTGACCGTCTGCCGTGGGTGAGTGGACACCGCCAGATCCGCACTGCGCCCTGCCTGCCCGTCTCCCGTGGGTGAGTGGACACAGCCAGATCCACACTACGTCCTGCCTGCCCGTCTGCCGTGGGTGAGTGGACACAGCCAGATCCGCACTGCGCCCTGCCTGACCGTCTCCCTTGGGTCAGTGGACACAGCCAGATCCGCACTGCGCCTTGCCTGCCTGTCTCACGTGGGTGAGTGGACACAGCCAGATCCGCACTGCGCCCTACCTGCACGTCTCCCGTGGGTGAGTGGACACAGCCAGATGCGCACTGCACCCTGCCTGTCCGTCCTTCGTGGATGAGTGGACACCGCCAGATCCGCACTGCGCCCTGCCTGCCCGTCTCCCGTGGGTGAGTGGACACAGCCAGATCCGCACTGCGCCCTGTCTGCCCGTCTCCCGTCAGTGAGTGGACACAGCCAGATCCGCACTGCACCCTGCCTGACCGTCTGCCGTCGGTGAGTGGACACAGCCAGATCCACACTGCGCCCTGCCTGCCCGTCTGCCGTGGGCGAGTGGACACAGCCCGATCCGCACTGCGCCCTGCCTGACCGTCTGCCGTGGGTGAGTAGACACAGCCAGATCCGCACTGCGCCCTGCCTGCCCGTCTGCCGTGGGCGAGTGGACACTGCCAGATCCGCATTGCGCCCTGCCTGACGGTCTGTTGTGGGTGAGTGGACACAGCCAGATCCACACTGCGCACTGCCTGCCCCTCTGCCGTGGGCGAGTGGACACAGCCAGATCCACACTGCGCCCTTCCTGACCGTCTGCCGTGGGTGAGTGGACACAGCCAGATCCGCACTGCGCGCTGCCTGCCCGTCTCCCGTGGGCGAGTGGAAAAAGCCAGATCCGCACTGCGCGCTGCCTCCCGTCTTTCGTGGGCGAGTGGACACAGCCATATCCGCACTGCGCCCTGCCTGCCCTTCTGCCGTGGGTGAGTGGACACAGCCAGATCCGCACTGCGCCCTCCTGACCCTCTCCCGTGGGTGAGTGGACACAGCCAGATCCGCACTGCGCCATGCCTTCACGTCTCCCGTGGGTGAGTGGACACAGCCAGATCCGCACTGCGCCCTGCCTGCCCTTCTCCCGTGGGTGAGTGGACACAGCCACATCCGCACTGCGCGCTGCCTGCCCGTCTCCCGTGGGCGAGTGGACACAGCCATATCCGCACTGCGCGCTGCCTGCCCGTCTGTCGTGGGCGAGTGGACACAGCCATATCCGCACTACGCCCTGCCTGACCGTCTGCCGTGGGTGAGTGGACACAGCCAGATCCACACTGCGCCCTGCCTGCCCGTCTGCCGTGGGCGAGCGGACACAGCCAGATCCACACTGCGCCCTGCCTGACCGTCTGCCGTAGGGGAGTGGACACAGCCAGATCCGCACTGCGCCCTGCCAGCCCGTCTGCCGTGGGTGAGTGGACACAGCCAGATCCGCACTGCGCGCTGCCTGCCCGTCTGTCGTGGGCGAGTGGACACAGCCATATCCGCACTACGCCCTGCCTGACCGTCTGCCGTGGGTGAGTGGACACAGCCAGATCCACACTGCGCCCTGCCTGCCCGTCTGCCGTGGGCGAGCGGACACAGCCAGATCCACACTGCCCCCTACCTGCCCGTCTCCCGTGGGCGAGTGGACACAGCCAGATCCGCACTGCGCCCTGCCAGCCCGTCTGCCGTGGGTGAGTGGACACAGCCAGATCCGCACTGCGCCCTGCCTGACCGTCTGCTGTGGGTGAGTGGACACAGCCAGATCCGCACTGCGCCCTGCCTGCCCTTCTGCCGTGGGTGAGTGTACACAGCCAGATCCGCACTGCGCCCTGCCTGCCCGTCTCCAGTCGGCGAGTGGACACAGCCAGATCCACACTGCGCCCTGCCTGCCCGTCTCCAGTGGGCGAGTGGACACAGCCAGATCCACACTGCGCCCTGCCTGCCCGTCTGCCGTGGGTGAGTGGACACAGCCAGATCCGCACTGCGCCTTGCCTGCCCGTCTACCGTGGGTGAGTGGACACAGCCAGATCCGCACTGCGCCCTGCCTGCCCGTCTCTCGTGTGTGAGTGGACACAGCCAGATCCGCAGTGCGCCCTGCTTGCCCGTCTCCAGTCGGCGAGTGGACACAGCCAGATCCGCACTGCGCGCTGCCTACCCGTCTCCCGTGTGCGAGTGGACACAGCCAGATCCGCACTGCGCGCTGCCTGCCCGTCTGTCGTGGGCGAGTGGACACAGCCATATCCGCACTACGCCCTCCCTGACCGTCTGCCGTGGGTGAGTGGACACAGCCAGATCCACATTGCGCCCTGCCTGCCCGTCTGCCGTGGGCGAGCGGACACAGCCAGATCCGCACTGTGCACTGCCTGACCATCTGCCGTGGGTGAGTGGACACAGCCAGATCCGCACTGCGCCCTGCCTGACCGCCTGTCGTGGGTGAGTGGACACAGCCAGATCCGCACTGCGCCCTGCCTGCCCGTCTGCCGTGGGCGAGTGGACACAGCCAGATCCGCACTGCGCCCTGCCTTTCCATCTCCCGTGGGCGAGTGGACACAGCCAGATCCGCACTGCGCCCTGCCTGCCCGTCTGCCGTGGGTGATTGGACACAGCCAGATCCGCACTGCGCCCTGCCTGCCCGTCTCCCGTCAGTGAGTGGACACAGCCAGATCCGCACTGCGCACTGCCTGACCGTCTGCCGTGGGCGAGCGGACACAGCCAGATCCGCACTGCGCCCTGCCTGACCGTCTGCCGTGGGTGAGTGGACACAGCAAGATCCGCACTGCACCCTGCCTGACCGTCCTTCGTGGGTGAGTGGACACCGCCAGATCCGCACTGCGCCCTGCCTGCCCGTCTCCCGTGGGTGAGTGGACACAGCCAGAACCGCACTGCGCCCTGCCTGCCCCTCTCCCGTCAGTGAGTGGACACAGCCAGATCCGCACTGCTCCCTGCATGCCCGTCTCCCGTGGGTGAGCGGACACGGCCAGATCCGCACTGCGCGCTGCCTGCCCGTCTCCCGTGGGCGAGTGGACACAGCCAGATACGCACTGCGCCCTGCCTGCCCGTCTGTCGTGGGCGAGTGGACACAGCCAGATCCGCACTGCGCGCTGCCTGCCCGTCTGTCGTGGGCGAGTGGACACAGCCATATCCGCACTGCGCCCTGCCTGCCCGTCTGCCGTCGGTGAGTAGACTCAGCCAGATCCACACTGCGCCGTGCCTGCCCGTCTGCCGTGGGTGAGTGGACACAGCCAGATCCGCACTGCGCCCTGCCTGACCCTCTCTGGTGGGTGAGTGGACACAGCCACATCCGCACTGCGCCCTGCCTGCCCGTCTGTCGTGGGTGAGTGGACACAGCCAGATCCGCAGTGCGCCCTGCTTGCCCGTCTCCCGTGGGCGAGTGGACACAGCCAGATCCGCACTGCGCGCTGCCTACCCGTCTCCCGTGGGCGAGTGGACACAGCCAGATCCGCACTGCGCGCTGCCTGCCCGTCTGTCGTGGGCGAGTGGACACAGCCATAACCGCACTACGCCCTGCCTAACCGTCTGCCGTGGGTGAGTGGACACAGCCAGATCCACACTGCGCCCTGCCTGCCCGTCTGCCGTGGGCGAGCGGACACAGCCAGATCCGCACTGTGCACTGCCTGACCATCTGCCGTGGGTGAGTGGACACAGCCAGATCCGCACTGCGCGCTGCCTGACCGCCTGTCGTGGGTGAGTGGACACAGCCAGATCCGCACTGCGCCGTGCCTGCCCGTCTGCCGTGGGTGAGTGGACACAGCCAGATCCGCACTGCGCCCTGCGTGCCCGTCTGCCGTGGGTGAGTGGACACAGCCAGATCCGCACTGCGCCCTTC
Source organism: Microcebus murinus (assembly GCF_040939455.1). Classification (NCBI taxonomy): domain Eukaryota; kingdom Metazoa; phylum Chordata; class Mammalia; order Primates; family Cheirogaleidae; genus Microcebus; species Microcebus murinus. The sequence goes on from NC_134126.1 coordinate 1,400,989, forward strand.
CTGACCGTCTCCCGTGGGTGAGTGGACACAGCCAGATACGCACTGCGGCTTGCCTGCCCGTCTCACGTGGGTGAGTGGACACAGCCAGATCCGCACTGCGCCCTACCTGCCCGTCTCCCATTGGTGAGTGGACACAGCCAGATCCGCACTGCGCCCTGCCTGACCGTCCTCCGTGGGTGAGTGGACACCGCCAGATCCGCACTGCGCCCTCCTTGCCCGTCTCCCGTGGGTGAGTGGACACAGCCAGATCCGCACTGCGCCCTGCCTGCCCGTCTCCCGTCAGTTAGTGGACACAGCCAGATCCGCACTGCGCTCTGCCTGACCGCCTGCCGTTGGTGAGTGGACACAGCCAGATCTGCACTGCGCTCTGCCTGACCGTCTGCCGTGTGTGAGTGGACACAGCCAGATGCACACTGCGCCCTGCCTGCCCGTCGGCCGTGGGCGAGTGGACACAACCAGATCCGCACTGCGCCCTGCCTGACCGTCTGCCGTGGGTGAGTGGACACAGCCAGATCCGCACTGCGCCCTGCCTGACCGCCTGCCGTGGGTGAGTGGACACAGCCAGATCCGCACTGCGCCCTGCCTGCCCGTCTCCCGTGGGCGAGTGGATACAGCCAGATCCGCACTGCGCCCTGCTTGCCCTTCTGCCGTGGGTGAGTGGACACAGCCAGATGCACACTGCGCCCTGCCTGCCCGTCGGCCGTGGGCGAGTGGACACAACCAGATCCGCACTGCGCCCTGCCTGACCGTCTGCCGTGGGTGAGTGGACACAGCCCGATCCGCACTGCGCCCTGCCTGACCGTCTGCCGTGGGTGAGTGGACACAGCCAGATCCGCACTGCGCCCTGCCTGCCTGTCTCCCGTGGGCGAGTGGATACAGCCAGATCCGCACTGCGCCCTGCTTGCCCTTCTGCCGTGGGTGAGTGGACACAGCCAGATCCGCACTGCGCCGTGCCTGACCGTCTGCCGTGGGTGAGTGGACACAGCCAGATCCACACTGCGCCCTGCCTGACCGTCTGCCGTGGGGGAGTGGACACCGCCAGATCCGCACTGCGCCCTGCCTGCCCGTCTCCCGTGGGTGAGTGGACACAGCCAGATCCGCACTGCGCCTTGCCTGCCCGTCTGCCGTGGGCGAGTGGACACTGCCAGATCCGCACTGCGCACTGCCTGACCGTCTGCCGTGGGTGAGTGGACACAGCCAGATCCGCACTGCGCCCTGCCTAACTGCCTGCCGTGGGTGAGTGGACACAGCAAGATCCGCACTGCGCCTTGCCTGCCCGTCTCCCGTGGGCGAGTGGACACAGCCACATCCGCACTGCGCCTTTCCTGCCCTTCTGCCGTGGGTGAGTGGACACAGCCAGATCCGCACTGCGCCCTGCCTGACCGTCTACCGTGGGTGAGTGGACACAGCCAGATCCGCACTGCGCCCTGCCTGACTGCTTGCCGTGGGTGAGTGGACACAGCCAGATCCGCACTGCGCCCTGCCTGCCCGTCTCCCGTGGGTGAGTGGAAACAGCCAGATCCGCACTGCGCGCTGCCTGCCCGTCTCCCGTGTGCGAGTGGACACAGCCAGATACGCACTACGCCCTGCCTGACCGTCTGCCGTGTGTGAGTGGACACAGCCAGATCCGCACTGCGCCCTGCCTGCCCGTCTCCTGTGGGTGAGTGGACACAGCCAGATCCGCACTGCGCCCTGCCTGCCCTTCTGCCGTGGGTGAGTGGACACCGCCAGATCCGCACAGTGCCCTGCCTGACCGTCTGCCGTGGGTGTGTGGACACAGCCAAATCCACACTGCGCCCTGCCTGCCCGTCTGCCGTGGGTGAGTGGACACAGCCAGATCCGCACTGCGTCCTGCCTGACCGTCTCCCGTGGGTGAGTGGACACAGCCAGATCCGACCTGCGCCCTGCCTGCCCGTCTCTCGTGGGTGAGTGGACACAGCCAGATCCGTACTGCACCTTGCCTGCCCGTCTCCCGTGGGTGAGTGGACACAGCCAGATCCGCACTGCGCCCTGCCTGCCCGTCTCCCGAGGGTGAGTGGACACAGCCAGATCCGCACTGCGCCCTGCCTGCCCGTCTCCCGTGGGTGAGTGGACACAGCCAGATCCGCACTGCGCGCTGCCTGCCCGTCTGTCGTGGGCGAGTGGACACAGCCATATCCACACTTCGCCCTGCCTGACCGTCTGCCGTGGGTGAGTGGACAAAGCCAGATCCACACTGCGCCCTGCCTGCCCGTCTCCCGTGGGCGAGCGGACACAGCCAGATCCGCACTGCGCCCTGCCTGACCGTCTACCGTAGGTGAGTGGACACAGCCAGATCCGCACTGGGCCCTGCCTGACCGTCTGCTGTGGGTGAGTGGACACAGCCAGATCCACAATGCGCCCTGCCTGCCCCTATGCTGTGGGCGAGTTGACACAGCCAGATCCGCACTGCGCCCTGCCTGACTGTCTGCCGTGGGCGAGTGGACACAGCCAGATCTGCACTGCGCCCTGCCTGACCGCCTGCCGTGGGTGAGTGGACACAGCCAGATCCGCACTGCGCCCTGCCTGCCCGTCTCCCGTGGGCGAGTGGACACAGCCAGATCCGCACTGCGCCCTGCCTGCCCTTCTGCCGTGGGTGAGTGAACACAGCCAGATCCGCACTGCGCGCTGCCTGCCCGTCTCCCGTCAGTGAGTGGACACAGCCAGATCCGCACTGCGCCCTACCTGCCCGTCTCCCGTGGGCGAGTGGACACAGCCCGTTCCGCACTGCGCTCTGCCTGCCCGTCTGCCGTGGGTGAGTGGACACAGCCAGATCCACACTGCGCCCTGCCTTACCGCCTGCCGTGGGTGAGTGGACACAGCCAGATCCGCACTGCGCCCTGCCTGCCCGTCACCCGTGGGCGAGTGGACACAGCCAGATCCGCACTGCGCCCTGCCTGACCGCCTACCGTGGGTGAGTGGACACAGCCAGATCCGCACTGCGCCCTGTATGACCGTCTGCCGTGGGTGAGTGGACACAGCCAGATCCGCACTGCGCGCTGCCTGCCCCTCTCACGTGGGTGAGTGGACACAGCCAGATCCGCACTGCGCCCTGCCTGCCCGTCTCCCGTGGGCGAGCGGACACATCTAGATCCGCACTGCGCCCTGCCTGCCCGTCTCCCGTTGGTGAGTCGACACAGCCAGATCCGCACTGCGCCCTGCCTGCCCGTCTCCCGTCAGTGAGTGGACACAGCCAGATCCGCACTGCTCCCTGCCTGCCCGTCTCCCGTGGGTGAGTGGACACAGCCAGATCCGCACTGCGCGCTGCCTGCCCGTCTCCCGTGGGCGAGTGGACACAGCCAGATACGCACTGCGCCCTGCCTGCCCGTCTGTCGTGGGTGAGTGGACACAGCCAGATCCGCACTGCGCGCTGCCTGCCCGTCTGTCGTGGGCGAGTGGACACAGCCATATCCGCACTGCGCCTTGCCTGCCCGTCTGCCGTTGGTGAGTAGACACAGCCAGATCCACACTGCGCCGTGCCTGCCCGTCTGCCGTGGGTGAGTGGACACAGCCAGATCCGCACTGCGCCCTGCCTGACCCTCTCTCGTGGGTGAGTGGACACAGCCAGATCCGCACTGCGCCCTGCCTGCCCGTCTCCCGTGGGTGAGTGGACACAGCCAGATCCGCAGTGCGCCCTGCTTGCCCGTCTCCCGTGGGCGAGTGGACACAGCCAGATCCGCACTGCGCGCTGCCTACCCGTCTCCCGTGGGCGAGTGGACACAGCCAGATCCGCACTGCGCGCTGCCTGCCCGTCTGTCGTGGGCGAGTGGACACAGCCATATCCGCACTACGCCCTCCCTGACCGTCTGCCGTGGGTGAGTGGACACAGCCAGATCCACACTGCGCCCTGCCTGCCCGTCTGCCGTGGGCGAGCGGACACAGCCAGATCCGCACTGTGCACTGCCTGACCATCTGCCGTGGGTGAGTGGACACAGCCAGATCCGCACTGCGCCCTGCCTGACCGCCTGTCGTGGGTGAGTGGACACAGCCAGATCCGCACTGCGCCCTGCCTGCCCGTCTGCCGTGGGTGAGTGGACACAGCCAGATCCGCACTGCGCCCTGCCTTTCCGTCTCCCGTGGGCGAGTGGACACAGCCAGATCCGCACTGCGCCCTGCCTGCCCGTCTGCCGTGGGTGATTGGACACAGCCAGATCCGCACTGCGCCCTGCCTGCCCGTCTCCCGTCAGTGAGTGGACACAGCCAGATCCGCACTGCGCACTGCCTGACCGTCTGCCGTGGGCGAGCGGACACAGCCAGATCCGCACTGCGCCCTGCCTGACCGTCTGCCGTGGGTGAGTGGACACAGCAAGATCCGCACTGCACCCTGCCTGACCGTCCTTCGTGGGTGAGTGGACACCGCCAGATCCGCACTGCGCCCTGCCTGCCTGTCTCCCGTGGGTGAGTGGACACAGCCAGAACCGCACTGCGCCCTGCCTGCCCCTCTCCCGTCAGTGAGTGGACACAGCCAGATCCGCACTGCTCCCTGCATGCCCGTCTCCCGTGGGTGAGTGGACACAGCCAGATCCGCACTGCGCGCTGCCTGCCCGTCTCCCGTGGGCGAGTGGACACAGCCAGATACGCACTGCGCCCTGCCTGCCCGTCTGTCGTGGGCGAGTGGACACAGCCAGATCCGCACTGCGCGCTGCCTGCCAGTCTGTCGTGGGCGAGTGGACACAGCCATATCCGCACTGCGCCCTGCCTGCCCGTCTGCCGTTGGTGAGTAGACACAGCCAGATCCACACTGCGCCGTGCCTGCCCGTCTGCCGTGGGTGAGTGGACACAGCCAGATCCGCACTGCGCCCTCCCTGACCCTCTCTGGTGGGTGAGTGGACACAGCCAGATCCGCACTGCGCTCTGCCTGCCCGTCTCCCGTGGGTGAGTGGACACAACCAGATCCGCAGTGCGCCCTGCTTGCCCGTCTCCCGTGGGCGAGTGGACACAGCCAGATCCGCACTGCGCGCTGCCTACCCGTCTCCCGTGGGCGAGTGGACACAGCCAGATCCGCACTGCGCGCTGCCTGCCCGTCTGTCGTGGGCGAGTGGACACAGCCATAACCGCACTACGCCCTGCCTAACCGTCTGCCGTGGGTGAGTGGACACAGCCAGATCCACACTGCGCCCTGCCTGCCCGTCTGCCGTGGGCGAGCGGACACAGCCAGATCCGCACTGTGCACTGCCTGACCATCTGCCGTGGGTGAGTGGACACAGCCAGATCCGCACTGCGCCCTGCCTGACCGCCTGTCGTGGGTGAGTGGACACAGCCAGATCCGCACTGCGCCGTGCCTGCCCGTCTGCCGTGGGTGAGTGGACACAGCCAGATCCGCACTGCGCCCTGCATGCCCGTCTGCCGTGGGTGAGTGGACACAGCCAGATCCGCACTGCGCCCTTCCTGACCGTCTCCCGTGGGTGAGTGGACACAGCCAGATACGCACTGCGGCTTGCCTGCCCGTCTCACGTGGGTGAGTGGACACAGCCAGATCCGCACTGCGCCCTACATGCCCGTCTCCCGTTGGTGAGTGGACACAGCCAGATCCGCACTGCGCCCTGCCTGACCGTCCTCCGTGGGTGAGTGGACACCGCCAGATCCGCACTGCGCCCTCCCTGCCCGTCTCCCGTGGGTGAGTGGACACAGCCAGATCCGCACTGCGCCCTGCCTGCCCGTCTCCCGTCAGTTAGTGGACACAGCCAGATCCGCACTGCGCTCTGCCTGACCGCCTGCCGTTGGTGAGTGGACACAGCCAGATCTGCACTGCGCTCTGCCTGACCGTCTGCCGTGTGTGAGTGGACACAGCCAGATGCACACTGCGCCCTGCCTGCCCGTCGGCCGTGGGCGAGTGGACACAACCAGATCCGCACTGCGCCCTGCCTGACCGTCTGCCGTTGGTGAGTGGACACAGCCAGATCCGCACTGCGCCCTGCCTGACCGCCTGCCGTGGGTGAGTGGACACAGCCAGATCCGCACTGCGCCCTGCCTGCCCGTCTCCCGTGGGCGAGTGGATACAGCCAGATCCGCACTGCGCCCTGCTTGCCCTTCTGCCGTGGGTGAGTGGACACAGCCAGATCCGCACTGCGCCCTGCCTGACCGTCTGCCGTGTGTGAGTGGACACATCCAGAACCACACTGCGCCCTGCCTGCCCGTATGCCGTGTGTGAGTGGACACAGCCCGATCCGCACTGCGCCCTGCCTGACCGTCTGCCGTGGGTGAGTGGACACAGCCAGATCCGCACTGCGCCCTGCCTGACCGTCTCCCGTGGGCGAGTGGACACAGCCAGATCCACACTGCGCCCTGCCTGCCCCTGTGCCGTGGGCGAGTGGACACAGCCAGATCCACACTGCGCCGTGCCTGACCGTCTGCCGTGGGTGAGTGGACACAGCCAGATCCACACTGCGCCCTGCCTGACCGTCTGCCGTGGGTGAGTGGACACCGCCAGATCCGCACTGCGCCCTGCCTGCCCGTCTCCCGTGGGTGAGTGGACACAGCCAGATCCGCACTGCGCCTTGCCTGCCCGTCTGCCGTGGGCGAGTGGACACTGCCAGATCCGCACTGCGCACTGCCTGACCGTCTGCCGTGGGTGAGTGGACACAGCAAGATCCGCACTGCGCCTTGCCTGCCCGTCTCCCGTAGGCGAGTGGACACAGCCACATCCGCACTGCGCCTTTCCTGCCCTTCTGCCGTGGGTGAGTGGACACAGCCAGATCCGCACTGCGCCCTGCCTGACTGCTTGCCGTGGGTCAGTGGACACAGCCAGATCCGCACTGCGCCCTGCCTGCCCGTCTCCCGTGGGTGATTGGAAACAGCCAGATCCGCACTGCGCGCTGCCTGCCCGTCTCCCGTGTGCGAGTGGACACAGCCAGATACGCACTACGCCCTGCCTGACCGTCTGCCGTGTGTGAGTGGACACAGCCAGATCCGCACTGCGCCCTGCCTGCCCGTCTCCTGTGGGTGAGTGGACACAGCCAGATCCGCACTGCGCCCTGCCTGCCCTTCTGCCGTGGGTGAGTGGACACCGCCAGATCCGCACAGTGCCCTGCCTGACCGTCTGCCGTGGGTGTGTGGACACAGCCAAATCCACACTGCGCCCTGCCTGCCCGTCTGCCGTGGGTGAGTGGACACAGCCAGATCCGCACTGCGTCCTGCCTGACCGTCTCCCGTGGGTGAGTGGACACAGCCAGATCCGCACTGCGCCCTGCCTGCCCGTCTCTCGTGGGTGAGTGGACACAGCCAGATCCGCACTGCACCTTGCCTGCCCGTCTCCCGTGGGTGAGTGGACACAGCCAGATCCGCACTGCGCCCTGCCTGCCCGTCTCCCGAGGGTGAGTGGACACAGCCAGATCCGCACTGCGCCCTGCCTGCCCGTCTCCCGTGGGTGAGTGGACACAGCCAGATCCGCACTGCGCGCTGCCTGCCCGTCTGTCGTGGGCGAGTGGACACAGCCATATCCGCACTACGCCCTGCCTGACCGTCTGCCGTGGGTGAGTGGACAAAGCCAGATCCACACTGCGCCCTGCCTGCCCGTCTCCCGTGGGCGAGCGGACACAGCCAGATCCGCACTGCGCCCTGCCTGACCGTCTACCGTAGGTGAGTGGACACAGCCAGATCCGCACTGCGCCCTGCCTGCCCGTCTGCCGTGGGCGAGTGGACACAGCCAGATCCGCACTGCGCCCTGCCTGACCGTCTGCTGTGGGTGAGTGGACACAGCCAGATCCACAATGCGCCCTGCCTGCCCCTATGCTGTTGGCGAGTTGACACAGCCAGATCCGCACTGCGCCCTGCCTGACTGTCTGCCGTGGGCGAGTGGACACAGCCAGATCTGCACTGCGCCCTGCCTGACCGCCTGCCGTGGGTGAGTGGACACAGCCAGATCCGCACTGCGCCCTGCCTGCCCGTCTCCCGTGGGCGAGTGGACACAGCCAGATCCGCACTGCGCCCTGCCTGCCCTTCTGCCGTGGGTGAGTGAACACAGCCAGATCCGCACTGCGCGCTGCCTGCCCGTCTCCCGTCAGTGAGTGGACACAGCCAGATCCGCACTGCGCCCTACCTGCCCGTCTCCCGTAGGCGAGTGGACACAGCCCGTTCCGCACTGCGCTCTGCCTGCCCGTCTGCCGTGGGTGAGTGGACACAGCCAGATCCACACTGTGCCCTGCCTTACCGCCTGCCGTTGGTGAGTGGACACAGCCAGATCCGCACTGCGCCCTGCCTGCCCGTCACCCGTGGGCGAGTGGACACAGCCAGATCCGCACTGCGCCCTGCCTGACCGCCTGCCGTGGGTGAGTGGACACAGCCAGATCCGCACTGCGCCCTGTATGACCGTCTGCCGTGGGTGAGTGGACACAGCCAGATCCGCACTGCGCGCTGCCTGCCCCTCTCACGTGGGTGAGTGGACACAGCCAGATCCGCACTGCGCCCTGCCTGCCCGTCTCCCGTGGGCGAGCGGACACATCTAGATCCGCACTGCGCCCTGCCTGCCCGTCTCCCATGGTTGACTGGACACAGCCAGATCCGCACTGCGCCCTGCCTGCCCGTCTCCCGTGGGTGAGTGGACACAGCCAGATCCGCACTGCGCCCTGCCTGCCCGTCTCCCGTGGGTGAGTGGACAGAGCCAGATCCACACTGCGCCGTGCCTGCCCGTCTGCCGTGGGCGAGTGGACACTGCCAGATCCGCACTGCGCACTGCCTGACCGTCTGCCGTGGGTGAGTGGACACAGCCAGATCCGCACTGCGCCCTGCCTAACCGCCTGCCGTGGGTGAGTGGACACAGCAAGATCCGCACTGCGCCTTGCCTGCCCGTCTCCCGTGGGCGAGTGGACACAGCCACATCCGCACTGCGCCTTTCCTGCCCTTCTGCCGTGGGTGAGTGGACACAGCCAGATCCGCACTGCGCCCTGCCTGACCGTCTACCGTGGGTGAGTGGACACAGCCAGATCCGCACTGCGCCCTGCCTGACTGCTTGCCGTGGGTGAGTGGACACAGCCAGTTCCGCACTGCGCCCTGCGTGTCCGCCTGCCGTGGGTGAGTGGACACAGCCAGATCCGCACTGCGCCCTGCCTGCCCGTCTCCCGTGGGTGAGTGGAAACAGCCAGATCCGCACTGCGCGCTGCCTGCCCGTCTCCCGTGTGCGAGTGGACACAGCCAGATACGCACTACGCCCTGCCTGACCGTCTGCCGTGTGTGAGTGGACACAGCCAGATCCGCACTGCGCCCTGCCTGCCCATCTCCTGTGGGTGAGTGGACACAGCCAGATCCGCACTGCGAACTGCCTGACCGTCTGCCGTGGGTGAGTGGACACAGCCAGATCCGCACTGCGCCCTGCCTGACCGCCTGCCGTGGGTGAGTGGACACAGCCAGATCCGCACTGCGCCCTGCCTGCCCGTCTTCCGGGGGCGAGTGGACACAGCCAGATCCGCACTGCGCCCTGCCTGCCCTTCTGCCGTGGGTGAGTGGACACAGCCAGATCCGCACAGTGCCCTGCCTGACCGTCTGCCGTGGGTGTGTGGACACAGCCAGATCCACACTGCGCCCTGCCTGCCCGTCTGCCGTGGGTGAGTGGACACAGCCAGATCCGCACTGCGTCCTGCCTGACCGTCTCCCGTGGGTGAGTGGACACAGCCAGATCCGCACTGCGCCCTGCCTGCCCGTCTCCCGTGGGTGAGTGGACACAGCCAGATCCGCACTGCACCTTGCCTGCCCGTCTCCCGTCAGTGAGTGGACACAGCCAGATCCGCACTGAGCCCTGCCTGCCCGTCTCCCGTGGGTGAGTGGACACAGCCAGATCCGCACTGCGCCCTGCCTGCCCGTCTCCCGATGGTGAGTGGACACAGCCAGATCCGCACTGCGCCCTGCCTGCCCGTCTCCCGTGGGTGAGTGGACACAGCCAGATCCGCACTGCGCGCTGCCTGCCCGTTTGTCGTGGGCGAGTGGACACAGCCATATCCGCACTACGCCCTGCCTGACCGTCTGCCGTGGGTGAGTGGACAAAGCCAGATCCACACTGCGCCCTGCCTGCCCGTCTCCCGTGGGCGAGCGGACACAGCCAGATCCGCACTGCGCCCTGCCTGACCGTCTACCGTAGGTGAGTGGACACAGCCAGATCCGCACTGCGCCCTGCCTGCCCGTCTGCCGTGGGCGAGTGGACACAGCCAGATCTGCACTGCGCCCTGCCTGACCGCCTGCCGTGGGCGAGTGGACACAGCCAGATCTGCACTGCGCCCTGCCTGACCGCCTGCCGTGGGTGAGTGGACACAGCCAGATCCGCACTGCGCCCTGCCTGCCCGTCTCCCGTGGGCGAGTGGACACAGCCATATCCGCACTGCGCCCTGCCTGCCCTTCTGCCGTGGGTGAGTGAACACAGCCAGATCCGCACTGCGCGCTGCCTGCCCGTCTCCCGTCAGTGAGTGGACACAGCCAGATCCGCACTGCGCCCTACCTGCCCGTCTCCCGTGGGCGAGGGGACACAGCCCGTTTCGCACTGCGCTCTGCCTGCCCGTCTGCCGTGGGTGAGTGGACACAGCCAGATCCACACTGCGCCCTGCCTTACCGCCTGCCGTGGGTTAGTGGACACAGCCAGATCCGCACTGCGCCCTGCCTGCCCGTCACCCGTGGGCGAGTGGACACAGCCAGATCCGCACTGCGCCCTGCCTGACAGCCTGCCGTGGGTGAGTGGACACAGCCAGATCCGCAGTGCGTCCTGCCTGCCCATCTCCCGTGGGCGAGTGGACACAGCCAGATCCGCACTGCGCCCTGCCTGCCCTTCTGCCGTGGGTGAGTGGACACAGCCAGATCCGCACTGCGCCCTGCCTGACCGTCTGCCGTGGGTGAGTGGACACAGCCAGATCCGCACTGCGCCCTGCCTTACCGCCTGCCGTGGGTGAGTGGACACAGCCAGATCCGCACTGCGCCCTGCCTGCCCGTCTTCCGGGGGCGAGTGGACACAGCCAGATCCGCACTGCGACCTGCCTGCCCTTCTGCCGTGGGTGAGTGGACACAGCCAGATCCGCACTGCGCCCTGCCTGCCCTTCTGCCGTGGGTGTGTGGACACAGCCAGATCCACTCTGCGCCCTGCCTGCCCGTCTCCCGTGGGTGAGTGGACACAGCCAGATCCGCACTGCACCTTGCCTGCCCGTCTGTCGTCAGTGAGTGGACACAGCCAGATCCGCACTGCGCCCTGCCTGCCCCTATGCTGTGGGCGAGTGGACACAGCCAGATCCGCACTTCGCCCTGCCTGACCGTCTGCCGTGGGTGAGTGGACACAGCCAGATCTGCACTGCGCCCTGCCTGACCGCCTGCCGTGGGTGAGTGGACACAGCCAGATACGCACTGCGCCCTGCCTGCCCGTCTCCCGTGGGCGAGTGGACACAGCCAGATCCGCACTGCGCCCTGCCTGCCCTTCTGCCGTGGGTGAGTGAATACAGCCAGATCCGCACTGCGCCCTGCCTGCCCGTCTCCCGTCAGTGAGTGGACACAGCCAGATCCGCACTGCGCCCTACCTGCCCGTCTCCCGTGGGCGAGTGGACACATCCCGATCCGCACTGCGCTCTGCCTGCCCGTCTGCCGTGGGTGAGTGGACACAGCCAGATCCGCACTGCGCCTTGCTTGCCCGTCTCTCGTCAGTGAGTGGACACAGCCAGATACGCACTGCGCCCTGCCTGCCCGTCTCCCGTGGGCGAGTGGACACAGCCAGTTCCGCACTGCGCCCTGCCTGCCCATCTCCAGTGGGCGAGTGGACACAGCCAGATCCGCACTGCGCCCTGCCTGCCCGTCTCCAGTGGGCGAGTGGACACAGCCAGATCCACACTGCGCCCTGCCTGCCCGTCTGCCGTGGGTGAGTGGACACAGCCAGATCCGCACTGCGCCCTGCCTGACCGTCTCCCGTGGGTGTGTGGACACAGCCAGATCCGCACTGCGCGCTGCCTGCCCGTCTCCCGTGGGCGAGTGGACACAGCCAGATACGCACTACGCCCTGCCTGACCGTCTGCCGTGTGTGAGTGGACACAGCCAGATCCGCACTGCGCCCTGCCTGCCCATCTCCCGTGGGTGAGTGGACACAGCCAGATCCGCACTGCGCCCTGCCTGACCGTCTGCCGTGGGCGAGTGGACACAGCCAGATCCGCACTGCGCCCTGCCTGACCGCCTGCCGTGGGTGAGTGGACACAGCCAGATCCGCACTGCGCCCTGCCTGCCCGTCTGCCGTGGGTGAGTGGACACAGCCAGATCCGCACTGCGCCCTACCTGCCCGTCTCCCGCGGGTTAGTGGACACAGCCAGATCCGCACTGCACCCTGCCTGACCGTCCTTCGTGGGTGAGTGGACACCGCCAGATCCGCACTGCGCCCTGCCTGCCCGTCTCCCGTGGGTGAGTGGACACAGCCAGATCCGCACTGCGCCCTGCCTGCCCGTCTCCCGTCAGTGAGTGGACACAGCCAGATCCGCACTGCGCCCTGCCTGACCGTCTCGCGTGGGTGAGTGGACACAGCCAGATCCGCACTGCGCGCTGCCTGCCCGTCTCCCGTGGGCGAGTGGACACAGCCAGATCCGCACTGCGCCCTGTCTGCCCGCTGTCGTGGGCGAGTGGACACAGCCAAATCCGCACTGCGCCCTGCCTGACCGTCTGCCGTCGGTGAGTGGACACAGCCAGATCCACACTGCGCCCTGCCTGCCCGTCTGCCGTGGGCGAGTGGAGACAGCCAGATCCGCACTGCGCACTGCCTGACCGTCTGCCGTGGGTGAGTCGACACAGCCAGATCCGCACTGCGCCCTGCCTGACCGCCTGCTGTGGGTGAGTGGACACAGCCAGATCCGCACTGCGCCCTGCCTGCCCGTCTCCCGTGGGTGAGTGGACACAGCCAGATCCGCACTGCGCCCTGCCTGACCGTCTGCTGTGGGTGAGTGGACACAGCAAGATCCGCACTGCGCCCTGCCTGCCCCTATGCTGTGGGCGAGTGGACACAGCCAGATCCGCACTGCGCCCTGCCTGACCATCTGCCGTGGGTGAGTGGACACAGCCAGATCTGCACTGCGCCCTGCCTGACCGCCTGCCGTGGATGAGTGGACACAGCCAGATCCGCACTGCGCCCTGCCTGCCCGTCTCCCGTGGGCGAGTGGACACAGCCAGATCCGCACTGCGCCCTGCCTGCCCTTCTGCCATGGGTGAGTGAACACAGCCAGATCCGCACTGCGCCCTGCCTGCCCGTCTCCCGTCAGTGAGTGGACACAGCCAGATCCGCACTGCGCCCTACCTGCCCGTCTCCCGTGGGCGAGTGGAAACAGCCCGATCCGCACTGCGCTCTGCCTGCCCGTCTGCCGTGGGTGAGTGGACACAGCCAGATCCGCACTGCGCCCTGCCTGCCCGTCTCCCGTCAGTGAGTGGACACAGCCATATTCGCACTGCGCCCTGCCTGCCCGTCTCCCGTGGGTGAGTGGACACAGCCATATCCGCACTGCGCGCTGCCTGCCCGTCTCCCATGGGCGAGTGGACACAGCCAGATCCGCACTGCGCCCTGCCTGCCCGTCTGTCATGGGCGAGTGGACACAGCCAGATCCGCACTGCGCCCTGCCTGACCGTCTGCCGTCGGTGAGTGGACACAGCCAGATCCACACTGCGCCCTGCCTGCCCGTCTGCCGTGGGCGAGTGAACACAGCCAGATCCGCACTGTGCACTGCCTGACCGTCTGCCGTGGGTGAGTGGACACAGCCAGATCCGCACTGCGCCTTGCCTGACCGCCTGCCGTGGGTGAGTGGACACAGCCAGATCCACACTGCGCCCTTCCTGCCCGTCTGCCGTGGGCGAGTGGACACAGCCATATCCGCACTGCGCACTGCCTGACCGTCTGCCGTGGGTGAGTGGACACAGCCAGATCCGTACTGCGCCCTGCATAACCGCCTGCCGTGGGTGAGTGGACACAGCAAAGTCCGCACTGCGCCTTGCCTGCCCGTCTCCCGTGGGCGACTGGACACAGCCAGATCCTCACTGCGCCCTGCCTGCCCTTCTGCCGTGGGTGAGTGGACACAGCCAGATCCGCACTGCGCCCTGCCTGACCGTCTGCCGTGGGTGAGTGGACACAGCCAGATCCGCACTGTGCCCTGCCTGCCCGTCTCCCGTGGGTGAGTGGACACAGCCAGATCCACACTGCGCCCTGCCTGACCGTCTGCCGTGGGCGAATGGACACAGCCAGATCCGCACTGCGCCCTGCCTGACCGTCTGCTGTGGGTGAGTGGACACAGCAAGATCCGCACTGCGCCCTGCCTGCCCCTATGCTGTGGGCGAGTGGACACAGCCAGATCCGCACTGCGCCCTGCCTGACCGTCTGCCGTGGGTGAGTGGACACAGCCAGATCTGCACTGCGCCCTGCCTGACCGCCTGCCGTGGATGAGTGGACACAGCTAGATCCGCACGGCGCCCTGCCTGCCCGTCTCCCGTGGGCGAGTGGACACAGCCAGATCCGCACTGCGCCCTGCCTGCCCTTCTGCCATGGGTGAGTGAACACAGCCAGATCCGCACTGCGCCCTGCCTGCCCGTCTCCCGTCAGTGAGTGGACACAGCCAGATCCGCACTGCGCCCTACCTGCCCGTCTCCCGTGGGCGAGTGGAAACAGCCCGATCGGCACTGCGCCCTGCCTGCCCGTCTCCCGTGGGCGAGTGGAAACAGCCAGATCCGCACTGCGCCCTGCCTGCCCGTCTTTCGTGGGCGAGTGGACACAGCCAGTTCCGCACTTCGCCCTGCCTGCCCATCTCCAGTGGGCGAGTGGACTCAGCCAGATCCACACTGCGCCCTGCCTGCCCGTCTGCCGTGGGTGAGTGGACACAGCCAGATCCGCACTGCGCCCTGCCTGACCGTCTCCCGTGGGTGTGTGGACACAGCCAGATCCGCAATGCGCCCTGCCTGCCCGTCTCCCGTGGGTGAGTGGACACAGCCAGATTCGCACTGCACCTTGCCTGCCCGTCTCCTGTCAGTGAGTGGACACAGCCAGATCCGCACTGTGCCCTGCCTGCCCGTCTCCCGTGGGTGAGTGGACACAGTCAGATCCGCACTGCGCCCTGCCAGCCCGTCTGCCGTGGGCGACTGGACACAGCCAGATCCGCACTGCGCCCTTCCTGACCGTCTGCTGTGGGTGAGTGGACACAGCCAGATCCGCACTGCGCCCTTCCTGACCGTCTCCCGTGGGTGAGTGGACACAGCCAGATCCGCACTGCGGCTTGCCTGCCCGTCACACGTGGGTGAGTGGACACAGCCAGATCCGCACTGCACCCTACCTGCCCGTCTCTCGTTGGTGAGTGGACACAGCCAGATCCGCACTGCGCCCTGCCTGACCGTCCTTCGTGGGTGAGTGGACACCGCCAGATCCGCACTGCGCCCTGCCTGCCCGTCTCCCGTGGGTGAGTGGACACAGCCAGATCCGCACTGCGCCCTGCATGCCCGTCTCCCGTTAGTGAGTGGACACAGCCAGATCCGCACTGCGCTCTGCCTGACCGCCTTCCGTTGGTGAGTGGACACAGCCAGATCCGCACTGCGCCCTGCCTGACCATCTGCCGTGGGTGAGTGGACACAGCCAGATCCGCACTGCGCCCTGCCTGACCGTCTGCCGTGGGTGAGTGGACACAGCCAGATCCACACTGCGCCCTGCCTGCCCCTGTGCCGTGGGCGAGTGGACACAGCCAGATCCGCACTGCGCCGTGCCTGACCGTCTGCCGTGGGTGAGTGGACACAGCCAGATCCACACTGCGCCCTGCCTGCCCGTCTTCCGTGGGCGAGCGGACAGAGCCAGATCCGCACTGCGCCCTGCCTGACCGTCTGCCGTAGGCGAGTGGACACAGCCAGATCCGCACTGCGCCCTGCCTGCCCGTCTGCTGTGGGTGAGTGGACACAGCCAGATCCACACTGCGTCCTGCCTGTCCCTATGCTGTGGGCGAGTGGACACAGCCAGATCCGCACTGCGCCCTGCCTGACCGTCTGCCGTGGGTGAGTGGACACAGCCAGATCTGCACTGCGCCCTGCCTGACCGCCTGCCGTGGGTGAGTGGACACAGCCAGATCCGCACTGCGCCCTGCCTTTCCGTCTCCCGTGGGCGAGTGGACACAGCCTGATCCGCACTGCGCCCTGCCTGCCCTTCTGCCGTGGGTGAGTGTACACAGCCAGATCCGCACTGCGCCCTGCCTGACCGCCTGTCGTGGGTGAATCGACACAGCCAGATCCGCACTGCGCCCTGCCTGACCGCCTGTCGTGGGTGAATGGACACAGCCAGATCCGCACTGCGCCCTGCCTGCCCGTCTGCCGTGGGTGAGTGGACACAGCCAGATCCACACTGCGCCCTGCCTGCCCGTCTGCCGTGGGTGAGTGGACACAGCCAGATCCGCACTGCGCCCTTCCTGACCATCTCCCGTGGGTGAGTGGACACAGCCAGATCCGCACTGCGGCTTGCCTGCCCGTCACACGTGGGTGAGTGGACACAGCCAGATCCGCACTGCGCCCTACCTGCCCGTCTCCCGTTGGTGAGTGGACACAGCCAGATCCGCACTGCGCCCTGCCTGACCGTCCTTCGTGGGTGAGTGGACACCGCCAGATCCGCACTGCGCCCTGCCTGCCCGTCTCCCGTGGGTGAGTGGACACAGCCCGATTCACTGCGCCCTGCCTGCCCGTCTCCCGTCAGTGAGTGGACACAGCCAGATCCGCACTGCGCTCTGCCTGACCGCCTGCCGTTGGTGAGTGGACACAGCCAGATCCGCTCTGCGCCCTGCCTGACCGTCTGCCGTGGGCGAGTGGACACAGCCAGATCCGCACTGCGCCCTGCCTGACCGTCTGCCGTGGGTGAGTGGACACAGCCAGATCCACACTGCGCCCTGCCTGCCCCTGTGCCGTGGGCGATTGGACACAGCCAGATCCGCACTGCTCCGTGCCTGACCGTCTGCCGTGGGTGAGTGGACACAGCCAGATCCACACTGCGCTTTGCCTGACCGTCTGCCGTGGGTGAGTGGACACCGCCAGATCCGCACTGCGCTCTGCCTGCCCGTCTCCCGTGGGTGAGTGGACACAGCCAGATCCGCACTGCGTCCTGCCTGCCCGTCTGCCGTGGGTGAGTGGACACAGCCAGATCCGCACTGCGCCCTGCCTGACCTTCTCCCGTGGGTGAGTGGACACAGCCAGATCCGCACTGCGCCTTGCCTGCCCGTCTCACGTGGGTGAGTGGACACAGCCAGATCCGCACTGCGCCCTACCTGCACGTCTCCCGTGGGTGAGTGGACACAGCCAGATGCGCACTGCACCCTGCCTGTCCGTCCTTCGTGGATGAGTGGACACCGCCAGATCCGCACTGCGCCCTGCCTGCCCGTCTCCCGTGGGTGAGTGGACACAGCCAGATCCGCACTGCGCCCTGCCTGCCCGTCTCCCGTCAGTGAGTGGACACAGCCAGATCCGCACTGCGCCCTGCCTGACCGTATGCTGTCGGTGAGTGGACACAGCCAGATCCGCACTGCGCCCTGCCTGCCCGTCTGCCGTGGGCGAGTGGACACAGCCCGATCCGCACTGCGCCCTGCCTGACCGTCTGCCGTGGGTGAGTGGACACAGCCAGATCCACACTGCGCCCTGCCTGCCCCTCTGCCGTGGGCGAGTGGACACAGCCAGATCCGCACTGCGCCCTGCCTGCCCGTCTGCTGTGGGTGAGTGGACACAGCCAGATCCACACTGCGGCCTGCCTGTCCCTATGCCGTGGGCGAGTGGACACAGCCAGATCCGCACTGCGCCCTGCCTGACCGTCTGCCGTGGGTGAGTGGACACAGCCAGATCTGCACTGCGCCCTGCCTGACCGCCTGCCGTGGGTGAGTGGACACAGCCAGATCCGCACTGCGCCCTGCCTTTCCGTCTCCCGTGGGCGAGTGGACACAGCCAGATCCGCACTGCGCCCTGCCTGCCCGTCTCCCGTCAGTGAGTGGACACAGCCAGATCCGCACTGCGCCTTACCTGCCCGTCTCCCGTGGGCGAGTGGACACAGCCCGATCCGCACTGCGCTCTGCCTGCCCGTCTGCCGTGGGTGAGTGGACACAGCCAGATCCGCACTGCGCCTTGCCTGCCCGTCTCCCGTCAGTGAGTGGACACAGCCAGATCCGCACTGCGCCCCTGCCTGCCCGTCTCCCGTGGGCGAGTGGACACAGCCAGATCCGCACTGCGCCCTGCCTGCCCGTCTCCAGTGGGCGAGTGGACACAGCCAGATCCGCACTGCGCCGTGCCTGCCCATCTCCAGTGGGCGAGTGGACTCAGCCAGATCCACACTGCGCCCTGCCTGCCCGTCTGCCGTGGGTGAGTGGACACAGCCAGATCCGCACTGCGCCCTGCCTGACCGTCTCCCGTGGGTGAGTGGACACAGCCAGATCCGCACTGCGCCCTGCCTGCCCGTCTCCCGTGGGTGAGTGGACACAGCCAGATTCGCACTGCGCCTTGCCTGCCCGTCTCCTGTCAGTGAGTGGACACAGCCAGATCCGCACTGTGCCCTTCCTGCCCATCTCCCGTGGGTGAGTGGACACAGCCAGATTCGCACTGCACCTTGCCTGCCCGTCTCCTGTCAGTGAGTGGACACAGCCAGATCCGCACTGTGCCCTTCCTGCCCGTCTCCCGTGGGCGAGTGGACACAGCCAGATCCACACTGCGTCCTGCCTGCCCGTCTGCCGTGGGTGAGTGGACACAGCAGATCCGCACTGCGCCCTGCCTGACCTTCTCCCGTGGGTGAGTGGACACAGCCAGATCCGCACTGCGCCTTGCCTGCCCGTCTCACGTGGGTGAGTGGACACAGCCAGATCCGCACTGCGCCCTACCTGCACGTCTCCCGTGGGTGAGTGGACACAGCCAGATGCGCACTGCACCCTGCCTGTCCGTCCTTCGTGGATGAGTGGACACCGCCAGATCCGCACTGCGCCCTGCCTGCCCGTCTCCCGTGGGTGAGTGGACACAGCCAGATCCGCACTGCGCCCTGCCTGCCCGTCTCCCGTCAGTGAGTGGACACAGCCAGATCCGCACTGCGCCCTGCCTGACCGTCTGCTGTCGGTGAGTGGACACAGCCAGATCCGCACTGCGCCCTGCCTGCCCGTCTGCCGTGGGCGAGTGGACACAGCCCGATCCGCACTGCGCCCTGCCTGACCGTCTGCCGTGGGTGAGTGGACACAGCCAGATCCGCACTGCGCCCTGCCTGCCCGTCTGCCGTGGGCGAGTGGACACTGCCAGATCCGCACTGCGCCCTGCCTGACGGTCAGCCGTGGGCGAGTGGACACAGCCAGATCCACACTGCGTCCTGCCTGTCCCTATGCTGTTGGCGAGTGGACACAGCCAGATCCGCACTGCGCCCTGCCTGACCGTCTGCCGTGGGTGAGTGGACACAGCCAGATCTGCACTGCGCCCTGCCTGACCGCCTGCCGTGGGTGAGTGGACACAGCCAGATCCGCACTGCGCCCTGCCTTTCCGTCTCCCGTGGGCGAGTGGACACAGCCAGATCCGCACTGCGCCCTGCCTGCCCGTCTCCCGTCAGTGAGTGGACACAGCCAGATCCGCACTGCGCCTTACCTGCCCGTCTCCCGTGGGCGAGTGGACACAGCCCGATCCGCACTGCGCTCTGCCTGCCCGTCTGCCGTGGGTGAGTGGACACAGCCAGATCCGCACTGCTCCTTGCCTGCCCGTCTCCCGTCAGTGAGTGGACACAGCCAGATCCGCACTGCGCCCCTGCCTGCCCGTCTCCCGTGGGCGAGTGGACACAGCCAGATCCGCACTGCGCCCTGCCTGCCCGTCTCCAGTGGGCGAGTGGACACAGCCAGATCCGCACTGCGCCGTGCCTGCCCATCTCCAGTGGGCGAGTGGACTCAGCCAGATCCACACTGCGCCCTGCCTGCCCGTCTGCCGTGGGTGAGTGGACACAGCCAGATCCGCACTGCGCCCTGCCTGACCGTCTCCCGTGGGTGAGTGGACACAGCCAGATCCGCACTGCGCCCTGCCTGCCCGTCTCCCGTGGGTGAGTGGACACAGCCAGATTCGCACTGCACCTTGCCTGCCCGTCTCCTGTCAGTGAGTGGACACAGCCAGATCCGCACTGTGCCCTTCCTGCCCGTCTCCCGTGGGTGAGTGGACACAGCCAGATTCGCACTGCACCTTGCCTGCCCGTCTCCTGTCAGTGAGTGGACACAGCCAGATCCGCACTGTGCCCTTCCTGCCCGTCTCCCGTGGGCGAGTGGACACAGCCAGATCCGCACTGCGCCCTGCCTGACCGTCTGCCGTGGGTGAGTGGACACAGTCAGATCCGCACTGCGCCCTGCCTGACCGTCTGCCGTGGGTGAGTGGACACAGCCAGATCCACACTGCGCCCTGCCTGCCCGTCTGCCGTGGGTGAGTGGACACAGCCAGATCCGCAATGCGCCCTGCCTGACCGTCTCCCGTGGGTGAGTGGACACAGCCAGATCCGCACTGCGCCCTGCCTGCCCGTCTCCCGTGGGTGAGTGGACACAGCCAGATCCGCACTGCACCGTGCCTGCCCGTCTCCCGTCAGTGAGTGGACACAGCCAGATCCGCACTGCGCCCTGCCTGCCCGTCTCCCGTGGGTGAGTGGACACAGCCAGATCCGCACTGCGCGCTGCCTGCCCGTCTCCCGTGGGCGAGTGGAAACAGCCAGATCCGCACTGCGCGCTGCCTGCCCGTCTGTCGTGGGCGAGTGGACACAGCCATATCCGCACTGCGCCCTGCCTGCCCGTGTGCCGTGGGTGAGTGGACACCGCCAGATCCGCACTGCGCCCTGCCTGCCCTTCTTCCGTGGGTGAGTGGACACAGACAGATCCGCACTGCGCGCTGCCTGCCCGTCTCCCGTTGGCGAGTGGACACAGCCATATCCGCACTGCGCGCTGCCTGCCCGTCTGTCGTGGGCGAGTGGACACAGCCATATCCGCACTACGCCCTGCCTGACCGTCTGCCGTCGGTGAGTGGACACAGCCAGATCCACACTGCGCCCTGCCTGTCCCTATGCTGTGGGCGAGTGGACACAGCCAGTACCGCACTGCGCCCTGCCTGACCCTCTGCCGTGGGTGAGTGGACACAGCCAGATCTGCACTGCGCCCTGCCTGCCCGTCTGCCGTGGGTGAGTGGACACAGCCAGATCCGCAATGCGCCCTGCCTGACCGTCTCCCGTGGGTGAGTGGACACAGCCAGATCCGCACTGCGCCCTGCCTGCCCGTCTCCCGTGGGTGAGTGGACACAGCCAGATCCGCACTGCACCGTGCCTGCCCGTCTCCCGTCAGTGAGTGGACACAGCCAGATCCGCACTGCGCCCTGCCTGCCCGTCTCCCGTGGGTGAGTGGACACAGCCAGATCCGCACTGCGCGCTGCCAGCCCGTCTCCCGTGGGCGAGTGGAAACAGCCAGATCCGCACTGCGCCCTGCCTGCCCTTCTGCCGTGGGTGAGTGTACACAGCCAGATCCGCACTGCGCCCTGCCTGACCGCCTGTCGTGGGTGAGTGGACACAGCCAGATCCGCACTGCGCCCTGCCTGACCGCCTGTCGTGGGTGAGTGGACACAGCCAGATCCGCACTGCGCCCTGCCTGCCCGTCTGCCCTGGGTGAGTGGACACAGCCAGATCCACACTGCGCCCTGCCTGCCCGTCTGCCGTGGGTGAGTGGACACAGCCAGATCCGCACTGCGCCCTTCCTGACCATCTCCCGTGGGTGAGTGGACACAGCCAGATCCGCACTGCGGCTTGCCTGCCCGTCACACGTGGGTGAGTGGACACAGCCAGATCCGCACTGCGCCCTACCTGCCCGTCTCCCGTTGGTGAGTGGACACAGCCAGATCCGCACTGCGCCCTGCCTGACCGTCCTTCGTGGGTGAGTGGACACCGCCAGATCCGCACTGCGCCCTGCCTGCCCGTCTCCCGTGGGTGAGTGGACACAGCCCGATTCACTGCGCCCTGCCTGCCCGTCTCCCGTCAGTGAGTGGACACAGCCAGATCCGCACTGCGCTCTGCCTGACCGCCTGCCGTTGGTGAGTGGACACAGCCAGATCCGCTCTGCGCCCTGCCTGACCGTCTGCCGTGGGCGAGTGGACACAGCCAGATCCGCACTGCGCCCTGCCTGACCGTCTGCCGTGGGTGAGTGGACACAGCCAGATCCACACTGCGCCCTGCCTGCCCCTGTGCCGTGGGCGAGTGGACACAGCCAGATCCGCACTGCGCCGTGCCTGACCGTCTGCCGTGGGTGAGTGGACACAGCCAGATCCACACTGCGCTTTGCCTGACCGTCTGCCGTGGGTGAGTGGACACCGCCAGATCCGCACTGCGCTCTGCCTGCCCGTCTCCCGTGGGTGAGTGGACACAGCCAGATCCACACTGCGTCCTGCCTGCCCGTCTGCCGTGGGTGAGTGGACACAGCCAGATCCGCACTGCGCCCTGCCTGACCTTCTCCCGTGGGTGAGTGGACACAGCCAGATCCGCACTGCGCCTTGCCTGCCCGTCTCACGTGGGTGAGTGGACACAGCCAGATCCGCACTGCGCCCTACCTGCACGTCTCCCGTGGGTGAGTGGACACAGCCAGATGCGCACTGCACCCTGCCTGTCCGTCCTTCGTGGATGAGTGGACACCGCCAGATCCGCACTGCGCCCTGCCTGCCCGTCTCCCGTGGGTGAGTGGACACAGCCAGATCCGCACTGCGCCCTGCCTGCCCGTCTCCCGTCAGTGAGTGGACACAGCCAGATCCGCACTGCGCCCTGCCTGACCGTATGCTGTCGGTGAGTGGACACAGCCAGATCCGCACTGCGCCCTGCCTGCCCGTCTGCCGTGGGCGAGTGGACACAGCCCGATCCGCACTGCGCCCTGCCTGACCGTCTGCCGTGGGTGAGTGGACACAGCCAGATCCGCACTGCGCCCTGCCTGCCCGTCTGCCGTGGGCGAGTGGACACTGCCAGATCCGCACTGCGCCCTGCCTGACGGTCAGCCGTGGGTGAGTGGACACAGCCAGATCCACACTGCGCCCTGCCTGCCCCTCTGCCGTGGGCGAGTGGACACAGCCAGATCCGCACTGCGCCCTGCCTGCCCGTCTGCTGTGGGTGAGTGGACACAGCCAGATCCGCACTGCGCCCTGCCTTTCCGTCTCCCGTCGGTGAGTGGACACAGCCAGATCCGCACTGCGCCCTACCTGCCCGTCTCCCGTGGGCGAGTGGACACATCCCGATCCGCACTGCGCTCTGCCTGCCCGTCTGCCGTGGGTGAGTGGACACAGCCAGATCCGCACTGCGCCTTGCTTGCCCGTCTCTCGTCAGTGAGTGGACACAGCCAGATCCGCACTGCGCCCTGCCTGCCCGTCTCCCGTGGGCGAGTGGACACAGCCAGTTCCGCACTACGCCCTGCCTGCCCGTCTCCAGTGGGCGAGTGGGCACAGCCAGATCCGCACTGCGCCCTGCCTGCCCGTCTCCACTGGGCGAGTGGACACAGCCAGATCCACACTGCGCCCTGCCTGCCCGTCTGCCGTGGGTGAGTGGACACAGCCAGATCCGCACTGCGCCCTGCCTGACCGTCTCCCGTGGGTGTGTGGACACAGCCAGATCCGCACTGCGCGCTGCCTGCCCGTCTCCCGTGTGCGAGTGGACACAGCCAGATACGCACTACGCCCTGCCTGACCGTCTGCCGTGTGTGAGTGGACACAGCCAGATCCGCACTGCGCCCTGCCTGCCCATCTCCCGTGGGTGAGTGGACACAGCCAGATCCGCACTGCGCCCTGCCTGACCGCCTGCCGTGGGCGAGTGGACACAGCCAGATCCGCACTGCGCCCTGCCTGACCGCCTACCGTGGGTGAGTGGACACAGCCAGATCCGCACTGCGCCCTGCCTGCCCGTCTGCCGTGGGTGAGTGGACACAGCCAGATCCGCACTGCGCCCTACCTGCCCGTCTCCCGCGGGTTAGTGGACACAGCCAGATCCGCACTGCACCCTGCCTGACCGTCCTTCGTGGGTGAGTGGACACCGCCAGATCCGCACTGCGCCCTGCCTGCCCGTCTCCCGTGGGTGAGTGGACACAGCCAGATCCGCACTGCGCCCTGCCTGCCCGTCTCCCGTCAGTGAGTGGACACAGCCAGATCCGCACTGCGCCCTGCCTGACCGTCTCGCGTGGGTGAGTGGACACAGCCAGATCCGCACTGCGCGCTGCCTGCCCGTCTCCCGTGGGCGAGTGGACACAGCCAGATCCGCACTGCGCCCTGTCTGCCCGCTGTCGTGGGCGAGTGGACACAGCCAAATCCGCACTGCGCCCTGCCTGACCGTCTGCCGTGGGCGAGTGGAGACAGCCAGATCCACACTGCGCCCTGCCTGCCCGTCTGCCGTGGGCGAGTGGAGACAGCCAGATCCGCACTGCGCACTGCCTGACCGTCTGCCGTGGGTGAGTCGACACAGCCAGATCCGCACTGCGCCCTGCCTGACCGCCTGCTGTGGGTGAGTGGACACAGCCAGATCCGCACTGCGCCCTGCCTGCCCGTCTCCCGTGGGTGAGTGGACACAGCCAGATCCGCACTGCGCCCTGCCTGACCGTCTGCTGTGGGTGAGTGGACACAGCAAGATCCGCACTGCGCCCTGCCTGCCCCTATGCTGTGGGCGAGTGGACACAGCCAGATCCGCACTTCGCCCTGCCTGACCGTCTGCCGTGGGTGAGTGGACACAGCCAGATCTGCACTGCGCCCTGCCTGACCGCCTGCCGTGGATGAGTGGACACAGCCAGATCCGCACTGCGCCCTGCCTGCCCGTCTCCCGTGGGCGAGTGGACACAGCCAGATCCGCACTGCGCCCTGCCTGCCCTTCTGCCATGGGTGAGTGAACACAGCCAGATCCGCACTGCGCCCTGCCTGCCCGTCTCCCGTCAGTGAGTGGACACAGCCAGATCCGCACTGCGCCCTACCTGCCCGTCTCCCGTGGGCGAGTGGAAACAGCCCGATCCGCACTGCGCTCTGCCTGCCCGTCTGCCGTGGGTGAGTGGACACAGCCAGATCCGCACTGCGCCCTGCCTGCCCGTCTGCCGTGGGCGAGTGAACACAGCCAGATCCGCACTGTGCACTGCCTGACCGTCTGCCGTGGGTGAGTGGACACAGCCAGATCCGCACTGCGCCTTGCCTGACCGCCTGCCGTGGGTGAGTGGACACAGCCAGATCCGCACTGCGCCTTGCCTGACCGCCTGCCGTGGGTGAGTGGACACAGCCAGATCCACACTGCGCCCTTCCTGCCCGTCTGCCGTGGGCGAGTGGACACAGCCATATCCGCACTGCGCACTGCCTGACCGTCTGCCGTGGGTGAGTGGACACAGCCAGATCCGTACTGCGCCCTGCATAACCGCCTGCCGTGGGTGAGTGGACACAGCAAAGTCCGCACTGCGCCTTGCCTGCCCGTCTCCCGTGGGCGACTGGACACAGCCAGATCCTCACTGCGCCCTGCCTGCCCTTCTGCCGTGGGTGAGTGGACACAGCCAGATCCGCACTGCGCCCTGCCTGACCGTCTGCCGTGGGTGAGTGGACACAGCCAGATCCGCACTGTGCCCTGCCTGCCCGTCTCCCGTGGGTGAGTGGACACAGCCAGATCCACACTGCGCCCTGCCTGACCGTCTGCCGTGGGCGAATGGACACAGCCAGATCCGCACTGCGCCCTGCCTGACCGTCTGCTGTGGGTGAGTGGACACAGCAAGATCCGCACTGCGCCCTGCCTGCCCCTATGCTGTGGGCGAGTGGACACAGCCAGATCCGCACTGCGCCCTGCCTGACCGTCTGCCGTGGGTGAGTGGACACAGCCAGATCTGCACTGCGCCCTGCCTGACCGCCTGCCGTGGATGAGTGGACACAGCCAGATCCGCACTGCGCCCTGCCTGCCCGTCTCCCGTGGGCGAGTGGACACAGCCAGATCCGCACTGCGCGCTGCCTGCCCTTCTGCCATGGGTGAGTGAACACAGCCAGATCCGCACTGCGCCCTGCCTGCCCGTCTCCCGTCAGTGAGTGGACACAGCCAGATCCGCACTGCGCCCTACCTGCCCGTCTCCCGTGGGCGAGTGGAAACAGCCCGATCCGCACTGCGCTCTGCCTGCCCGTCTGCCGTGGGTGAGTGGACACAGCCAGATCCGCACTGCGCCCTGCCTGCCCGTCTCCCGTCAGTGAGTGGACACAGCCATATTCGCACTGCGCCCTGCCTGCCCGTCTCCCGTGGGTGAGTGGACACAGCCATATCCGCACTGCGCGCTGCCTGCCCGTCTCCCATGGGCGAGTGGACACAGCCAGATCCGCACTGCGCCCTGCCTGCCCGTCTCCCGTGGGCGAGTGGAAACAGCCAGATCCGCACTGCGCCCTGCCTGCCCGTCTTTCGTGGGCGAGTGGACACAGCCAGTTCCGCACTGCGCCCTGCCTGCCCATCTCCAGTGGGCGAGTGGACTCAGCCAGATCCACACTGCGCCCTGCCTGCCCGTCTGCCGTGGGTGAGTGGACACAGCCAGATCCGCACTGCGCCCTGCCTGACCGTCTCCCGTGGGTGTGTGGACACAGCCAGATCCGCAATGCACCCTGCCTGCCCGTCTCCCGTGGGTGAGTGGACACAGCCAGATTCGCACTGCACCTTGCCTGCCCGTCTCCTGTCAGTGAGTGGACACAGCCAGATCCGCACTGTGCCCTGCCTGCCCGTCTCCCGTGGGTGAGTGGACACAGTCAGATCCGCACTGCGCCCTGCCAGCCCGTCTGCCGTGGGCGACTGGACACAGCCAGATCCGCACTGCGCCCTTCCTGACCGTCTGCTGTGGGTGAGTGGACACAGCCAGATGCGCACTGCGCCCTTCCTGACCGTCTCCCGTGGGTGAGTGGACACAGCCAGATCCGCACTGCGGCTTGCCTGCCCGTCACACGTGGGTGAGTGGACACAGCCAGATCCGCACTGCGCCCTACCTGCCCGTCTCTCGTTGGTGAGTGGACACAGCCAGATCCGCACTGCGCCCTGCCTGACCGTCCTTCGTGGGTGAGTGGACACCGCCAGATCCGCACTGCGCCCTGCCTGCCCGTCTCCCGTGGGTGAGTGGACACAGCCAGATCCGCACTGCGCCCTGCATGCCCGTCTCCCTTTAGTGAGTGGACACAGCCAGATCCGCACTGCGCTCTGCCTGACCGCCTGCCGTTGGTGAGTGGACACAGCCAGATCCGCACTGCGCCCTGCCTGACCATCTGCCGTGGGTGAGTGGACACAGCCAGATCCGCACTGCGCCCTGCCTGACCGTCTGCCGTGGGTGAGTGGACACAGCCAGATCCACACTGCGCCCTGCCTGCCCCTGTGCCGTGGGCGAGTGGACACAGCCAGATCCGCACTGCGCCGTGCCTGACCGTCTGCCGTGGGTGAGTGGACACAGCCAGATCCGCACTGCGCCCTACCTGCACGTCTCCCGTGGGTGAGTGGACACAGCCAGATGCGCACTGCACCCTGCCTGTCCGTCCTTCGTGGATGAGTGGACACCGCCAGATCCGCACTGCGCCCTGCCTGCCCGTCTCCCGTGGGTGAGTGGACACAGCCAGATCCGCACTGCGCCCTGCCTGCCCGTCTCCCGTCAGTGAGTGGACACAGCCAGATCCGCACTGCGCCCTGCCTGACCGTCTGCTGTCGGTGAGTGGACACAGCCAGATCCGCACTGCGCCCTGCCTGCCCGTCTGCCGTGGGCGAGTGGACACAGCCCGATCCGCACTGCGCCCTGCCTGACCGTCTGCCGTGGGTGAGTGGACACAGCCAGATCCGCACTGCGCCCTGCCTGCCCGTCTGCCGTGGGCGAGTGGACACTGCCAGATCCGCACTGCGCCCTGCCTGACGGTCAGCCGTGGGTGAGTGGACACAGCCAGATCCACACTGCGCCCTGCCTGCCCCTCTGCCGTGGGCGAGTGGACACAGCCAGATCCGCACTGCGCCCTGCCTGCCCGTCTGCTGTGGGTGAGTGGACACAGCCAGATCCACACTGCGTCCTGCCTGTCCCTATGCTGTGGGCGAGTGGACACAGCCAGATCCGCACTGCGCCCTGCCTGACCGTCTGCCGTGGGTGAGTGGACACAGCCAGATCCACACTGCGCCCTGCCTGCCCCTCTGCCGTGGGCGAGTGGACACAGCCAGATCCGCACTGCGCCCTGCCTGCCCGTCTGCTGTGGGTGAGTGGACACAGCCAGATCCACACTGCGTCCTGCCTGTCCCTATGCTGTGGGCGAGTGGACACAGCCAGATCCGCACTGCGCCCTGCCTGACCG
The DNA here is from genome assembly GCF_040939455.1 of Microcebus murinus. NCBI lineage: Eukaryota > Metazoa > Chordata > Mammalia > Primates > Cheirogaleidae > Microcebus > Microcebus murinus. Next base: position 1,429,240 of record NC_134126.1, read on the forward strand.
TCTGCCGTGGGTGAGTGGACACAGCCAGATCCGCACTGCGCCCTGCCTTTCCGTCTCCCGTGGGCGAGTGGACACAGCCAGATCCGCACTGCGCCCTGCCTGCCCGTCTCCCGTCAGTGAGTGGACACAGCCAGATCCGCACTGCGCCTTACCTGCCCGTCTCCCGTGGGCGAGTGGACACAGCCCGATCCGCACTGCGCTCTGCCTGCCCGTCTCCCGTGGGTGAGTGGACACAGCCAGATCCGCACTGCTCCTTGCCTGCCCGTCTCCCGTCAGTGAGTGGACACAGCCAGATCCGCACTGCGCCCCTGCCTGCCCGTCTCCCGTGGGCGAGTGGACACAGCCAGATCCGCACTGCGCCCTGCCTGCCCGTCTCCAGTGGGCGAGTGGACACAGCCAGATCCGCACTGCGCCGTGCCTGCCCATCTCCAGTGGGCGAGTGGACTCAGCCAGATCCACACTGCGCCCTGCCTGCCCGTCTGCCGTGGGTGAGTGGACACAGCCAGATCCGCACTGCGCCCTGCCTGACCGTCTCCCGTGGGTGAGTGGACACAGCCAGATCCGCACTGCGCCCTGCCTGCCCGTCTCCCGTGGGTGAGTGGACACAGCCAGATTCGCACTGCACCTTGCCTGCCCGTCTCCTGTCAGTGAGTGGACACAGCCAGATCCGCACTGTGCCCTTCCTGCCCGTCTCCCGTGGGTGAGTGGACACAGCCAGATTCGCACTGCACCTTGCCTGCCCGTCTCCTGTCAGTGAGTGGACACAGCCAGATCCGCACTGTGCCCTTCCTGCCCGTCTCCCGTGGGCGAGTGGACACAGCCAGATCCGCACTGCGCCCTGCCTGACCGTCTGCCGTGGGTGAGTGGACACAGTCAGATCCGCACTGCGCCCTGCCTGACCGTCTGCCGTGGGTGAGTGGACACAGCCAGATCCACACTGCGCCCTGCCTGCCCGTCTGCCGTGGGTGAGTGGACACAGCCAGATCCGCAATGCGCCCTGCCTGACCGTCTCCCGTGGGTGAGTGGACACAGCCAGATCCGCACTGCGCACTGCCTGCCCGTCTCCCGTGGGTGAGTGGACACAGCCAGATCCGCACTGCACCGTGCCTGCCCGTCTCCCGTCAGTGAGTGGACACAGCCAGATCCGCACTGCGCCCTGCCTGCCCGTCTCCCGTGGGTGAGTGGACACAGCCAGATCCGCACTGCACCGTGCCTGCCCGTCTCCCGTCAGTGAGTGGACACAGCCAGATCCGCACTGCGCCCTGCCTGCCCGTCTCCCGTGGGCGAGTGGAAACAGCCAGATCCGCACTGCGCGCTGCCTGCCGGTCTGTCGTGGGCGAGTGGACACAGCCATATCCGCACTGCGCCCTGCCTTCCCGTCTGCCGTGGGTGAGTGGACACCGCCAGATCCGCACTGCGCCCTGCCTGCCCTTCTCCCGTGGGTGAGTGGACACAGCCAGATCCGCACTGCGCGCTGCCTGCCCGTGTCCCGTTGGCGAGTGGACACAGCCATATCCGCACTGCGCGCTGCCTGCCCGTCTGTCGTGGGCGAGTGGACACAGCCATATCCGCACTACGCCCTGCCTGACCGTCTGCCGTCGGTGAGTGGACACAGCCAGATCCACACTGCGCCCTGCCTGCCCGTCTGCCGTGGGCGAGCGGACACAGCCAGATCCGCACTGCGCCCTGCCTGACCGTCTGCCGTAGGTGAGTGGACACAGCCAGATCCGCACTGCGCCCTGCCAGCCCGTCTGCCGTGGGCGAGTGGACACAGCCAGATCCGCACTGCGCCCTGCCTGACCGTCTGCTGTGGGTGAGTGGACACAGCCAGATCCACACTGCGGCCTGCCTGTCCCTATGCCGTGGGCGAGTGGACACAGCCAGATCCGCACTGCGCCCTGCCTGACCGTCTGCCGTGGGTGAGTGGACACAGCCAGATCTGCACTGCGCCCTGCCTGACCGCCTGCCGTGGGTGAGTGGACACAGCCAGATCCGCACTGCGCCCTGCCTTTCCGTCTCCCGTGGGCGAGTGGACACAGCCAGATCCGCACTGCGCCCTGCCTGCCCGTCTCCCGTCAGTGAGTGGACACAGCCAGATCCGCACTGCGCCTTACCTGCCCGTCTCCCGTGGGCGAGTGGACACAGCCCGATCCGCACTGCGCTCTGCCTGCCCGTCTGCCGTGGGTGAGTGGACACAGCCAGATCCGCACTGCGCCTTGCCTGCCCGTCTCCCGTCAGTGAGTGGACACAGCCAGATCCGCACTGCGCCCCTGCCTGCCCGTCTCCCGTGGGCGAGTGGACACAGCCAGATCCGCACTGCGCCCTGCCTGCCCGTCTCCAGTGGGCGAGTGGACACAGCCAGATCCGCACTGCGCCGTGCCTGCCCATCTCCAGTGGGCGAGTGGACTCAGCCAGATCCACACTGCGCCCTGCCTGCCCGTCTGCCGTGGGTGAGTGGACACAGCCAGATCCGCACTGCGCCCTGCCTGACCGTCTCCCGTGGGTGAGTGGACACAGCCAGATCCGCACTGCGCCCTGCCTGCCCGTCTCCCGTGGGTGAGTGGACACAGCCAGATTCGCACTGCACCTTGCCTGCCCGTCTCCTGTCAGTGAGTGGACACAGCCAGATCCGCACTGTGCCCTTCCTGCCCATCTCCCGTGGGTGAGTGGACACAGCCAGATTCGCACTGCACCTTGCCTGCCCGTCTCCTGTCAGTGAGTGGACACAGCCAGATCCGCACTGTGCCCTTCCTGCCCGTCTCCCGTGGGCGAGTGGACACAGCCAGATCCACACTGCGTCCTGCCTGCCCGTCTGCCGTGGGTGAGTGGACACAGCAGATCCGCACTGCGCCCTGCCTGACCTTCTCCCGTGGGTGAGTGGACACAGCCAGATCCGCACTGCGCCTTGCCTGCCCGTCTCACGTGGGTGAGTGGACACAGCCAGATCCGCACTGCGCCCTACCTGCACGTCTCCCGTGGGTGAGTGGACACAGCCAGATGCGCACTGCACCCTGCCTGTCCGTCCTTCGTGGATGAGTGGACACCGCCAGATCCGCACTGCGCCCTGCCTGCCCGTCTCCCGTGGGTGAGTGGACACAGCCAGATCCGCACTGCGCCCTGCCTGCCCGTCTCCCGTCAGTGAGTGGACACAGCCAGATCCGCACTGCGCCCTGCCTGACCGTCTGCTGTCGGTGAGTGGACACAGCCAGATCCGCACTGCGCCCTGCCTGCCCGTCTGCCGTGGGCGAGTGGACACAGCCCGATCCGCACTGCGCCCTGCCTGACCGTCTGCCGTGGGTGAGTGGACACAGCCAGATCCGCACTGCGCCCTGCCTGCCCGTCTGCCGTGGGCGAGTGGACACTGCCAGATCCGCACTGCGCCCTGCCTGACGGTCAGCCGTGGGTGAGTGGACACAGCCAGATCCACACTGCGCCCTGCCTGCCCCTCTGCCGTGGGCGAGTGGACACAGCCAGATCCGCACTGCGCCCTGCCTGCCCGTCTGCTGTGGGTGAGTGGACACAGCCAGATCCACACTGCGTCCTGCCTGTCCCTATGCTGTGGGCGAGTGGACACAGCCAGATCCGCACTGCGCCCTGCCTGACCGTCTGCCGTGGGTGAGTGGACACAGCCAGATCTGCACTGCGCCCTGCCTGACCGCCTGCCGTGGGTGAGTGGACACAGCCAGATCCGCACTGCGCCCTGCCTTTCCGTCTCCCGTGGGCGAGTGGACACAGCCAGATCCGCACTGCGCCCTGCCTGCCCGTCTCCCGTCAGTGAGTGGACACAGCCAGATCCGCACTGCGCCTTACCTGCCCGTCTCCCGTGGGCGAGTGGACACAGCCCGATCCGCACTGCGCTCTGCCTGCCCGTCTGCCGTGGGTGAGTGGACACAGCCAGATCCGCACTGCTCCTTGCCTGCCCGTCTCCCGTCAGTGAGTGGACACAGCCAGATCCGCACTGCGCCCCTGCCTGCCCGTCTCCCGTGGGCGAGTGGACACAGCCAGATCCGCACTGCGCCCTGCCTGCCCGTCTCCAGTGGGCGAGTGGACACAGCCAGATCCGCACTGCGCCGTGCCTGCCCATCTCCAGTGGGCGAGTGGACTCAGCCAGATCCACACTGCGCCCTGCCTGCCCGTCTGCCGTGGGTGAGTGGACACAGCCAGATCCGCACTGCGCCCTGCCTGACCGTCTCCCGTGGGTGAGTGGACACAGCCAGATCCGCACTGCGCCCTGCCTGCCCGTCTCCCGTGGGTGAGTGGACACAGCCAGATTCGCACTGCACCTTGCCTGCCCGTCTCCTGTCAGTGAGTGGACACAGCCAGATCCGCACTGTGCCCTTCCTGCCCGTCTCCCGTGGGTGAGTGGACACAGCCAGATTCGCACTGCACCTTGCCTGCCCGTCTCCTGTCAGTGAGTGGACACAGCCAGATCCGCACTGTGCCCTTCCTGCCCGTCTCCCGTGGGCGAGTGGACACAGCCAGATCCGCACTGCGCCCTGCCTGACCGTCTGCCGTGGGTGAGTGGACACAGTCAGATCCGCACTGCGCCCTGCCTGACCGTCTGCCGTGGGTGAGTGGACACAGCCAGATCCACACTGCGCCCTGCCTGCCCGTCTGCCGTGGGTGAGTGGACACAGCCAGATCCGCAATGCGCCCTGCCTGACCGTCTCCCGTGGGTGAGTGGACACAGCCAGATCCGCACTGCGCCCTGCCTGCCCGTCTCCCGTGGGTGAGTGGACACAGCCAGATCCGCACTGCACCGTGCCTGCCCGTCTCCCGTCAGTGAGTGGACACAGCCAGATCCGCACTGCGCCCTGCCTGCCCGTCTCCCGTGGGTGAGTGGACACAGCCAGATCCGCACTGCGCGCTGCCTGCCCGTCTCCCGTGGGCGAGTGGAAACAGCCAGATCCGCACTGCGCGCTGCCTGCCCGTCTGTCGTGGGCGAGTGGACACAGCCATATCCGCACTGCGCCCTGCCTGCCCGTGTGCCGTGGGTGAGTGGACACCGCCAGATCCGCACTGCGCCCTGCCTGCCCTTCTCCCGTGGGTGAGTGGACACAGACAGATCCGCACTGCGCGCTGCCTGCCCGTCTCCCGTTGGCGAGTGGACACAGCCATATCCGCACTGCGCGCTGCCTGCCCGTCTGTCGTGGGCGAGTGGACACAGCCATATCCGCACTACGCCCTGCCTGACCGTCTGCCGTCGGTGAGTGGACACAGCCAGATCCACACTGCGCCCTGCCTGTCCCTATGCTGTGGGCGAGTGGACACAGCCAGTACCGCACTGCGCCCTGCCTGACCCTCTGCCGTGGGTGAGTGGACACAGCCAGATCTGCACTGCGCCCTGCCTGCCCGTCTGCCGTGGGTGAGTGGACACAGCCAGATCCGCAATGCGCCCTGCCTGACCGTCTCCCGTGGGTGAGTGGACACAGCCAGATCCGCACTGCGCCCTGCCTGCCCGTCTCCCGTGGGTGAGTGGACACAGCCAGATCCGCACTGCACCGTGCCTGCCCGTCTCCCGTCAGTGAGTGGACACAGCCAGATCCGCACTGCGCCCTGCCTGCCCGTCTCCCGTGGGTGAGTGGACACAGCCAGATCCGCACTGCGCGCTGCCAGCCCGTCTCCCGTGGGCGAGTGGAAACAGCCAGATCCGCACTGCGCCCTGCCTGCCCTTCTGCCGTGGGTGAGTGTACACAGCCAGATCCGCACTGCGCCCTGCCTGACCGCCTGTCGTGGGTGAGTGGACACAGCCAGATCCGCACTGCGCCCTGCCTGACCGCCTGTCGTGGGTGAGTGGACACAGCCAGATCCGCACTGCGCCCTGCCTGCCCGTCTGCCCTGGGTGAGTGGACACAGCCAGATCCACACTGCGCCCTGCCTGCCCGTCTGCCGTGGGTGAGTGGACACAGCCAGATCCGCACTGCGCCCTTCCTGACCATCTCCCGTGGGTGAGTGGACACAGCCAGATCCGCACTGCGGCTTGCCTGCCCGTCACACGTGGGTGAGTGGACACAGCCAGATCCGCACTGCGCCCTACCTGCCCGTCTCCCGTTGGTGAGTGGACACAGCCAGATCCGCACTGCGCCCTGCCTGACCGTCCTTCGTGGGTGAGTGGACACCGCCAGATCCGCACTGCGCCCTGCCTGCCCGTCTCCCGTGGGTGAGTGGACACAGCCCGATTCACTGCGCCCTGCCTGCCCGTCTCCCGTCAGTGAGTGGACACAGCCAGATCCGCACTGCGCTCTGCCTGACCGCCTGCCGTTGGTGAGTGGACACAGCCAGATCCGCTCTGCGCCCTGCCTGACCGTCTGCCGTGGGCGAGTGGACACAGCCAGATCCGCACTGCGCCCTGCCTGACCGTCTGCCGTGGGTGAGTGGACACAGCCAGATCCACACTGCGCCCTGCCTGCCCCTGTGCCGTGGGCGAGTGGACACAGCCAGATCCGCACTGCGCCGTGCCTGACCGTCTGCCGTGGGTGAGTGGACACAGCCAGATCCACACTGCGCTTTGCCTGACCGTCTGCCGTGGGTGAGTGGACACCGCCAGATCCGCACTGCGCTCTGCCTGCCCGTCTCCCGTGGGTGAGTGGACACAGCCAGATCCACACTGCGTCCTGCCTGCCCGTCTGCCGTGGGTGAGTGGACACAGCCAGATCCGCACTGCGCCCTGCCTGACCTTCTCCCGTGGGTGAGTGGACACAGCCAGATCCGCACTGCGCCTTGCCTGCCCGTCTCACGTGGGTGAGTGGACACAGCCAGATCCGCACTGCGCCCTACCTGCACGTCTCCCGTGGGTGAGTGGACACAGCCAGATGCGCACTGCACCCTGCCTGTCCGTCCTTCGTGGATGAGTGGACACCGCCAGATCCGCACTGCGCCCTGCCTGCCCGTCTCCCGTGGGTGAGTGGACACAGCCAGATCCGCACTGCGCCCTGCCTGCCCGTCTCCCGTCAGTGAGTGGACACAGCCAGATCCGCACTGCGCCCTGCCTGACCGTATGCTGTCGGTGAGTGGACACAGCCAGATCCGCACTGCGCCCTGCCTGCCCGTCTGCCGTGGGCGAGTGGACACAGCCCGATCCGCACTGCGCCCTGCCTGACCGTCTGCCGTGGGTGAGTGGACACAGCCAGATCCGCACTGCGCCCTGCCTGCCCGTCTGCCGTGGGCGAGTGGACACTGCCAGATCCGCACTGCGCCCTGCCTGACGGTCAGCCGTGGGTGAGTGGACACAGCCAGATCCACACTGCGCCCTGCCTGCCCCTCTGCCGTGGGCGAGTGGACACAGCCAGATCCGCACTGCGCCCTGCCTGCCCGTCTGCTGTGGGTGAGTGGACACAGCCAGATCCGCACTGCGCCCTGCCTTTCCGTCTCCCGTGGGCGAGTGGACACAGCCAGATCCGCACTGCGCCCTGCCTGCCCGTCTCCCGTCAGTGAGTGGACACAGCCAGATCCGCACTGCGCCTTACCTGCCCGTCTCCCGTGGGCGAGTGGACACAGCCCGATCCGCACTGCGCTCTGCCTGCCCGTCTGCCGTGGGTGAGTGGACACAGCCAGATCCGCACTGCGCCTTGCCTGCCCGTCTCCTGTCAGTGAGTGGACACAGCCAGATCCGCACTGCGCCCTGCCTGCCCGTCTTCCGGGGGCGAGTGGACACAGCCAGATCCGCACTGCGCCCTGCCTGCCCGTCTCCCGTGGGTGTGTGGACACAGCCAGATCCACACTGCGCCCTGCCTGCCCGTCTGCCGTGGGTGAGTGGACACAGCCAGATCCGCACTGCGTCCTGCCTGACCGTCTCCCGTGGGTGAGTGGACACAGCCAGATCCGCACTGCGCCCTGCCTGCCCGTCTCCCGTGGGTGAGTGGACACAGCCAGATCCGCACTGCACCTTGCCTGCCCGTCTCCCGTGGGTGAGTGGACACAGCCAGATCCGCACTGAGCCCTGCCTGCCCGTCTCCCGTGGGTGAGTGGACACAGCCAGATCCGCACTGCGCCCTGCCTGCCCGTCTCCCGATGGTGAGTGGACACAGCCAGATCCGCACTGCGCCCTGCCTGCCCGTCTCCCGTGGGTGAGTGGACACAGCCAGATCCGCACTGCGCGCTGCCTGCCCGTCTGTCGTGGGCGAGTGGACACAGCCATATCCGCACTACGCCCTGCCTGACCGTCTGCCGTGGGTGAGTGGACAAAGCCAGATCCACACTGCGCCCTGCCTGCCCGTCTCCCGTGGGCGAGCGGACACAGCCAGATCCGCACTGCGCCCTGCCTGACCGTCTACCGTAGGTGAGTGGACACAGCCAGATCCGCACTGCGCCCTGCCTGCCCGTCTGCCGTGGGCGAGTGGACACAGCCAGATCCGCACTGCGCCCTGCCTGACCGTCTGCTGTGGGTGAGTGGACACAGCCAGATCCACAATGCGCCCTGCCTGCCCCTATGCTGTGGGCGAGTGGACACAGCCAGATCCGCACTTCGCCCTGCCTGACCGTCTGCCGTGGGTGAGTGGACACAGCCAGATCTGCACTGCGCCCTGCCTGACCGCCTGCCGTGGGTGAGTGGACACAGCCAGATACGCACTGCGCCCTGCCTGCCCGTCTCCCGTGGGCGAGTGGACACAGCCAGATCCGCACTGCGCCCTGCCTGCCCTTCTGCCGTGGGTGAGTGAATACAGCCAGATCCGCACTGCGCCCTGCCTGCCCGTCTCCCGTCAGTGAGTGGACACAGCCAGATCCGCACTGCGCCCTACCTGCCCGTCTCCCGTGGGCGAGTGGACACATCCCGATCCGCACTGCGCTCTGCCTGCCCGTCTGCCGTGGGTGAGTGGACACAGCCAGATCCGCACTGCGCCTTGCTTGCCCGTCTCTCGTCAGTGAGTGGACACAGCCAGATCCGCACTGCGCCCTGCCTGCCCGTCTCCCGTGGGCGAGTGGACACAGCCAGTTCCGCACTACGCCCTGCCTGCCCGTCTCCAGTGGGCGAGTGGGCACAGCCAGATCCGCACTGCGCCCTGCCTGCCCGTCTCCACTGGGCGAGTGGACACAGCCAGATCCACACTGCGCCCTGCCTGCCCGTCTGCCGTGGGTGAGTGGACACAGCCAGATCCGCACTGCGCCCTGCCTGACCGTCTCCCGTGGGTGTGTGGACACAGCCAGATCCGCACTGCGCGCTGCCTGCCCGTCTCCCGTGTGCGAGTGGACACAGCCAGATACGCACTACGCCCTGCCTGACCGTCTGCCGTGTGTGAGTGGACACAGCCAGATCCGCACTGCGCCCTGCCTGCCCATCTCCCGTGGGTGAGTGGACACAGCCAGATCCGCACTGCGCCCTGCCTGACCGCCTGCCGTGGGCGAGTGGACACAGCCAGATCCGCACTGCGCCCTGCCTGCCCGTCTCCAGTGGGCGAGTGGACACAGCCAGATCCGCACTGCGCCGTGCCTGCCCATCTCCAGTGGGCGAGTGGACTCAGCCAGATCCACACTGCGCCCTGCCTGCCCGTCTGCCGTGGGTGAGTGGACACAGCCAGATCCGCACTGCGCCCTGCCTGACCGTCTCCCGTGGGTGAGTGGACACAGCCAGATCCGCACTGCGCCCTGCCTGCCCGTCTCCCGTGGGTGAGTGGACACAGCCAGATTCGCACTGCACCTTGCCTGCCCGTCTCCTGTCAGTGAGTGGACACAGCCAGATCCGCACTGTGCCCTTCCTGCCCGTCTCCCGTGGGTGAGTGGACACAGCCAGATTCGCACTGCACCTTGCCTGCCCGTCTCCTGTCAGTGAGTGGACACAGCCAGATCCGCACTGTGCCCTTCCTGCCCGTCTCCCGTGGGCGAGTGGACACAGCCAGATCCGCACTGCGCCCTGCCTGACCGTCTGCCGTGGGTGAGTGGACACAGTCAGATCCGCACTGCGCCCTGCCTGACCGTCTGCCGTGGGTGAGTGGACACAGCCAGATCCACACTGCGCCCTGCCTGCCCGTCTGCCGTGGGTGAGTGGACACAGCCAGATCCGCAATGCGCCCTGCCTGACCGTCTCCCGTGGGTGAGTGGACACAGCCAGATCCGCACTGCGCACTGCCTGCCCGTCTCCCGTGGGTGAGTGGACACAGCCAGATCCGCACTGCACCGTGCCTGCCCGTCTCCCGTCAGTGAGTGGACACAGCCAGATCCGCACTGCGCCCTGCCTGCCCGTCTCCCGTGGGTGAGTGGACACAGCCAGATCCGCACTGCACCGTGCCTGCCCGTCTCCCGTCAGTGAGTGGACACAGCCAGATCCGCACTGCGCCCTGCCTGCCCGTCTCCCGTGGGCGAGTGGAAACAGCCAGATCCGCACTGCGCGCTGCCTGCCGGTCTGTCGTGGGCGAGTGGACACAGCCATATCCGCACTGCGCCCTGCCTTCCCGTCTGCCGTGGGTGAGTGGACACCGCCAGATCCGCACTGCGCCCTGCCTGCCCTTCTCCCGTGGGTGAGTGGACACAGCCAGATCCGCACTGCGCGCTGCCTGCCCGTGTCCCGTTGGCGAGTGGACACAGCCATATCCGCACTGCGCGCTGCCTGCCCGTCTGTCGTGGGCGAGTGGACACAGCCATATCCGCACTACGCCCTGCCTGACCGTCTGCCGTCGGTGAGTGGACACAGCCAGATCCACACTGCGCCCTGCCTGCCCGTCTGCCGTGGGCGAGCGGACACAGCCAGATCCGCACTGCGCCCTGCCTGACCGTCTGCCGTAGGTGAGTGGACACAGCCAGATCCGCACTGCGCCCTGCCAGCACGTCTGCCGTGGGCGAGTGGACACAGCCAGATCCGCACTGCGCCCTGCCTGACCGTCTGCTGTGGGTGAGTGGACACAGCCAGATCCACACTGCGGCCTGCCTGTCCCTATGCCGTGGGCGAGTGGACACAGCCAGATCCGCACTGCGCCCTGCCTGACCGTCTGCCGTGGGTGAGTGGACACAGCCAGATCTGCACTGCGCCCTGCCTGACCGCCTGCCGTGGGTGAGTGGACACAGCCAGATCCGCACTGCGCCCTGCCTTTCCGTCTCCCGTGGGCGAGTGGACACAGCCAGATCCGCACTGCGCCCTGCCTGCCCGTCTCCCGTCAGTGAGTGGACACAGCCAGATCCGCACTGCGCCTTACCTGCCCGTCTCCCGTGGGCGAGTGGACACAGCCCGATCCGCACTGCGCTCTGCCTGCCCGTCTGCCGTGGGTGAGTGGACACAGCCAGATCCGCACTGCGCCTTGCCTGCCCGTCTCCCGTCAGTGAGTGGACACAGCCAGATCCGCACTGCGCCCCTGCCTGCCCGTCTCCCGTGGGCGAGTGGACACAGCCAGATCCGCACTGCGCCCTGCCTGCCCGTCTCCAGTGGGCGAGTGGACACAGCCAGATCCGCACTGCGCCGTGCCTGCCCATCTCCAGTGGGCGAGTGGACTCAGCCAGATCCACACTGCGCCCTGCCTGCCCGTCTGCCGTGGGTGAGTGGACACAGCCAGATCCGCACTGCGCCCTGCCTGACCGTCTCCCGTGGGTGAGTGGACACAGCCAGATCCGCACTGCGCCCTGCCTGCCCGTCTCCCGTGGGTGAGTGGACACAGCCAGATTCGCACTGCACCTTGCCTGCCCGTCTCCTGTCAGTGAGTGGACACAGCCAGATCCGCACTGTGCCCTTCCTGCCCATCTCCCGTGGGTGAGTGGACACAGCCAGATTCGCACTGCACCTTGCCTGCCCGTCTCCTGTCAGTGAGTGGACACAGCCAGATCCGCACTGTGCCCTTCCTGCCCGTCTCCCGTGGGCGAGTGGACACAGCCAGATCCACACTGCGTCCTGCCTGCCCGTCTGCCGTGGGTGAGTGGACACAGCAGATCCGCACTGCGCCCTGCCTGACCTTCTCCCGTGGGTGAGTGGACACAGCCAGATCCGCACTGCGCCTTGCCTGCCCGTCTCACGTGGGTGAGTGGACACAGCCAGATCCGCACTGCGCCCTACCTGCACGTCTCCCGTGGGTGAGTGGACACAGCCAGATGCGCACTGCACCCTGCCTGTCCGTCCTTCGTGGATGAGTGGACACCGCCAGATCCGCACTGCGCCCTGCCTGCCCGTCTCCCGTGGGTGAGTGGACACAGCCAGATCCGCACTGCGCCCTGCCTGCCCGTCTCCCGTCAGTGAGTGGACACAGCCAGATCCGCACTGCGCCCTGCCTGACCGTCTGCTGTCGGTGAGTGGACACAGCCAGATCCGCACTGCGCCCTGCCTGCCCGTCTGCCGTGGGCGAGTGGACACAGCCCGATCCGCACTGCGCCCTGCCTGACCGTCTGCCGTGGGTGAGTGGACACAGCCAGATCCGCACTGCGCCCTGCCTGCCCGTCTGCCGTGGGCGAGTGGACACTGCCAGATCCGCACTGCGCCCTGCCTGACGGTCAGCCGTGGGTGAGTGGACACAGCCAGATCCACACTGCGCCCTGCCTGCCCCTCTGCCGTGGGCGAGTGGACACAGCCAGATCCGCACTGCGCCCTGCCTGCCCGTCTGCTGTGGGTGAGTGGACACAGCCAGATCCACACTGCGTCCTGCCTGTCCCTATGCTGTGGGCGAGTGGACACAGCCAGATCCGCACTGCGCCCTGCCTGACCGTCTGCCGTGGGTGAGTGGACACAGCCAGATCTGCACTGCGCCCTGCCTGACCGCCTGCCGTGGGTGAGTGGACACAGCCAGATCCGCACTGCGCCCTGCCTTTCCGTCTCCCGTGGGCGAGTGGACACAGCCAGATCCGCACTGCGCCCTGCCTGCCCGTCTCCCGTCAGTGAGTGGACACAGCCAGATCCGCACTGCGCCTTACCTGCCCGTCTCCCGTGGGCGAGTGGACACAGCCCGATCCGCACTGCGCTCTGCCTGCCCGTCTGCCGTGGGTGAGTGGACACAGCCAGATCCGCACTGCTCCTTGCCTGCCCGTCTCCCGTCAGTGAGTGGACACAGCCAGATCCGCACTGCGCCCCTGCCTGCCCGTCTCCCGTGGGCGAGTGGACACAGCCAGATCCGCACTGCGCCCTGCCTGCCCGTCTCCAGTGGGCGAGTGGACACAGCCAGATCCGCACTGCGCCGTGCCTGCCCATCTCCAGTGGGCGAGTGGACTCAGCCAGATCCACACTGCGCCCTGCCTGCCCGTCTGCCGTGGGTGAGTGGACACAGCCAGATCCGCACTGCGCCCTGCCTGACCGTCTCCCGTGGGTGAGTGGACACAGCCAGATCCGCACTGCGCCCTGCCTGCCCGTCTCCCGTGGGTGAGTGGACACAGCCAGATTCGCACTGCACCTTGCCTGCCCGTCTCCTGTCAGTGAGTGGACACAGCCAGATCCGCACTGTGCCCTTCCTGCCCGTCTCCCGTGGGTGAGTGGACACAGCCAGATTCGCACTGCACCTTGCCTGCCCGTCTCCTGTCAGTGAGTGGACACAGCCAGATCCGCACTGTGCCCTTCCTGCCCGTCTCCCGTGGGCGAGTGGACACAGCCAGATCCGCACTGCGCCCTGCCTGACCGTCTGCCGTGGGTGAGTGGACACAGTCAGATCCGCACTGCGCCCTGCCTGACCGTCTGCCGTGGGTGAGTGGACACAGCCAGATCCACACTGCGCCCTGCCTGCCCGTCTGCCGTGGGTGAGTGGACACAGCCAGATCCGCAATGCGCCCTGCCTGACCGTCTCCCGTGGGTGAGTGGACACAGCCAGATCCGCACTGCGCCCTGCCTGCCCGTCTCCCGTGGGTGAGTGGACACAGCCAGATCCGCACTGCACCGTGCCTGCCCGTCTCCCGTCAGTGAGTGGACACAGCCAGATCCGCACTGCGCCCTGCCTGCCCGTCTCCCGTGGGTGAGTGGACACAGCCAGATCCGCACTGCGCGCTGCCTGCCCGTCTCCCGTGGGCGAGTGGAAACAGCCAGATCCGCACTGCGCGCTGCCTGCCCGTCTGTCGTGGGCGAGTGGACACAGCCATATCCGCACTGCGCCCTGCCTGCCCGTGTGCCGTGGGTGAGTGGACACCGCCAGATCCGCACTGCGCCCTGCCTGCCCTTCTCCCGTGGGTGAGTGGACACAGACAGATCCGCACTGCGCGCTGCCTGCCCGTCTCCCGTTGGCGAGTGGACACAGCCATATCCGCACTGCGCGCTGCCTGCCCGTCTGTCGTGGGCGAGTGGACACAGCCATATCCGCACTACGCCCTGCCTGACCGTCTGCCGTCGGTGAGTGGACACAGCCAGATCCACACTGCGCCCTGCCTGTCCCTATGCTGTGGGCGAGTGGACACAGCCAGTACCGCACTGCGCCCTGCCTGACCCTCTGCCGTGGGTGAGTGGACACAGCCAGATCTGCACTGCGCCCTGCCTGCCCGTCTGCCGTGGGTGAGTGGACACAGCCAGATCCGCAATGCGCCCTGCCTGACCGTCTCCCGTGGGTGAGTGGACACAGCCAGATCCGCACTGCGCCCTGCCTGCCCGTCTCCCGTGGGTGAGTGGACACAGCCAGATCCGCACTGCACCGTGCCTGCCCGTCTCCCGTCAGTGAGTGGACACAGCCAGATCCGCACTGCGCCCTGCCTGCCCGTCTCCCGTGGGTGAGTGGACACAGCCAGATCCGCACTGCGCGCTGCCAGCCCGTCTCCCGTGGGCGAGTGGAAACAGCCAGATCCGCACTGCGCCCTGCCTGCCCTTCTGCCGTGGGTGAGTGTACACAGCCAGATCCGCACTGCGCCCTGCCTGACCGCCTGTCGTGGGTGAGTGGACACAGCCAGATCCGCACTGCGCCCTGCCTGACCGCCTGTCGTGGGTGAGTGGACACAGCCAGATCCGCACTGCGCCCTGCCTGCCCGTCTGCCCTGGGTGAGTGGACACAGCCAGATCCACACTGCGCCCTGCCTGCCCGTCTGCCGTGGGTGAGTGGACACAGCCAGATCCGCACTGCGCCCTTCCTGACCATCTCCCGTGGGTGAGTGGACACAGCCAGATCCGCACTGCGGCTTGCCTGCCCGTCACACGTGGGTGAGTGGACACAGCCAGATCCGCACTGCGCCCTACCTGCCCGTCTCCCGTTGGTGAGTGGACACAGCCAGATCCGCACTGCGCCCTGCCTGACCGTCCTTCGTGGGTGAGTGGACACCGCCAGATCCGCACTGCGCCCTGCCTGCCCGTCTCCCGTGGGTGAGTGGACACAGCCCGATTCACTGCGCCCTGCCTGCCCGTCTCCCGTCAGTGAGTGGACACAGCCAGATCCGCACTGCGCTCTGCCTGACCGCCTGCCGTTGGTGAGTGGACACAGCCAGATCCGCTCTGCGCCCTGCCTGACCGTCTGCCGTGGGCGAGTGGACACAGCCAGATCCGCACTGCGCCCTGCCTGACCGTCTGCCGTGGGTGAGTGGACACAGCCAGATCCACACTGCGCCCTGCCTGCCCCTGTGCCGTGGGCGAGTGGACACAGCCAGATCCGCACTGCGCCGTGCCTGACCGTCTGCCGTGGGTGAGTGGACACAGCCAGATCCACACTGCGCTTTGCCTGACCGTCTGCCGTGGGTGAGTGGACACCGCCAGATCCGCACTGCGCTCTGCCTGCCCGTCTCCCGTGGGTGAGTGGACACAGCCAGATCCACACTGCGTCCTGCCTGCCCGTCTGCCGTGGGTGAGTGGACACAGCCAGATCCGCACTGCGCCCTGCCTGACCTTCTCCCGTGGGTGAGTGGACACAGCCAGATCCGCACTGCGCCTTGCCTGCCCGTCTCACGTGGGTGAGTGGACACAGCCAGATCCGCACTGCGCCCTACCTGCACGTCTCCCGTGGGTGAGTGGACACAGCCAGATGCGCACTGCACCCTGCCTGTCCGTCCTTCGTGGATGAGTGGACACCGCCAGATCCGCACTGCGCCCTGCCTGCCCGTCTCCCGTGGGTGAGTGGACACAGCCAGATCCGCACTGCGCCCTGCCTGCCCGTCTCCCGTCAGTGAGTGGACACAGCCAGATCCGCACTGCGCCCTGCCTGACCGTATGCTGTCGGTGAGTGGACACAGCCAGATCCGCACTGCGCCCTGCCTGCCCGTCTGCCGTGGGCGAGTGGACACAGCCCGATCCGCACTGCGCCCTGCCTGACCGTCTGCCGTGGGTGAGTGGACACAGCCAGATCCGCACTGCGCCCTGCCTGCCCGTCTGCCGTGGGCGAGTGGACACTGCCAGATCCGCACTGCGCCCTGCCTGACGGTCAGCCGTGGGTGAGTGGACACAGCCAGATCCACACTGCGCCCTGCCTGCCCCTCTGCCGTGGGCGAGTGGACACAGCCAGATCCGCACTGCGCCCTGCCTGCCCGTCTGCTGTGGGTGAGTGGACACAGCCAGATCCGCACTGCGCCCTGCCTTTCCGTCTCCCGTGGGCGAGTGGACACAGCCAGATCCGCACTGCGCCCTGCCTGCCCGTCTCCCGTCAGTGAGTGGACACAGCCAGATCCGCACTGCGCCTTACCTGCCCGTCTCCCGTGGGCGAGTGGACACAGCCCGATCCGCACTGCGCTCTGCCTGCCCGTCTGCCGTGGGTGAGTGGACACAGCCAGATCCGCACTGCGCCTTGCCTGCCCGTCTCCTGTCAGTGAGTGGACACAGCCAGATCCGCACTGCGCCCTGCCTGCCCGTCTTCCGGGGGCGAGTGGACACAGCCAGATCCGCACTGCGCCCTGCCTGCCCGTCTCCCGTGGGTGTGTGGACACAGCCAGATCCACACTGCGCCCTGCCTGCCCGTCTGCCGTGGGTGAGTGGACACAGCCAGATCCGCACTGCGTCCTGCCTGACCGTCTCCCGTGGGTGAGTGGACACAGCCAGATCCGCACTGCGCCCTGCCTGCCCGTCTCCCGTGGGTGAGTGGACACAGCCAGATCCGCACTGCACCTTGCCTGCCCGTCTCCCGTGGGTGAGTGGACACAGCCAGATCCGCACTGAGCCCTGCCTGCCCGTCTCCCGTGGGTGAGTGGACACAGCCAGATCCGCACTGCGCCCTGCCTGCCCGTCTCCCGATGGTGAGTGGACACAGCCAGATCCGCACTGCGCCCTGCCTGCCCGTCTCCCGTGGGTGAGTGGACACAGCCAGATCCGCACTGCGCGCTGCCTGCCCGTCTGTCGTGGGCGAGTGGACACAGCCATATCCGCACTACGCCCTGCCTGACCGTCTGCCGTGGGTGAGTGGACAAAGCCAGATCCACACTGCGCCCTGCCTGCCCGTCTCCCGTGGGCGAGCGGACACAGCCAGATCCGCACTGCGCCCTGCCTGACCGTCTACCGTAGGTGAGTGGACACAGCCAGATCCGCACTGCGCCCTGCCTGCCCGTCTGCCGTGGGCGAGTGGACACAGCCAGATCCGCACTGCGCCCTGCCTGACCGTCTGCTGTGGGTGAGTGGACACAGCCAGATCCACAATGCGCCCTGCCTGCCCCTATGCTGTGGGCGAGTGGACACAGCCAGATCCGCACTTCGCCCTGCCTGACCGTCTGCCGTGGGTGAGTGGACACAGCCAGATCTGCACTGCGCCCTGCCTGACCGCCTGCCGTGGGTGAGTGGACACAGCCAGATACGCACTGCGCCCTGCCTGCCCGTCTCCCGTGGGCGAGTGGACACAGCCAGATCCGCACTGCGCCCTGCCTGCCCTTCTGCCGTGGGTGAGTGAATACAGCCAGATCCGCACTGCGCCCTGCCTGCCCGTCTCCCGTCAGTGAGTGGACACAGCCAGATCCGCACTGCGCCCTACCTGCCCGTCTCCCGTGGGCGAGTGGACACATCCCGATCCGCACTGCGCTCTGCCTGCCCGTCTGCCGTGGGTGAGTGGACACAGCCAGATCCGCACTGCGCCTTGCTTGCCCGTCTCTCGTCAGTGAGTGGACACAGCCAGATCCGCACTGCGCCCTGCCTGCCCGTCTCCCGTGGGCGAGTGGACACAGCCAGTTCCGCACTACGCCCTGCCTGCCCGTCTCCAGTGGGCGAGTGGGCACAGCCAGATCCGCACTGCGCCCTGCCTGCCCGTCTCCACTGGGCGAGTGGACACAGCCAGATCCACACTGCGCCCTGCCTGCCCGTCTGCCGTGGGTGAGTGGACACAGCCAGATCCGCACTGCGCCCTGCCTGACCGTCTCCCGTGGGTGTGTGGACACAGCCAGATCCGCACTGCGCGCTGCCTGCCCGTCTCCCGTGTGCGAGTGGACACAGCCAGATACGCACTACGCCCTGCCTGACCGTCTGCCGTGTGTGAGTGGACACAGCCAGATCCGCACTGCGCCCTGCCTGCCCATCTCCCGTGGGTGAGTGGACACAGCCAGATCCGCACTGCGCCCTGCCTGACCGCCTGCCGTGGGCGAGTGGACACAGCCAGATCCGCACTGCGCCCTGCCTGACCGCCTGCCGTGGGTGAGTGGACACAGCCAGATCCGCACTGCGCCCTGCCTGCCCGTCTGCCGTGGGTGAGTGGACACAGCCAGATCCGCACTGCGCCCTACCTGCCCGTCTCCCGCGGGTTAGTGGACACAGCCAGATCCGCACTGCACCCTGCCTGACCGTCCTTCGTGGGTGAGTGGACACCGCCAGATCCGCACTGCGCCCTGCCTGCCCGTCTCCCGTGGGTGAGTGGACACAGCCAGATCCGCACTGCGCCCTGCCTGCCCGTCTCCCGTCAGTGAGTGGACACAGCCAGATCCGCACTGCGCCCTGCCTGACCGTCTCGCGTGGGTGAGTGGACACAGCCAGATCCGCACTGCGCGCTGCCTGCCCGTCTCCCGTGGGCGAGTGGACACAGCCAGATCCGCACTGCGCCCTGTCTGCCCGCTGTCGTGGGCGAGTGGACACAGCCAAATCCGCACTGCGCCCTGCCTGACCGTCTGCCGTGGGCGAGTGGAGACAGCCAGATCCACACTGCGCCCTGCCTGCCCGTCTGCCGTGGGCGAGTGGAGACAGCCAGATCCGCACTGCGCACTGCCTGACCGTCTGCCGTGGGTGAGTCGACACAGCCAGATCCGCACTGCGCCCTGCCTGACCGCCTGCTGTGGGTGAGTGGACACAGCCAGATCCGCACTGCGCCCTGCCTGCCCGTCTCCCGTGGGTGAGTGGACACAGCCAGATCCGCACTGCGCCCTGCCTGACCGTCTGCTGTGGGTGAGTGGACACAGCAAGATCCGCACTGCGCCCTGCCTGCCCCTATGCTGTGGGCGAGTGGACACAGCCAGATCCGCACTGCGCCCTGCCTGACCGTCTGCCGTGGGTGAGTGGACACAGCCAGATCTGCACTGCGCCCTGCCTGACCGCCTGCCGTGGATGAGTGGACACAGCCAGATCCGCACTGCGCCCTGCCTGCCCGTCTCCCGTGGGCGAGTGGACACAGCCAGATCCGCACTGCGCCCTGCCTGCCCTTCTGCCATGGGTGAGTGAACACAGCCAGATCCGCACTGCGCCCTGCCTGCCCGTCTCCCGTCAGTGAGTGGACACAGCCAGATCCGCACTGCGCCCTACCTGCCCGTCTCCCGTGGGCGAGTGGAAACAGCCCGATCCGCACTGCGCTCTGCCTGCCCGTCTGCCGTGGGTGAGTGGACACAGCCAGATCCGCACTGCGCCCTGCCTGCCCGTCTGCCGTGGGCGAGTGAACACAGCCAGATCCGCACTGTGCACTGCCTGACCGTCTGCCGTGGGTGAGTGGACACAGCCAGATCCGCACTGCGCCTTGCCTGACCGCCTGCCGTGGGTGAGTGGACACAGCCAGATCCGCACTGCGCCTTGCCTGACCGCCTGCCGTGGGTGAGTGGACACAGCCAGATCCACACTGCGCCCTTCCTGCCCGTCTGCCGTGGGCGAGTGGACACAGCCATATCCGCACTGCGCACTGCCTGACCGTCTGCCGTGGGTGAGTGGACACAGCCAGATCCGTACTGCGCCCTGCATAACCGCCTGCCGTGGGTGAGTGGACACAGCAAAGTCCGCACTGCGCCTTGCCTGCCCGTCTCCCGTGGGCGACTGGACACAGCCAGATCCTCACTGCGCCCTGCCTGCCCTTCTGCCGTGGGTGAGTGGACACAGCCAGATCCGCACTGCGCCCTGCCTGACCGCCTGCCGTGGGTGAGTGGACACAGCCAGATCCGCACTGCGCCCTGCCTGCCCGTCTGCCGTGGGTGAGTGGACACAGCCAGATCCGCACTGCGCCCTACCTGCCCGTCTCCCGCGGGTTAGTGGACACAGCCAGATCCGCACTGCACCCTGCCTGACCGTCCTTCGTGGGTGAGTGGACACCGCCAGATCCGCACTGCGCCCTGCCTGCCCGTCTCCCGTGGGTGAGTGGACACAGCCAGATCCGCACTGCGCCCTGCCTGCCCGTCTCCCGTCAGTGAGTGGACACAGCCAGATCCGCACTGCGCCCTGCCTGACCGTCTCGCGTGGGTGAGTGGACACAGCCAGATCCGCACTGCGCGCTGCCTGCCCGTCTCCCGTGGGCGAGTGGACACAGCCAGATCCGCACTGCGCCCTGTCTGCCCGCTGTCGTGGGCGAGTGGACACAGCCAAATCCGCACTGCGCCCTGCCTGACCGTCTGCCGTGGGCGAGTGGAGACAGCCAGATCCACACTGCGCCCTGCCTGCCCGTCTGCCGTGGGCGAGTGGAGACAGCCAGATCCGCACTGCGCACTGCCTGACCGTCTGCCGTGGGTGAGTCGACACAGCCAGATCCGCACTGCGCCCTGCCTGACCGCCTGCTGTGGGTGAGTGGACACAGCCAGATCCGCACTGCGCCCTGCCTGCCCGTCTCCCGTGGGTGAGTGGACACAGCCAGATCCGCACTGCGCCCTGCCTGACCGTCTGCTGTGGGTGAGTGGACACAGCAAGATCCGCACTGCGCCCTGCCTGCCCCTATGCTGTGGGCGAGTGGACACAGCCAGATCCGCACTGCGCCCTGCCTGACCGTCTGCCGTGGGTGAGTGGACACAGCCAGATCTGCACTGCGCCCTGCCTGACCGCCTGCCGTGGATGAGTGGACACAGCCAGATCCGCACTGCGCCCTGCCTGCCCGTCTCCCGTGGGCGAGTGGACACAGCCAGATCCGCACTGCGCCCTGCCTGCCCTTCTGCCATGGGTGAGTGAACACAGCCAGATCCGCACTGCGCCCTGCCTGCCCGTCTCCCGTCAGTGAGTGGACACAGCCAGATCCGCACTGCGCCCTACCTGCCCGTCTCCCGTGGGCGAGTGGAAACAGCCCGATCCGCACTGCGCTCTGCCTGCCCGTCTGCCGTGGGTGAGTGGACACAGCCAGATCCGCACTGCGCCCTGCCTGCCCGTCTGCCGTGGGCGAGTGAACACAGCCAGATCCGCACTGTGCACTGCCTGACCGTCTGCCGTGGGTGAGTGGACACAGCCAGATCCGCACTGCGCCTTGCCTGACCGCCTGCCGTGGGTGAGTGGACACAGCCAGATCCGCACTGCGCCTTGCCTGACCGCCTGCCGTGGGTGAGTGGACACAGCCAGATCCACACTGCGCCCTTCCTGCCCGTCTGCCGTGGGCGAGTGGACACAGCCATATCCGCACTGCGCACTGCCTGACCGTCTGCCGTGGGTGAGTGGACACAGCCAGATCCGTACTGCGCCCTGCATAACCGCCTGCCGTGGGTGAGTGGACACAGCAAAGTCCGCACTGCGCCTTGCCTGCCCGTCTCCCGTGGGCGACTGGACACAGCCAGATCCTCACTGCGCCCTGCCTGCCCTTCTGCCGTGGGTGAGTGGACACAGCCAGATCCGCACTGCGCCCTGCCTGACCGTCTGCCGTGGGTGAGTGGACACAGCCAGATCCGCACTGTGCCCTGCCTGCCCGTCTCCCGTGGGTGAGTGGACACAGCCAGATCCACACTGCGCCCTGCCTGACCGTCTGCCGTGGGCGAATGGACACAGCCAGATCCGCACTGCGCCCTGCCTGACCGTCTGCTGTGGGTGAGTGGACACAGCAAGATCCGCACTGCGCCCTGCCTGCCCCTATGCTGTGGGCGAGTGGACACAGCCAGATCCGCACTGCGCCCTGCCTGACCGTCTGCCGTGGGTGAGTGGACACAGCCAGATCTGCACTGCGCCCTGCCTGACCGCCTGCCGTGGATGAGTGGACACAGCCAGATCCGCACTGCGCCCTGCCTGCCCGTCTCCCGTGGGCGAGTGGACACAGCCAGATCCGCACTGCGCGCTGCCTGCCCTTCTGCCATGGGTGAGTGAACACAGCCAGATCCGCACTGCGCCCTGCCTGCCCGTCTCCCGTCAGTGAGTGGACACAGCCAGATCCGCACTGCGCCCTACCTGCCCGTCTCCCGTGGGCGAGTGGAAACAGCCCGATCCGCACTGCGCTCTGCCTGCCCGTCTGCCGTGGGTGAGTGGACACAGCCAGATCCGCACTGCGCCCTGCCTGCCCGTCTCCCGTCAGTGAGTGGACACAGCCATATTCGCACTGCGCCCTGCCTGCCCGTCTCCCGTGGGTGAGTGGACACAGCCATATCCGCACTGCGCGCTGCCTGCCCGTTTCCCATGGGCGAGTGGACACAGCCAGATCCGCACTGCGCCCTGCCTGCCCGTCTCCCGTGGGCGAGTGGAAACAGCCAGATCCGCACTGCGCCCTGCCTGCCCGTCTTTCGTGGGCGAGTGGACACAGCCAGTTCCGCACTGCGCCCTGCCTGCCCATCTCCAGTGGGCGAGTGGACTCAGCCAGATCCACACTGCGCCCTGCCTGCCCGTCTGCCGTGGGTGAGTGGACACAGCCAGATCCGCACTGCGCCCTGCCTGACCGTCTCCCGTGGGTGTGTGGACACAGCCAGATCCGCAATGCACCCTGCCTGCCCGTCTCCCGTGGGTGAGTGGACACAGCCAGATTCGCACTGCACCTTGCCTGCCCGTCTCCTGTCAGTGAGTGGACACAGCCAGATCCGCACTGTGCCCTGCCTGCCCGTCTCCCGTGGGTGAGTGGACACAGTCAGATCCGCACTGCGCCCTGCCAGCCCGTCTGCCGTGGGCGACTGGACACAGCCAGATCCGCACTGCGCCCTTCCTGACCGTCTGCTGTGGGTGAGTGGACACAGCCAGATGCGCACTGCGCCCTTCCTGACCGTCTCCCGTGGGTGAGTGGACACAGCCAGATCCGCACTGCGGCTTGCCTGCCCGTCACACGTGGGTGAGTGGACACAGCCAGATCCGCACTGCGCCCTACCTGCCCGTCTCTCGTTGGTGAGTGGACACAGCCAGATCCGCACTGCGCCCTGCCTGACCGTCCTTCGTGGGTGAGTGGACACCGCCAGATCCGCACTGCGCCCTGCCTGCCCGTCTCCCGTGGGTGAGTGGACACAGCCAGATCCGCACTGCGCCCTGCATGCCCGTCTCCCTTTAGTGAGTGGACACAGCCAGATCCGCACTGCGCTCTGCCTGACCGCCTGCCGTTGGTGAGTGGACACAGCCAGATCCGCACTGCGCCCTGCCTGACCATCTGCCGTGGGTGAGTGGACACAGCCAGATCCGCACTGCGCCCTGCCTGACCGTCTGCCGTGGGTGAGTGGACACAGCCAGATCCACACTGCGCCCTGCCTGCCCCTGTGCCGTGGGCGAGTGGACACAGCCAGATCCGCACTGCGCCGTGCCTGACCGTCTGCCGTGGGTGAGTGGACACAGCCAGATCCGCACTGCGCCCTACCTGCACGTCTCCCGTGGGTGAGTGGACACAGCCAGATGCGCACTGCACCCTGCCTGTCCGTCCTTCGTGGATGAGTGGACACCGCCAGATCCGCACTGCGCCCTGCCTGCCCGTCTCCCGTGGGTGAGTGGACACAGCCAGATCCGCACTGCGCCCTGCCTGCCCGTCTCCCGTCAGTGAGTGGACACAGCCAGATCCGCACTGCGCCCTGCCTGACCGTCTGCTGTCGGTGAGTGGACACAGCCAGATCCGCACTGCGCCCTGCCTGCCCGTCTGCCGTGGGCGAGTGGACACAGCCCGATCCGCACTGCGCCCTGCCTGACCGTCTGCCGTGGGTGAGTGGACACAGCCAGATCCGCACTGCGCCCTGCCTGCCCGTCTGCCGTGGGCGAGTGGACACTGCCAGATCCGCACTGCGCCCTGCCTGACGGTCAGCCGTGGGTGAGTGGACACAGCCAGATCCACACTGCGCCCTGCCTGCCCCTCTGCCGTGGGCGAGTGGACACAGCCAGATCCGCACTGCGCCCTGCCTGCCCGTCTGCTGTGGGTGAGTGGACACAGCCAGATCCACACTGCGTCCTGCCTGTCCCTATGCTGTGGGCGAGTGGACACAGCCAGATCCGCACTGCGCCCTGCCTGACCGTCTGCCGTGGGTGAGTGGACACAGCCAGATCCACACTGCGCCCTGCCTGCCCCTCTGCCGTGGGCGAGTGGACACAGCCAGATCCGCACTGCGCCCTGCCTGCCCGTCTGCTGTGGGTGAGTGGACACAGCCAGATCCACACTGCGTCCTGCCTGTCCCTATGCTGTGGGCGAGTGGACACAGCCAGATCCGCACTGCGCCCTGCCTGACCGTCTGCCGTGGGTGAGTGGACACAGCCAGATCCGCACTGCGCCCTGCCTTTCCGTCTCCCGTGGGCGAGTGGACACAGCCAGATCCGCACTGCGCCCTGCCTGCCCGTCTCCCGTCAGTGAGTGGACACAGCCAGATCCGCACTGCGCCTTACCTGCCCGTCTCCCGTGGGCGAGTGGACACAGCCCGATCCGCACTGCGCTCTGCCTGCCCGTCTCCCGTGGGTGAGTGGACACAGCCAGATCCGCACTGCTCCTTGCCTGCCCGTCTCCCGTCAGTGAGTGGACACAGCCAGATCCGCACTGCGCCCCTGCCTGCCCGTCTCCCGTGGGCGAGTGGACACAGCCAGATCCGCACTGCGCCCTGCCTGCCCGTCTCCAGTGGGCGAGTGGACACAGCCAGATCCGCACTGCGCCGTGCCTGCCCATCTCCAGTGGGCGAGTGGACTCAGCCAGATCCACACTGCGCCCTGCCTGCCCGTCTGCCGTGGGTGAGTGGACACAGCCAGATCCGCACTGCGCCCTGCCTGACCGTCTCCCGTGGGTGAGTGGACACAGCCAGATCCGCACTGCGCCCTGCCTGCCCGTCTCCCGTGGGTGAGTGGACACAGCCAGATTCGCACTGCACCTTGCCTGCCCGTCTCCTGTCAGTGAGTGGACACAGCCAGATCCGCACTGTGCCCTTCCTGCCCGTCTCCCGTGGGTGAGTGGACACAGCCAGATTCGCACTGCACCTTGCCTGCCCGTCTCCTGTCAGTGAGTGGACACAGCCAGATCCGCACTGTGCCCTTCCTGCCCGTCTCCCGTGGGCGAGTGGACACAGCCAGATCCGCACTGCGCCCTGCCTGACCGTCTGCCGTGGGTGAGTGGACACAGTCAGATCCGCACTGCGCCCTGCCTGACCGTCTGCCGTGGGTGAGTGGACACAGCCAGATCCACACTGCGCCCTGCCTGCCCGTCTGCCGTGGGTGAGTGGACACAGCCAGATCCGCAATGCGCCCTGCCTGACCGTCTCCCGTGGGTGAGTGGACACAGCCAGATCCGCACTGCGCACTGCCTGCCCGTCTCCCGTGGGTGAGTGGACACAGCCAGATCCGCACTGCACCGTGCCTGCCCGTCTCCCGTCAGTGAGTGGACACAGCCAGATCCGCACTGCGCCCTGCCTGCCCGTCTCCCGTGGGTGAGTGGACACAGCCAGATCCGCACTGCACCGTGCCTGCCCGTCTCCCGTCAGTGAGTGGACACAGCCAGATCCGCACTGCGCCCTGCCTGCCCGTCTCCCGTGGGCGAGTGGAAACAGCCAGATCCGCACTGCGCGCTGCCTGCCGGTCTGTCGTGGGCGAGTGGACACAGCCATATCCGCACTGCGCCCTGCCTGCCCGTCTGCCGTGGGTGAGTGGAAACCGCCAGATCCGCACTGCGCCCTGCCTGCCCTTCTCCCGTGGGTGAGTGGACACAGCCAGATCCGCACTGCGCGCTGCCTGCCCGTGTCCCGTTGGCGAGTGGACACAGCCATATCCGCACTGCGCGCTGCCTGCCCGTCTGTCGTGGGCGAGTGGACACAGCCATATCCGCACTACGCCCTGCCTGACCGTCTGCCGTCGGTGAGTGGACACAGCCAGATCCACACTGCGCCCTGCCTGCCCGTCTGCCGTGGGCGAGCGGACACAGCCAGATCCGCACTGCGCCCTGCCTGACCGTCTGCCGTAGGTGAGTGGACACAGCCAGATCCGCACTGCGCCCTGCCAGCCCGTCTGCCGTGGGCGAGTGGACACAGCCAGATCCGCACTGCGCCCTGCCTGACCGTCTGCTGTGGGTGAGTGGACACAGCCAGATCCGCACTGCGCCCTTCCTGACCGTCTCCCGTGGGTGACTGGACACAGCCAGATCCGCACTGCGGCTTGCCTGCCCGTCACATGTGGGTGAGTGGACACAGCCAGATCCGCACTGCGCCCTACCTGCCCGTCTCCCCTTGGTGAGTGGACACAGCCAGATCCGCACTGCGCCCTGCCTGACCGTCCTTCGTGGGTGAGTGGACACCGCCAGATCTGCACTGCGCCCTGCCTGCCCGTCTCCCGTGGGTGAGTGGACACAGCCAGATCCGCACTGCGCCCTGCCTGCCCGTTTCCCGTCAGTAAGTGGACACAGCCAGATCCGCACTGCGCTCTGCCTGACCGCCTGCCGTTGGTGAATGGACACAGCCAGATCCGCACTGCGCCCTGCCTGACCGTCTGCCGTAGGCGAGTGGACACAGCCACATCCGCACTGCGCCCTGCCTGCCCGTCTGCTGTGGGTGAGTGGACACAGCCAGATCCGCACTGCGCCCTGCCTTTCCGTCTCCCGTGGGCGAGTGGACACAGCCAGATCCGCACTGCGCCCTGCCTGCCCGTCTCCCGTCAGTGAGTGGACACAGCCAGATCCGCACTGCTCCTTGCCTGCCCGTCTCCCGTCAGTGAGTGGACACAGCCAGATCCGCACTGCGCCCCTGCCTGCCCGTCTCCCGTGGGCGAGTGGACACAGCCAGATCCGCACTGCGCCCTGCCTGCCCGTCTCCAGTGGGCGAGTGGACACAGCCAGATCCGCACTGCGCCTTACCTGCCCGTCTCCCGTGGGCGAGTGGACACAGCCCGATCCGCACTGCGCTCTGCCTGCCCGTCTCCCGTGGGTGAGTGGACACAGCCAGATCCGCACTGCTCCTTGCCTGCCCGTCTCCCGTCAGTGAGTGGACACAGCCAGATCCGCACTGCGCCCCTGCCTGCCCGTCTCCCGTGGGCGAGTGGACACAGCCAGATCCGCACTGCGCCCTGCCTGCCCGTCTCCAGTGGGCGAGTGGACACAGCCAGATCCGCACTGCGCCGTGCCTGCCCATCTCCAGTGGGCGAGTGGACTCAGCCAGATCCACACTGCGCCCTGCCTGCCCGTCTGCCGTGGGTGAGTGGACACAGCCAGATCCGCACTGCGCCCTGCCTGACCGTCTCCCGTGGGTGAGTGGACACAGCCAGATCCGCACTGCGCCCTGCCTGCCCGTCTCCCGTGGGTGAGTGGACACAGCCAGATTCGCACTGCACCTTGCCTGCCCGTCTCCTGTCAGTGAGTGGACACAGCCAGATCCGCACTGTGCCCTTCCTGCCCGTCTCCCGTGGGTGAGTGGACACAGCCAGATTCGCACTGCACCTTGCCTGCCCGTCTCCTGTCAGTGAGTGGACACAGCCAGATCCGCACTGTGCCCTTCCTGCCCGTCTCCCGTGGGCGAGTGGACACAGCCAGATCCGCACTGCGCCCTGCCTGACCGTCTGCCGTGGGTGAGTGGACACAGTCAGATCCGCACTGCGCCCTGCCTGACCGTCTGCCGTGGGTGAGTGGACACAGCCAGATCCACACTGCGCCCTGCCTGCCCGTCTGCCGTGGGTGAGTGGACACAGCCAGATCCGCACTGCGCCCTGCCAGACCGTCTCCCGTGGGTGTGTGGACACAGCCAGATCCGCAATGCGCCCTGCCTGCCCGTCTCCCGTGGGTGAGTGGACACAGGCAGATTCGCACTGCACCTTGCCTGCCCGTCTCCTGTCAGTGAGTGGACACAGCCAGATCCGCACTGTGCCCTGCCTGCCCGTCTTCCGTGGGTGAGTGGACACAGCCAGATCCGCACTGCGCGCTGCCTGCCCGTCTCCCGTGGGCGAGTAGAAACAGCCAAATCCGCACTGCGCACTGCCTGCCCGTCTGTCGTGGGCGAGTGGACACAGCCATATCCGCACTGCGCCCTGCATGCCCGTCTGCCGTGGGCGAGCGGGCACAGCCAGATCCGCACTGCGCACTGCCTGACCGTCTGGCGTGGGCGAGCGGACACAGCCAGATCCGCACTGCGCCCTGCCTGTCCCTCTCTCGTTGGTGAGTGGACACAGCCAGATCCGTACTGCACCCTGCCTGCCCGTCTCCCGTGGGTGAGTGGACACAGCCAGATCCGCACTGCGTGCTGCCTGCCCGTCTCCCGTGGGCGAGTGGACACAGCCAGATCCGCACTGCGCGCTGCCTACCCGTCTCCCTTGGGCGAGTGGACACAGCCAGATCCGCACTGCGCGCTGCCTAACCATCTGTCGTGGGCGAGTGGACACAGCCATATCCGCACTACGCCCTGCCTGACCGTCTGCCGTGGGTGAGTGGACACAGCCAGATCCACACTGCGCCCTGCCTGCCCGTCTGCCGTGTGCGAGCGGACACAGCCAGATCCGCACTGTGCACTGCCTGACCATCTGCCGTGGGTGAGTGGACACAGCCAGATCCGCACTGCGCCCTGCCTGACCGCCTGTCGTGGGTGAGTGGACACAGCCAGATCCGCACTGCGCCGTGCCTGCCCTTCTGCCGTGGGTGAGTGGACACAGCCAGATCCACACTGCGCCCTGCCTGCCCGTCTGCCGTGGGTGAGTGGACACAGCCAGATCCGCACTGCGCCCTTCCTGACCGTCTCCCGTGGGTGAGTGGACACAGCCAGATACGCACTGCGGCTTGCCTGCCCGTCTCACGTGGGTGAGTGGACACAGCCAGATCCGCACTGCGCCCTACCTGCCCGTCTCCCGTTGGTGAGTGGACACAGCCAGATCCGCACTGCGCCCTGCCTGACCGTCCTTCGTGGGTGAGTGGACACCGCCAGATCCGCACTGCGCCCTCCCTGCCCGTCTCCCGTGGGTGAGTGGACACCGCCAGATCCGCACTGCGCCCTGCCTGCCCGTCTCCCGTCAGTGAGTGGACATAGCCAGATCCGCACTGCGCTCTGCCTGACCGCCTGCCGTTGGTGAGTGGACACAGCCAGATCTGCACTGCGCTCTGCCTGACCGTCTGCCGTGGGTGAGTGGACACAGCCAGATCCACACTGCGCCCTGCCTGCCCGTCGGCCGTGGGAGAGTGGACACAACCAGATCCGCACTGCGCCCTGCCTGCCCTTCTGCCGTGGGTGAGTGGACACAGCCAGATCCGCACTGCGCCCTGCCTGACCGTCTGCCGTAGGTGAGTGGACACAGCCAGATCCGCACTGCGCCCTGCCTGACCGTCTGCCGTGGGTGAGTGGACACAGCCAGATCCGCACTGCGCCCTGCCTGCCCGTCTCCCGTGGGTGAGTGGACACAGCCAGATCCGCACTGCACCTTGCCTGCCCGTCTCCCGTCAGTGAGTGGACACAGCCAGATCCACACTGCGCCCTGCCTGCCCGTCTCCCGTGGGTGAGTGGACACAGCCAGATCCGCACTGCGCGCTGCCTGCCCGTCTCCCGTGGGCGAGCGGAAACAGCCAGATCTGCACTGCGCGCTGCCAGCCCGTCTGTCGTGGGCGAGTGGACACAGCCATATCCGCACTGCGCCCTGCCTGCCCGTCTGCCGTGGGTGAGTGGACACAGCCAGATCCACACTGCGCCCTGCCTGCCCGTCTGCCGTGGGTGAGTGGACATAGCCAGATCCGCACTGCGCCCTGCCTGACCCTCTCCCGTGGGTGAGTGGACACAGCCAGATCCGCACTGCGCCCTGCCTGCCCGTCTCCCGTGGGTGAGTGGAGACAGCCAGATCCGCACTGCGCGCTGCCTGCCCGTCTCCTGTGGGCGAGTGGAAACAGCCAGATCCGCACTGCGCCCTGCCTGCCCGTCTTATTGGGCGAGTGGACACAGCCATATCCGCACTGCGCCCTGCCTGCCCTTCTGCCGTGGGTGAGTGGACACAGCCAGATCCGCACTGCGCCCTGCCTGACCCTCTCCCGTGGGTGAGTGGACACAGCCAGATCCACACTGCGCCCTGCCTGCCCGTCTGCCGTGGGTGAGTGGACACAGCCAGATCCGCACTGCGCCCTGCCTGACCGTCTCCCTTGGGTGAGTGGACACAGCCAGATCCGCACTGCGCCCTGCCTGCCCGTCTCCCGTGGGTGAGTGGACACAGCCAGATCCGCACTTCACCTTGCCTGCCCGTCTCCCGTCAGTGAGTGGACACAGCCAGATCCGCACTGCGCCCTGCCTGACCGTCTCCCGTGGGTGAGTGGACACAGCCAGATCCGCACTGCGCCCTGCCTGACCGTCTGCCGTGGGTGAGTGGACACAGCCATATCCGCACTGCGCCCTGCCTGCCCGTCTGCCGTGGGTGAGTGGACACAGCCAGATCCGCACTGCGCCCTGCCTGACCCTCTCCCGTGGGTGAGTGGACACAGCCAGATACGCACTGCACCCTGCCTGCCCGTCTCCCGTGGGTGAGTGGACACAGCCAGATCCGCACTGCGCCCTGCCTGCCCGTCTCCCGTGGGTGAGTGGACACAGCCAGATCCGCACTGCGCGCTGCCTGCCCGTCTCCCGTGGGCGAGTGGACACAGCCAGATCCGCACTGCGCGCTGCCTGCCCGTCTGTCGTGGGCGAGTGGACACAGCCATATCCGCACTACGCCCTGCCTGACCGTCTGCCGTGGGTGAGTGGACACAGCCAGATCCACACTGCGCCCTGCCTGCCCATCTGCCGTGGGCGAGCGGACAGAGCCAGATCCGCACTGCACCCTGCCTGACCGTCTGCCGTAGGTGAGTGGACACAGCCAGATCCGCACTGCGCCCTGCCTGCCCGTCTGCCGTGGGCGAGTGGACACCGCCAGATCCGCACTGCGCCCGGCCTGACCGTCTGCTGTGGGTGAGTGGACACAGACAGATCCACACTGCGTCCTGCCTGTCCCTATGCTGTGGGCGAGTGGACACAGCCAGATCCGCACTGCGCCATGCCTGCCCGTCTGCCGTGGGTGGGTGGACACAGCCAGATCCGCACTGCGCCCTTCCTGACCGTCTCCCGTGGGTGAGTGGACACAGCCAGATCCGCACTGCGGCTTGCCTGCCCGTCACACGTGGGTTAGTGGACACAGCCAGATCCGCACTGCGCCCTACCTGCCCGTCTCCCATTGGTGAGTGGACACAGCCAGATCCGAAATGCGCCCTGCCTGACCGTCCTTCGTGGGTGAGTGGACACCGCCAGATCCGCACTGCGCCCTGCCTGCCCGTCTCCCGTGGGTGAGTGGACACAGCCAGATCCGCACTGCGCCCTGCCTGCCCGTCTCCCGTCAGTGAGTGGACACAGCCAGATCCGCACTGCGCTCTGCCTGACCGCCTGCCGTTGGTGAGTGGACACAGCCAGATCCGCACTGCGCCCTGCCTGACCGTCGGCCGTGGGTGAGTGGACACAGCCAGATCCGCACTGCGCCCTGCCTGACCGTCTGCCGTGGGTGAGTGGACACAGCCAGATCCACACTGCGCCCTGCCTGCCCCTGTGCCGTGGGCGAGTGGACACAGCCAGATCCGCACTGCGCCGTGCCTGACCGTCTGCTGTGGGTGAGTGGACACAGCCAGATCCACACTGCGTCCTGCCTGCCCGTCTGCCGTGGGTGAGTGGACACAGCCAGATCCGCACTGCGCCCTTCCTGACCGTCTCCCGTGGGTGAGTGGACACAGCCAGATACGCACTGCGGCTTGCCTGCCCGTCTCACGTGGGTGAGTGGACACAGCCAGATCCGCACTGCGCCCTACCTACCCGTCTCCCGTTGGTGAGTGGACACAGCCAGATCCGCACTGCGCCCTGCCTGACCGTCCTTCGTGGGTGAGTGGACACCGCCAGATCCGCACTGCGCCCTCCCTGCCCGTCTCCCGTGGGTGAGTGGACACCGCCAGATCCGCACTGCGCCCTGCCTGCCCGTCTCCCGTCAGTGAGTGGACATAGCCAGATCCGCACTGCGCTCTGCCTGACCGCCTGCCGTTGGTGAGTGGACACAGCCAGATCTGCACTGCGCTCTGCCTGACCGTCTGCCGTGGGTGAGTGGACACAGCCAGATCCACACTGCGCCCTGCCTGCCCATCGGCCGTGGGCGAGTGGACACAACCAGATCCGCACTGCGCCCTGCCTGCCCTTCTGCCGTGGGTGAGTGGACACAGCCAGATCCGCACTGCGCCCTGCCTGACCGTCTGCCGTGGGTGAGTGGACACAGCCAGATCCGCACTGCGCCCTGCCTGCCGTCTCCCGTGGGTGAGTGGACACAGCCAGTTCCGCACTGCGCCCTGCCTGACCGTCTGCCGTGGGTGAGTGGACACAGCCAGATCCGCACTGCGCCCTGCCTGCCCGTCTCCCGTGGGTGAGTGGACACAGCCAGATCCGCACTGCACCTTGCCTGCCCGTCTCCCGTCAGTGAGTGGACACAGCCAGATCCACACTGCGCCCTGCCTGCCCGTCTCCCGTGGGTGGGTGGACACAGCCAGATCCGCACTGCGCGCAGCCTGCCCGTCTCACGTGGGCGAGCGGAAACAGCCAGATCTGCACTGCGCGCTGCCTGCCCGTCTGTCGTGGGCGAGTGGACACAGCCATATCCGCACTGCGCCCTGCCTGCCCGTCTGCCGTGGGTGAGTGGACACAGCCAGATCCACACTGCGCCCTGCCTGCCCGTCTGCCGTGGGTGAGTGGACATAGCCAGATCCGCACTGCGCCCTGCCTGACCCTCTCCCGTGGGTGGGTGGACACAGCCAGATCCGCACTGGGCCCTGCCTGCCCGTCTCCCGTGGGTGAGTGGACAGAGCCAGATCCGCACTGCGCCCTGCCTGCCCGTCTCCCGTGGGTGAGTGGACACAGCCAGATCCGCACTGCGCGCTGCCTGCCCGTCTCCCGTGGGCGAGTGGAGACAGCCAGATCCGCACTGCACCTTGCCTGCCCTTCTCCCGTCAGTGAGTGGACACAGCCAGATCCGCACTGCGCCCTGCCTGCCCGTCTCCCGTGGGTGAGTGGAGACAGCCAGATCCGCACTGCACGCTGCCTGCCCGTCTCCCGTGGGCGAGTGGAAACAGCCAGATCCGCACTGCGCCCTGCCTGCCCGTCTTATTGGGCGAGTGGACACAGCCATATCCGCACTGCGCCCTGCCTGCCCGTCTGCCGTGGGTGAGTGGACACAGCCAGATCCGCACTGCGCCCTGCCTGACCCTCTCCCGTGGGTGAGTGGACACAGCCAGATCCGAACTGCGCCCTGCCTGACCGTCTGCCGTCGGTGAGTGGACACAGCCAGATCCACACTGCGCCCTGCCTGCCCGTCTGCCGTGGGCGAGCGGACACAGCCAGATCCGCACTGCGCACTGCCTGCCCGTCTGCCGTGGGCGAGTGGACACAGCCCAATCCGCACTGCGCCCTGCCTGAACGCCTGCCGTGGGTGAGTGGACACAGCCAGATCCGCACTGCGCCCTGCCTGACCGTCTGCCGTGGGTGAGTGGACACAGCCAGATCCGCACTGCGCCCTTCCTAACCCCCTTCCGTGGGTGAGTGGACACAGCCAGATCCGCACTGCGCCCTGCCTGCCCGTCTCCCCTGGGCGAGTGGACACAGCCAGATCCGCACTGCGCTCTGCCTGCCCGTCTGTCGTGGGTGAGTGGACACAGCCAGATCCGCACTGCGCCCTGCCTGACCGTCTGCCGTGGGTGAGTGGACACAGCCAGATCCACACTGCGCCCTGCCTGCCCGTCTGCAGTGGGTGAGTGGACACAGCCAGATCCGCACTGCGCCCTGCCTGACCGTCTCCCGTGGGTGAGTGGACACAGCCAGATCCGCACTGCGCCCTGCCTGCCCGTCTCCCGTGGGTGAGTGGACACAGCCAGATCCGCACTTCACCTTGCCTACCCGTCTCCCGTCAGTTAGTGGACACAGCCAGATCCGCACTGCGCCCTGCCTGACCGTCTCCCGTGGGTGAGTGGACACAGCCAGATCCGCACTGCGCCCTGCCTGACCGTCTGCCGTGGGTGAGTGGACACAGCCATATCCGCACTGCGCCCTGCCTGCCCGTCTGCCGTGGGTGAGTGGACACAGCCAGATCCGCACTGCGCCCTGCCTGACCGTCTCCCGTGGGTGTGTGGACACAGCCAGATCCGCACTGCGCCCTGCCTGCCCGTCTCCCGTGGGTGAGTGGACACAGGCAGATTCGCACTGCACCTTGCCTGCCCGTCTCCTGTCAGTGAGTGGACACAGCCATATCCGCACTGTGCCCTGCCTGCCCGTCTCCCGTGGGTGAGTGGACACAGCCAGATCCGCACTGCGCGCTGCCTGCCCGTCTCCCGTGGGTGAGTAGAAACAGCCAGATCCGCACTGCGCACTGCCTGCCTGTCTGTTGTGGGCGAGTGGACACAGCCATATCCGCACTGCGCCCTGCATGCCCGTCTGCCATGGGCGAGCGGACACAGCCAGATCCGCACTGCGCATTGCCTGACCGTCCTTCGTGGGTGAGTGGACACCGCCAGATCCGCACTGCGCCCTGCCTGCCCGTCTGCCGTGGGTGAGTGGACACAGCCAGATCCGCACTGCGCCCTGCCTTTCCGTCTCCCGTGGGCGAGTGGACACAGCCAGATCCGCACTGCGCCCTGCCTGCCCGTCTGCCGTGGGTGATTGGACACAGCCAGATCCGCACTGCGCCCTTCCTGACCGTCTCCCGTGGGTGAGTGGACACAGCCAGATCCGCACTGCGGCTTGCCTGCCCGTCACACGTGGGTTAGTGGACACAACCAGATCCGCACTGCGCCCTACCTGCCCGTCTCCCGTTGGTGAGTGGACACAGCCAGATCCGCACTGCGCCCTGCCTGACCGTCCTTCGTGGGTGAGTGGACACCGCCAGATCCGCACTGCGCCCTGCCTGCCCGTCTCCCGTGGGTGAGTGGACACAGCCAGATCCGCACTGCGCCCTGCCTGCCCGTCTCCCGTCAGTGAGTGGACACAGCCAGATCCGCACTGCGCACTGCCTGACCGTCTGCCGTGGGCGAGCGGACACAGCCAGATCCGCACTGCGCCCTGCCTGACCGTCTGCCGTGGGTGAGTGGACACAGCAAGATCCGCACTGCACCCTGCCTGACCGTCCTTCGTGGGTGAGTGGACACCGCCAGATCCGCACTGCGCCCTGCCTGCCCGTCTCCCGTGGGTGAGTGGACACAGCCAGAACCGCACTGCGCCCTGCCTGCCCCTCTCCCGTCAGTGAGTGGACACAGCCAGATCCGCACTGCGCTCTGCCTGACCGCCTGCCGTTGGTGAGTGGACACAGCCAGATCTGCACTGCGCTCTGCCTGACCGTCTGCCGTGTGTGAGTGGACACAGCCAGATGCACACTGCGCCCTTCCTGCCCGTCGGCCGTGGGCGAGTGGACACAACCAGATCCGCACTGCGCCCTGCCTGACCGTCTGCCGTGGGTGAGTGGACACAGCCAGATCCGCACTGCGCCCTGCCTGACCGCCTGCCGTGGGTGAGTGGACACAGCCAGATCCGCACTGCGCCCTGCCTGCCCGTCTCCCGTGGGCGAGTGGATACAGCCAGATCCGCACTGCGCCCTGCTTGCCCGTCTGTCGTGGGCGAGTGGACACAGCCAGATCCGCACTGCGCGCTGCCTGCCCGTCTGTCGTGGGCGAGTGGACACAGCCATATCCGCACTACGCCCTGCCTGACCGTCTGCCGTGGGTGAGTGGACACAGCCAGATCCACACTGCGCCCTGCCTGCCCCTGTGCCGTGGGCGAGTGGACACAGCCAGATCCGCACTGCGCCGTGCCTGACCGTCTGCTGTGGGTGAGTGGACACAGCCAGATCCACACTGCGTCCTGCCTGCCCGTCTGCCGTGGGTGAGTGGACACAGCCAGATCCGCACTGCGCCCTTCCTGACCGTCTCCCGTGGGTGAGTGGACACAGCCAGATACGCACTGCGGCTTGCCTGCCCGTCTCACGTGGGTGAGTGGACACAGCCAGATCCGCACTGCGCCCTACCTACCCGTCTCCCGTTGGTGAGTGGACACAGCCAGATCCGCACTGCGCCCTGCCTGACCGTCCTTCGTGGGTGAGTGGACACCGCCAGATCCGCACTGCGCCCTCCCTGCCCGTCTCCCGTGGGTGAGTGGACACCGCCAGATCCGCACTGCGCCCTGCCTGCCCGTCTCCCGTCAGTGAGTGGACATAGCCAGATCCGCACTGCGCTCTGCCTGACCGCCTGCCGTTGGTGAGTGGACACAGCCAGATCTGCACTGCGCTCTGCCTGACCGTCTGCCGTGGGTGAGTGGACACAGCCAGATCCACACTGCGCCCTGCCTGCCCATCGGCCGTGGGCGAGTGGACACAACCAGATCCGCACTGCGCCCTGCCTGCCCTTCTGCCGTGGGTGAGTGGACACAGCCAGATCCGCACTGCGCCCTGCCTGACCGTCTGCCGTGGGTGAGTGGACACAGCCAGATCCGCACTGCGCCCTGCCTGCCGTCTCCCGTGGGTGAGTGGACACAGCCAGTTCCGCACTGCGCCCTGCCTGACCGTCTGCCGTGGGTGAGTGGACACAGCCAGATCCGCACTGCGCCCTGCCTGCCCGTCTCCCGTGGGTGAGTGGACACAGCCAGATCCGCACTGCACCTTGCCTGCCCGTCTCCCGTCAGTGAGTGGACACAGCCAGATCCACACTGCGCCCTGCCTGCCCGTCTCCCGTGGGTGGGTGGACACAGCCAGATCCGCACTGCGCGCAGCCTGCCCGTCTCACGTGGGCGAGCGGAAACAGCCAGATCTGCACTGCGCGCTGCCTGCCCGTCTGTCGTGGGCGAGTGGACACAGCCATATCCGCACTGCGCCCTGCCTGCCCGTCTGCCGTGGGTGAGTGGACACAGCCAGATCCACACTGCGCCCTGCCTGCCCGTCTGCCGTGGGTGAGTGGACATAGCCAGATCCGCACTGCGCCCTGCCTGACCCTCTCCCGTGGGTGGGTGGACACAGCCAGATCCGCACTGGGCCCTGCCTGCCCGTCTCCCGTGGGTGAGTGGACAGAGCCAGATCCGCACTGCGCCCTGCCTGCCCGTCTCCCGTGGGTGAGTGGACACAGCCAGATCCGCACTGCGCGCTGCCTGCCCGTCTCCCGTGGGCGAGTGGAGACAGCCAGATCCGCACTGCACCTTGCCTGCCCTTCTCCCGTCAGTGAGTGGACACAGCCAGATCCGCACTGCGCCCTGCCTGCCCGTCTCCCGTGGGTGAGTGGAGACAGCCAGATCCGCACTGCACGCTGCCTGCCCGTCTCCCGTGGGCGAGTGGAAACAGCCAGATCCGCACTGCGCCCTGCCTGCCCGTCTTATTGGGCGAGTGGACACAGCCATATCCGCACTGCGCCCTGCCTGCCCGTCTGCCGTGGGTGAGTGGACACAGCCAGATCCGCACTGCGCCCTGCCTGACCCTCTCCCGTGGGTGAGTGGACACAGCCAGATCCGAACTGCGCCCTGCCTGACCGTCTGCCGTCGGTGAGTGGACACAGCCAGATCCACACTGCGCCCTGCCTGCCCGTCTGCCGTGGGCGAGCGGACACAGCCAGATCCGCACTGCGCACTGCCTGCCCGTCTGCCGTGGGCGAGTGGACACAGCCCAATCCGCACTGCGCCCTGCCTGAACGCCTGCCGTGGGTGAGTGGACACAGCCAGATCCGCACTGCGCCCTGCCTGACCGTCTGCCGTGGGTGAGTGGACACAGCCAGATCCGCACTGCGCCCTTCCTAACCCCCTTCCGTGGGTGAGTGGACACAGCCAGATCCGCACTGCGCCCTGCCTGCCCGTCTCCCCTGGGTGAGTGGACACAGCCAGATCCGCACTGCGCCCTGCCTGCCCGTCTCCCGTGGGTGAGTGGACACAGCCAGATCCGCACTGCGCCTTCCCTGCCAGTCTCCCGAAGGTGAGTGGACACAGCCAGATCCGCAATGCGCCCTGCCTGCCCGTCTGCCGTGGGTGAGTGGACACAGCCAGATCCGCACTGCGCCCTGCCTGCCCGTCTCCCGTGGGCGAGTGGACACAGCAAGATCCGCACTGCGCCCTGCCTGCCCGTCTGCCGTGAGTGAGTAGACACAGCCAGATCCGCACTGCGCCCTGCCTGACCATCTGACGTGGGTGAGTGGACACAGCCAGATCCACACTGCGCCCTGCCTGCCCGTCTGCCGTGGGTGAGTGGACACAGCCAGATCCGCACTGCGCCCTGCCTGCCCGTCTCCCGTGGGTGAGTGGACACAGCCAGATTCGCACTGCGCCTTCCGTTCCAGTCTCCCGTCGGTGAGTGTACACAGCCAGATCCGTACTGCGCCCAGCCTGCCCGTCTGCCGTGGGTCAGTGGACATAGCCAGATCCACACAGCACCGTCTCTGCCCATCTCCCATGGGTGAGTGGACACAGCCGGATCCGCACTGCGCCCTTCCTGCCCGTCTGCCGTGGGTGAGTGGACACAGCCAGATCCGCACTGCGCCCTGCCTGACCGTCTGCCGTGGGTGAGTGGACACAGCCAGATCCGCACTGCGCCTTGCCTGCCTGTCTCCCTGGGTGAGTGGAGACAACCAGATCCTCACTGGGCCCTGCCTGCCGGTCTCCCGTGGGTGAGTGGACACACCCAGATCCGCACTGCGCCCTGCCTGCCCGTCTCCCGTGGGCGAGTGGACACAGCCAGATCCGCACTGCGCCCTGCCTGCCCGTCTGCCGTGGGTGAGTGGACACAGCCAGATCCGCACTGGGCCATGCCTGCCCGTCTGCCGTGGGTGAGTGGACACAGCCAGATCCGCACTGCGCCCTGCCTGCCCGTCTGCCGTGGGTGAGTGGACACAGCCAGATCCGCACTGCGCCCTGCCTGACCGTCTGCCGTGGGTGAGTGGACACAGCCAGATCCGCACTGGGCCCTGCCTGACCGCCAGCTGTGGGTGAGTGGAGACAGCCAGATCCGCACTGCGCCCTGCCTGCCCGTCTCCCGTGGGCGAGTGGACACAGCTAGATCCGCACTGCGCCCTGCCTACCCGTCTGCCGTGGGTGAGTGGAGACAGCCAGATCCGCACTGCGCCCTGCATGACCATCTGCCGTGGGTGAGTGGACACAGCCAGATCCGCACTGCGCCCTGCCTGCCCGTCTCCCGTGGGCGAGCGGACACAGCAAGATCCGCACTGTGCCCTGCCTGCCCGTCTGCCGTGAGTGAGTAGACACAGCCAGATCCGCACTGCGCCCTGCCTGACCGTCTGCCGTGGGTGAGTGGACACAGCCAGATCCGCACTGCGCCCTGCCTGCCCGTCTTCCGTGGGTGAGTGGACACAGCCAGATCCATACTGCGCCCTGCCTGACCGCCTGCCGTGGATGAGTGGACACAGCCAGATCCGCAGTGCGCCCTGCCTGACCGCCTGCCGTGGGTGAGTGGACACAGCCAGATCCGTACTGCGCCCAGCCTGCCCGTCTGCCGTGGGTCAGTGGACATAGCCAGATCCACACAGCACCGTCTCTGCCCATCTCCCGTGTGTGAGTGGACACAGCCGGATCCGCACTGCGCGCTGCCTGCTCGTCTCCCGTGGCTGTGTGGACACAGCCAGATCCGCACTGCGCATTGCCTGCCCGTCTTCCGTGGGTGAGTGGACACAGCCAGATCCGCACTGCACCCTGCATGACCGTCTGCCGTGGGTGAGTGGACACAGCCAGATCCGCACTGCGCCCTGCCTGCCCGTCTGCCGTGGGTCAGTGGACATAGCCATATCCACACAGCACCCTCTCTCCCCATCTCCCGTGGGTGAGTGGACACAGCCAGATCCACACTGCGCCTTGCCTGCCCGTCTCCCCTGGGTGAGTGGACACAGCCAGATCCCCACTGGGCTCTCCCTACCCGTCTCCCGTGGGTGAGTGGACACAGCCAGATCCGCACTGCGCCTTCCCTGCCCGTCTCCCGTCGGTGAGTGGACACAGCCAGATCCGCACTGCGCCCTGCCTGCCCGTCTCCCGTGGGTGAGTGGACACAGCCAGATCCGCACTGCGCCCTGCCTGCCCGTCTCCCGTGGGTGAGTGGACACAGCCAGATCCGCACTGCGCCCTGCCTGCCCGTCTCCCGTGGGTGAGTGGACACAGCCAGATCAGCACTGCGCCCTGCCTGACCGTCTCCCGTGGGTGAGTGGACACAGCCAGATCCGCACTGCACTCTGCCTGACCGTCTGCCGTGGGTGAGTGGACACAGCCAGATCCGCACTGCGCCCTGCCTTCACGTCTGCCATGGGTCAGTGGACATAGCCATATCCACACAGCACCCTCTCTGCCCGTCTCCCGTGGGTGAGTGGACACAGCCAGATCCACACTGCGCCTTGCCTGCCCGTCTCCCCTGGGTGAGTGGACACAGCCAGATCCGCACTGCGCCCTGCCTGCCCGTCTCCCGTGGGTGAGTGGACACAGCCAGATTCGTACTGCGCCTTCCGTTCCAGTCTCCCGTCGGTGAGTGTACACAGCCAGATCCGTACTGCGCCCAGCCTGCCCGTCTGCCGTGGGTCAGTGGACATAGCCAGATCCACACAGCACCGTCTCTGCCCATCTCCCATGGGTGAGTGGACACAGCCGGATCCGCACTGCGCCCTTCCTGCCCGTCTGCCGTGGGTGAGTGGACACAGCCAGATCCGCACTGCGCCCTGCCTGACCGTCTGCCGTGGGTGAGTGGACACAGCCAGATCCGCACTGCGCCTTGCCTGCCTGTCTCCCTGGGTGAGTGGAGACAACCAGATCCTCACTGGGCCCTGCCTGCCGGTCTCCCGTGGGTGAGTGGACACACCCAGATCCGCACTGCGCCCTGCCTGCCCGTCTCCCGTGGGCGAGTGGACACAGCCAGATCCGCACTGCGCCCTGCCTGCCCGTCTGCAGTGGGTGAGTGGACACAGCCAGATCCGCACTGGGCCCTGCCTGCCCGTCTGCCGTGGGTGAGTGGACACAGCCAGATCCGCACTGCGCCCTGCCTGCCCGTCTGCCGTGGGTGAGTGGACACAGCCAGATCCGCACTGCGCCCTGCCTGACCGTCTGCCGTGGGTGAGTGGACACAGCCAGATCCGCACTGGGCCCTGCCTGACCGCCAGCTGTGGGTGAGTGGAGACAGCCAGATCCGCACTGCGCCCTGCCTGCCCGTCTCCCGTGGGCGAGTGGACACAGCTAGATCCGCACTGCGCCCTGCCTACCCGTCTGCCGTGGGTGAGTGGAGACAGCCAGATCCGCACTGCGCCCTGCATGACCATCTGCCGTGGGTGAGTGGACACAGCCAGATCCGCACTGCGCCCTGCCTGCCCGTCTCCCGTGGGCGAGCGGACACAGCAAGATCCGCACTGTGCCCTGCCTGCCCGTCTGCCGTGAGTGAGTAGACACAGCCAGATCCGCACTGCGCCCTGCCTGACCGTCTGCCGTGGGTGAGTGGACACAGCCAGATCCGCACTGCGCCCTGCCTGCCCGTCTTCCGTGGGTGAGTGGACACAGCCAGATCCATACTGCGCCCTGCCTGACCGCCTGCCGTGAATGAGTGGACACAGTCAGATCCGCAGTGCGCCCTGCCTGACCGCCTGCCGTGGGTGAGTGGACACAGCCAGATCCGTACTGCGCCCAGCCTGCCCGTCTGCCGTGGGTCAGTGGACATAGCCAGATCCACACAGCACCGTCTCTGCCCATCTCCCGTGGGTGAGTGGACACAGCCAGATCCACACTGCGCCTTGTCTGCCCGTCTCCCCTGGGTGATTGGACACAGCCAGATCCCCACTGGGCTCTCCCTGCCCGTCTCCCGTGGGTGAGTGGACACAGCCAGATCCGCACTGCGCCTTCCCTGCCCGTCTCCCGTCGGTGAGTGGACACAGCCAGATCCGCACTGCGCCCTGCCTGCCCGTCTCCCGTGGGTGAGTGGACACAGCCAGATCCGCACTGCGCCCTGCCTGCCCGTCTCCAGTTGGCGAGTGGACACATCCAGATCAGCACTGCGCCCTGACTGCACGTCTCCCGTGGGTGAGTGGACACAGCCAGATCCGCACTGCACTTGCCTGACCGTCTGCCGTGCGTGAGTGGACACAGCCAGATCCGCACTGCGCCCTGCCTGCCCGTCTGCCATGGGTCAGTGGACATAGCCATATCCACACAGCACCCTCTCTGCCCGTCTCCCGAGGGTGAGTGGACACAGCCAGATCCACACTCCGCCTTGCCTGCCCGTCTCCCCTGGGTGAGTGGACACAGCCAGATCCGCACTGCGCCCTGCCTGCCCGTCTCCCGTGGGTGAGTGGACACAGCCAGATCCGCACTGCGCCTTCCCTGCCAGTCTCCCGAAGGTGAGTGGACACAGCCAGATCCGCAATGCGCACTGCCTGCCCGTCTGCCGTGGGTGAGTGGACACAGCCAGATCCGCACTGCGCCCTGCCTGCCCGTCTCCCGTGGGCGAGTGGACACAGCAAGATCCGCACTGCGCCCTGCCTGCCCGTCTGCCGTGGGTGAGTAGACACAGCCAGATCCGCACTGCGCCCTGCCTGACCGTCTGCCGTGGGTGAGTGGACACAGCCAGATCCACACTGCGCCCTGCCTGCCCGTCTGCCGTGGGTGAGTGGACACAGCCAGATCCGCACTGCGCCCTGCCTGCCCGTCTGCCGTGGGTGAGTGGACACAGCCAGATCCATACTGCGCCCTGCCTGACCGCCTGCCGTGGATGAGTGGACACAGCCAGATCCGCAGTGCGCCCTGCCTGACCGCCTGCCGTGGGTGAGTGGACACAGCCAGATCCGTACTGCGCCCAGCCTGCCCGTCTGCCGTGGGTCAGTGGACATAGCCAGATCCACACAGCACCGTCTCTGCCCATCTCCCGTGGGTAAGTGGACACAGCCGGATCCGCACAGCGCGCTGCCTGCTCGTCTCCCGTGGGTGTGTGGACACAGCCAGATCCGCACTGCGCATTGCCTGCCCGTCTTCCGTGAGTGAGTGGACACAGCCAGATCCGCACTGCACCCTGCATGACCGTCTGCCGTGGGTGAGTGGACACAGCCAGATCCGCACTGCGCCCTGCCTGCCCGTCTGCCGTGGGTCAGTGGACATAGCCATATCCACACAGCACCCTCTCTGCCCATCTCCCGTGGGTGAGTGGACACAGCCAGATCCACACTGCGCCTTGCCTGCCCGTCTCCCCTGGGTGAGTGGACACAGCCAGATCCCCACTGGGCTCTCCCTGCCCGTCTCCCGTGGGTGAGTGGACACAGCCAGATCCGCACTGCGCCTTCCCTGCCCGTCTCCCGTCGGTGAATGGACACAGCCAGATCCGCACTGCGCCCTGCCTGCCCGTCTCCCGTGGGTGAGTGGACACAGCCAGATCCGCACTGCGCCCTGCCTGCCCGTCTCCCGTGGGTGAGTGGACACAGCCAGATCCGCACTGCGCCCTGCCTGCCCGTCTCCCGTGGGTGAGTGGACACAGCCAGATCAGCACTGCGCCCTGCCTGACCGTCTCCCGTGGGTGAGTGGACACAGCCAGATCCGCACTGCACTCTGCCTGACCGTCTGCCGTGGGTGAGTGGACACAGCCAGGTCCGCACTGCGCCCTGCCTGCCCGTCTGCCATGGGTCAGTGGACA
This sequence comes from Microcebus murinus, assembly GCF_040939455.1. Taxonomy (NCBI): domain Eukaryota; kingdom Metazoa; phylum Chordata; class Mammalia; order Primates; family Cheirogaleidae; genus Microcebus; species Microcebus murinus. Next base: position 1,473,137 of record NC_134126.1, read on the forward strand.
TAGCCATATCCACACAGCACCCTCTCTGCCCGTCTCCCGAGGGTGAGTGGACACAGCCAGATCCACACTCCGCCTTGCCTGCCCGTCTCCCCTGGGTGAGTGGACACAGCCAGATCCGCACTGCGCCCTGCCTGCCCGTCTCCCGTGGGTGAGTGGACACAGCCAGATCCGCACTGCGCCTTCCCTGCCAGTCTCCCGAAGGTGAGTGGACACAGCCAGATCCGCAATGCGCCCTGCCTGCCCGTCTGCCGTGGGTGAGTGGACACAGCCAGATCCGCACTGCGCCCTGCCTGCCCGTCTCCCGTGGGCGAGTGGACACAGCAAGATCCGCACTGCGCCCTGCCTGCCCGTCTGCCGTGGGTGAGTAGACACAGCCAGATCCGCACTGCGCCCTGCCTGACCATCTGCCGTGATTGAGTGGACACAGCCAGATCCACACTGCGCCCTGCCTGCCCGTCTCCCGTGGGTGAGTGGACACAGCCAGATTCGCACTGCGCCTTCCGTTCCAGTCTCCCGTCGGTGAGTGTACACAGCCAGATCCGTACTGCGCCCAGCCTGCCCGTCTGCCGTGGGTCAGTGGACATAGCCAGATCCACACAGCACCGTCTCTGCCCATCTCCCATGGGTGAGTGGACACAGCCGGATCCGCACTGCGCCCTTCCTGCCCGTCTGCCGTGGGTGAGTGGACACAGCCAGATCCGCACTGCGCCCTGCCTGACCGTCTGCCGTGGGTGAGTGGACACAGCCAGATCCGCACTGCGCCTTGCCTGCCTGTCTCCCTGGGTGAGTGGAGACAACCAGATCCTCACTGGGCCCTGCCTGCCGGTCTCCCGTGGGTGAGTGGACACACCCAGATCCGCACTGCGCCCTGCCTGCCCGTCTCCCGTGGGCGAGTGGACACAGCCAGATCCGCACTGCGCCCTGCCTGCCCGTCTGCCGTGGGTGAGTGGACACAGCCAGATCCGCACTGGGCCCTGCCTGCCCGTCTGCCGTGGGTGAGTGGACACAGCCAGATCCGCACTGCGCCCTGCCTGCCCGTCTGCCGTGGGTGAGTGGACACAGCCAGATCCGCACTGCGCCCTGCCTGACCGTCTGCCGTGGGTGAGTGGACACAGCCAGATCCGCACTGGGCCCTGCCTGACCGCCAGCTGTGGGTGAGTGGAGACAGCCAGATCCGCACTGCGCCCTGCCTGCCCGTCTCCCGTGGGCGAGTGGACACAGCTAGATCCGCACTGCGCGCTGCCTACCCGTCTGCCGTGGGTGAGTGGAGACAGCCAGATCCGCACTGCGCCCTGCATGACCATCTGCCGTGGGTGAGTGGACACAGCCAGATCCGCACTGCGCCCTGCCTGCCCGTCTCCCGTGGGCGAGCGGACACAGCAAGATCCGCACTGTGCCCTGCCTGCCCGTCTGCCGTGAGTGAGTAGACACAGCCAGATCCGCACTGCGCCCTGCCTGACCGTCTGCCATGGGTGAGTGGACACAGCCAGATCCGCACTGCGCCCTGCCTGCCCGTCTTCCGTGGGTGAGTGGACACAGCCAGATCCATACTGCGCCCTGCCTGACCGCCTGCCGTGGATGAGTGGACACAGCCAGATCCGCAGTGCGCCCTGCCTGACCGCCTGCCGTGGGTGAGTGGACACAGCCAGATCCGTACTGCGCCCAGCCTGCCCGTCTGCCGTGGGTCAGTGGACATAGCCAGATCCACACAGCACCGTCTCTGCCCATCTCCCGTGGGTGAGTGGACACAGCCGGATCCGCACTGCGCGCTGCCTGCTCGTCTCCCGTGGCTGTGTGGACACAGCCAGATCCGCACTGCGCATTGCCTGCCCGTCTTCCGTGGGTGAGTGGACACAGCCAGATCCGCACTGCACCCTGCATGACCGTCTGCCGTGGGTGAGTGGACACAGCCAGATCCGCACTGCGCCCTGCCTGCCCGTCTGCCGTGGGTCAGTGGACATAGCCATATCCACACAGCACCCTCTCTGCCCATCTCCCGTGGGTGAGTGGACACAGCCAGATCCACACTGCGCCTTGCCTGCCCGTCTCCCCTGGGTGAGTGGACACAGCCAGATCCCCACTGGGCTCTCCCTACCCGTCTCCCGTGGGTGAGTGGACACAGCCAGATCCGCACTGCGCCTTCCCTGCCCGTCTCCCGTCGGTGAGTGGACACAGCCAGATCCGCACTGCGCCCTGCCTGCCCGTCTCCCGTGGGTGAGTGGACACAGCCAGATCCGCACTGCGCCCTGCCTGCCCGTCTCCCGTGGGTGAGTGGACACAGCCAGATCCGCACTGCGCCCTGCCTGCCCGTCTCCCGTGGGTGAGTGGACACAGCCAGATCAGCACTGCGCCCTGCCTGACCGTCTCCCGTGGGTGAGTGGACACAGCCAGATCCGCACTGCACTCTGCCTGACCGTCTGCCGTGGGTGAGTGGACACAGCCAGATCCGCACTGCGCCCTGCCTTCACGTCTGCCATGGGTCAGTGGACATAGCCATATCCACACAGCACCCTCTCCGCCCGTCTCCCGTGGGTGAGTGGACACAGCCAGATCCACACTGCGCCTTGCCTGCCCGTCTCCCCTGGGTGAGTGGACACAGCCAGATCCGCACTGCGCCCTGCCTGCCCGTCTCCCGTGGGTGAGTGGACCCAGCCAGATCCGCACTGCGCCTTCCCTGCCAGTCTCCCGAAGGTGAGTGGACACAGCCAGATCCGCAATGCGCCCTGCCTGCCCGTCTGCCGTGGGTGAGTGGACACAGCCAGATCCGCACTGCGCCCTGCCTGCCCGTCTCCCGTGGGCGAGTGGACACAGCAAGATCCGCACTGCGCCCTGACTGCCCGTCTGCCGTGGGTGAGTAGACACAGCCAGATCCGCACTGCGCCCTGCCTGACCGTCTGCCGTGGGTGAGTGGACACAGCCAGATCCACACTGCGCCCTGCCTGCCCGTCTGCCGTGGGTGAGTGGACACAGCCAGATCCGCACTGCGCCCTGCCTGCCCGTCTGCCGTGGGTGAGTGGACACAGCCAGATCCATACTGCGCCCTGCCTGACCGCCTGCCGTGGATGAGTGGACACAGCCAGATCCGCAGTGCGCCCTGCCTGACCGCCTGCCGTGGGTGAGTGGACACAGCCAGATCCGTACTGCGCCCAGCCTGCCCGTCTGCCGTGGGTCAGTGGACATAGCCAGATCCACACAGCACCGTCTCTGCCCATCTCCCGTGGGTAAGTGGACACAGCCGGATCCGCACAGCGCGCTGCCTGCTCGTCTCCCGTGGGTGTGTGGACACAGCCAGATCCGCACTGCGCATTGCCTGCCCGTCTTCCGTGAGTGAGTGGACACAGCCAGATCCGCACTGCACCCTGCATGACCGTCTGCCGTGGGTGAGTGGACACAGCCAGATCCGCACTGCGCCCTGCCTGCCCGTCTGCCGTGGGTCAGTGGACATAGCCATATCCACACAGCACCCTCTCTGCCCATCTCCCGTGGGTGAGTGGACACAGCCAGATCCACACTGCGCCTTGCCTGCCCGTCTCCCCTGGGTGAGTGGACACAGCCAGATCCCCACTGGGCTCTCCCTGCCCGTCTCCCGTGGGTGAGTGGACACAGCCAGATCCGCACTGCGCCTTCCCTGCCCGTCTCCCGTCGGTGAGTGGACACAGCCAGATCCGCACTGCGCCCTGCCTGCCCGTCTCCCGTGGGTGAGTGGACACAGCCAGATCCGCACTGCGCCCTGCCTGCCCGTCTCCCGTGGGTGAGTGGACACAGCCAGATCCGCACTGCGCCCTGCCTGCCCGTCTCCCGTGGGTGAGTGGACACAGCCAGATCAGCACTGCGCCCTGCCTGACCGTCTCCCGTGGGTGAGTGGACACAGCCAGATCCGCACTGCACTCTGCCTGACCGTCTGCCGTGGGTGAGTGGACACAGCCAGGTCCGCACTGCGCCCTGCCTGCCCGTCTGCCATGGGTCAGTGGACATAGCCATATCCACACAGCACCCTCTCTGCCCGTCTCCCGAGGGTGAGTGGACACAGCCAGATCCACACTCCGCCTTGCCTGCCCGTCTCCCCTGGGTGAGTGGACACAGCCAGATCCGCACTGCGCCCTGCCTGCCCGTCTCCCGTGGGTGAGTGGACACAGCCAGATCCGCACTGCGCCTTCCCTGCCAGTCTCCCGAAGGTGAGTGGACACAGCCAGATCCGCAATGCGCCCTGCCTGCCCGTCTGCCGTGGGTGAGTGGACACAGCCAGATCCGCACTGCGCCCTGCCTGCCCGTCTCCCGTGGGCGAGTGCACACAGCAAGATCCGCACTGCGCCCTGCCTGCCCGTCTCCCGTGGGTGAGTGGACACAGCCATATCAGCACTGCGCCCTGCCTGACCGTCTCCCGTGGGTGAGTGGACACAGCCAGATCGGCACTGCACTCTGCCTGACCGTCTGCCGTGGGTGAGTGGACACAGCCAGGTCCGCACTGCGCCCTGCCTGCCCGTCTGCCATGGGTCAGTGGACATAGCCATATCCACACAGCACCCTCTCTGCCCGTCTCCCGAGGGTGAGTGGACACAGCCAGATCCACACTCCGCCTTGCATGCCCGTCTCCCCTGGGTGAGTGGACACAGCCAGATCCGCACTGTGCCCTGCCTGCCCGTCTCCCGTGGGTGAGTGGACACAGCCAGATCCGCACTGCGCCTTCCCTGCCAGTCTCCCGAAGGTGAGTGGACACAGCCAGATCCGCAATGCGCCCTGCCTGCCGGTCTGCCGTGGGTGAGTGGACACAGCCAGATCCGCACTGCGCCCTGCCTGCCCGTCTCCCGTGGGCGAGTGGACACAGCAAGATCCGCACTGCGCCCTGCCTGCCCGTCTGCCGTGGGTGAGTAGACACAGCCAGATCCGCACTGCGCCCTGCCTGACCATCTGCCGTGGGTGAGTGGACACAGCCAGATCCACACTACGCCCTGCCTGCCCGTCTGCCGTGGGTGAGTGGACACAGCCAGATCCGCACTGCGCCCTGCCTGCCCGTCTCCCGTGGGTGAGTGGACACAGCCAGATTCGCACTGCGCCTTCCGTTCCAGTCTCCCGTCGGTGAGTGTACACAGCCAGATCCGTACTGCGCCCAGCCTGCCCGTCTGCCGTGGGTCAGTGGACATAGCCAGATCCACACAGCACCGTCTCTGCCCATCTCCCATGGGTGAGTGGACACAGCCGGATCCGCACTGCGCCATTCCTGCCCGTCTGCCGTGGGTGAGTGGACACAGCCAGATCCGCACTGCGCCCTGCCTGCCCGTCTGCCGTGGGTGAGTGGACACAGCCAGATCCGCACTGCGCCTTGCCTGCCTGTCTCCCTGGGTGAGTGGAGACAACCAGATCCTCACTGGGCCCTGCCTGCCGGTCTCCCGTGGGTGAGTGGACACACCCAGATCCGCACTGCGCCCTGCCTGCCCGTCTCCCGTGGGCGAGTGGACACAGCCAGATCCGCACTGCGCCCTGCCTGCCCGTCTGCCGTGGGTGAGTGGACACAGCCAGATCCGCACTGGGCCCTGCCTGCCCGTCTGCCGTGGGTTAGTGGACACAGCCAGATCCGCACTGCGCCCTGCCTGCCCGTCTGCCGTGGGTGAGTGGACACAGCCAGATCCGCACTGCGCCCTGCCTGACCGTCTGACGTGGGTGAGTGGACACAGCCAGATCCGCACTGGTCCCTGCCTGACCGCCAGCTGTGGGTGAGTGGAGACAGCCAGATCCGCACTGCGCCCTGCCTGCCCGTCTCCCGTGGGCGAGTGGACACAGCTAGATCCGCACTGCGCCCTGCCTACCCGTCTGCCGTGGGTGAGTGGAGACAGCCAGATCCGCACTGCGCCCTGCATGACCATCTGCCGTGGGTGAGTGGACACAGCCAGATCCGCACTGCGCCCTGCCTGCCCGTCTCCCGTGGGCGAGCGGACACAGCAAGATCCGCACTGTGCCCTGCCTGCCCGTCTGCCGTGAGTGAGTAGACACAGCCAGATCCGCACTGCGCCCTGCCTGACCGTCTGCCGTGGGTGAGTGGACACAGCCAGATCCGCACTGCGCCCTGCCTGCCCGTCTGCCGTGGGTGAGTGGACACAGCCAGATCCATACTGCGCCCTGCCTGACCGCCTGCCGTGGATGAGTGGACACAGCCAGATCCGCAGTGCGCCCTGCCTGACCGCCTGCCGTGGGTGAGTGGACACAGCCAGATCCGTACTGCGCCCAGCCTGCCCGTCTGCCGTGGGTCAGTGGACATAGCCAGATCCACACAGCACCGTCTCTGCCCATCTCCCGTGGGTGAGTGGACACAGCCGGATCCGCACTGCTCGCTGCCTGGCCGTCTCCCGTGGGTGTGTGGACACAGCCAGATCCGCACTGCGCATTGCCTGCCCGTCTTCCGTGGGTGAGTGGACACAGCCAGATCCGCACTGCACCCTGCATGACCGTCTGCCGTGGGTGAGTGGACACAGCCAGATCCGCACTGCGCCCTGCCTGCCCGTCTGCCGTGGGTCAGTGGACATAGCCATATCCACACAGCACCCTCTCTGCCCATCTCCCGTGGGTGAGTGGACACAGCCAGATCCACACTGCGCCTTGCCTGCCCGTCTCCCCTGGGTGAGTGGACACAGCCAGATCCCCACTGGGCTCTCCCTACCCGTCTCCCGTGGGTGAGTGGACACGGCCAGATCCGCACTGCGCCTTCCCTGCCCGTCTCCCGTCGGTGAGTGGACACAGCCAGATCCGCACTGCGCCCTGCCTGCCCGTCTCCCGTGGGTGAGTGGACACAGCCAGATCCGCACTGCGCCCTGCCTGCCCGTTTCCCGTGGGTGAGTGGACACAGCCAGATCCGCACTGCGCCCTGCCTGCCCGTCTCCCGTGGGTGAGTGGACACAGCCAGATCAGCACTGCGCCCTGCCTGACCGTCTCCCGTGGGTGAGTGGACACAGCCAGATCCGCACTGCACTCTGCCTGACCGTCTGCCGTGGGTGAGTGGACACAGCCAGATCCGCACTGCGCCCTGCCTTCACGTCTGCCATGGGTCAGTGGACATAGCCATATCCACACAGCACCCTCTCTGCCCGTCTCCCGTGGGTGAGTGGACACAGCCAGATCCACACTGCGCCTTGCCTGCCCGTCTCCCCTGGGTGAGTGGACACAGCCAGATCCGCACTGCGCCCTGCCTGCCCGTCTCCCGTGGGTGAGTGGACACAGCCAGATTCGCACTGCGCCTTCCGTTCCAGTCTCCCGTCTGTGAGTGTACACAGCCAGATCCGTACTGCGCCCAGCCTGCCCGTCTGCCGTGGGTCAGTGGACATAGCCAGATCCACACAGCACCGTCTCTGCCCATCTCCCATGGGTGAGTGGACACAGCCGGATCCGCACTGCGCCCTTCCTGCCCGTCTGCCGTGGGTGAGTGGACACAGCCAGATCCGCACTGCGCCCTGCCTGCCCGTCTGCCGTGGGTGAGTGGACACAGCCAGATCCGCACTGGGCCCTGCCTGCCCGTCTGCCGTGGGTGAGTGGACACAGCCAGATCCGCACTGCACCTTGCCTGCCCGTCTCCCGTCAGTCAGTGGACACAGCCAGATCCACACTGCGCCCTGCCTGCCCATCTCCCGTGGGCGAGTGGACACAGCCAGATCCGCACTGCGTCCTGCCTGCCCGTCTGCCGTGGGTGAGTGGACACAGCCAGATCCGCACTGCGCCCTGCCTAACCGCCTGCCGTGGTTGAGTGGACACAGCAAGATCCGCACTGCGCCCTGCCTGCCCTTCTGCCGTGGGAGTGTGGACACAGCCAGATCCGCACTGCGCCCTGCCTGCCCGTCCCCCTTCAGTGTGTGGACACAGCCAGATCCGCACTGCGCCCTGCCTGCCCGTCTCCCGTGGGTGAGTGGACACAGCCAGATCCGCACTGCGCCCTGCATGCCCGTCTCCCGGGGGCAAGTGTACACAGCCAGATCCGCACTGCGCCGTGCCTGACCGTCTCCCGTGGGTGAGTGGACACAGCCAGATCCGCACTGCGCACTGCCTGACCGTCTGCCGTGGGTGAGGGGACACAGCCAGATCCGCACTGCGCCCTGCCTGTCCGCCTGCCGTGGGTGAGTGGACACAGCCAGATCCGCACTGCGCCCTGCATGACCGTCTGCCGTGGCTGAGTGGACACATCCAGATCCACACTGCGCCCTGCCTGACCGTCTGCCATGGGTGAGTGGACACATCCAGATCCGCACTGCGCCCTGCCTGCCCGTCTCCCATGGGTGAGTGGACACAGCCAGATCCGCACTGCACCTTGCCTGCCCATCTCCCGTCAGTGAGTGGACATAGCCAGATCCGCACTGCGCCCTGCCTGCCCGTCTCCCGTGGGTGAGTGGACACAGCCAGATCCGCACTGCGCGCTGCCTGCCCGTCTCCCGTGGGCGAGTGGAAACAGCCAGATCCGCACTGAGCCCTGCCTGCCCGTCTCCCGTGGGCGAGTGGACACAGCCAGATCCGCACTGCGCCCTGCCTGACCGTCTGCCGTGGGCGAGTGGACACAGCCAGATCCACACTGCGCCCTGCTTGACCGTCTGCCGTGGGTGAGTGGACACAGCCAGATCCGCACTGCGCCATGCCTCACCGCCTGCCGTGGGTGAGTGGACACAGCCAGATCCGCACTGCGCCCTGCCTGACCGTCTGCCATGGGTGAGTGGACACAGCCAGATCCACACTGCGCCCTGCCTGCCCGAATGCCGTGGGCTTGTGGACACAGCCCGATCCGCACTGCGCCCTGCCTGACCGTCTGCCGTGGGCGAGTGGACACAGCCAGATCCGCACTGCGCCCTGCCTGCCCGTCTGCCGTGGGCGAGTGGACACAGCCAGATCCGCACTGCGCCCTGCCTGACCGTCTGACGTGGGTGAGTGGACACAGCCAGATCCACACAGCGCCCTGCCTGCCCCTCTGCCGTGGGCGAGTGGAAACAGCCAGATCCGCACTTTGCCGTGCCTGACCGTCTGCCGTGGGTGAGTGGACACAGCCAGATCCGCACTGCGCCCTGCCTGCCCGTCTCCCGTGGGTGAGTGGACACAGCCAGATCCGCACTGCGCCCTGCCTGCCCGTCTCCAGTGGGCGAGCGGACACAGCCAGATCCGCACTGCGCCCTGCCTAACCGCCTGCCGTGGGTGAGTGGACACAGCCAGATCCGCACTGCGCCCTGCCTAACCGGCTGCCGTGGGTGAGTGGACACAGCCAGATCCGCACTGCACCCTGCCTGCCCGTCTCCCGGGGGCGAGTGGACACAGCCAGATCCGCACTGCGCCCTGCCTGCCCTTCTGCCGTGGGTGAGTGGACACAGCCAGATCCGCACTGCACCCTACCTGACCATATGCCGTGGGTTTGTGGACACAGCCAGATCCGCACTGCGCCTTGCCTGCCCGTCTCCCGTCAGTGAGTGGACACAGCCAGATCCGCACTGCGCGCTGCCTGCCCCTCTGTCGTGGGCGAGTGGACACAGCCATATCCGCACTGCGCTCTGCCTGCCCGTCTGCCGTGGGTGAGTGGACACAGCCAGATCCACACTGCGCCCTGCCTGCCCATCTGCCGTGGGCGAGCGGACACAGCCAGATCCGCACTGCGCACTGCCTGACCGTCTGCCGTGGGTGAGTGGACACAGCCAGATCCGCACTGCGCCCTGACTGACCGCCTGCCGTGGGTGAGTGTACACAGCCAGATCCGCACTGCGCCCTGCCTGCCCGTCTCCCGTGGGTGAGTGGACACAGCCAGATCCACACTGCGCCCTGCCTGCCCGTCTGCCGTGGCCGAGTGGACACAGCCAGATCCGCACTGCGCCCTGCCTGACCGTCTGCCGTGGGTGAGTGGACACAGCCAGATCCGCACTGCGCCCTGCCTGACCGCCTGCCGTGGGTGAGTGGACACAGCCAGATATGCACTGCGCCCTGCCTGCCCGTCTCCCGGGGGAGAGTGGACACAGCCAGATCCGCACTGCGCCCTGCCTGCCCTTCTGCCGTGGGTGAGTGGACACAGCCAGATCCGCACTGCGCCCTGCCTGACCGTCTGCCGTGGGTGAGTGGACACAGCCAGATCCACACTGCGCCCTGCCTGCCCATCTGCCGTGGGCTTGTGGACACAGCCCGATCCGCACTGCGCCCTGCCTGACCGTCTGCCGTGGGCGAGTGGACACAGCCAGATCCGCACTGCGCCCTGCCTGCCCGTCTGCCTTGGGCGAGTGGACACAGCCAGATCCGCACTGCTCCCTGCCTGACCGTCTGACGTGGGTGAGTGGACACAGCCAGATCCACACAGCGCCCTGCCTGCCCCTCTGCCGTGGGCGAGTGGAAACAGCCAGATCCGCACTTTGCCCTGCCTGACCGTCTGCCGTGGGTGAGTGGACACAGCCAGATCCGCACTGCGCCCTGCCTGCCCGTCTCCCGTGGGCGAGTGGACACAGCCAGATCCGCACTGCGCACTGCCTGCCCATCTCCAGTGGGCGAGTGGACACAGCCAGATCCGCACTGCGCCCTGCCTAACTGCCTGCCGTGGGTGAGTGGACACAGCCAGATCCGCACTGCGCCCTGCCTAACCGCCTGCCGTGGGTGAGTGGACACAGCCAGATCCGCACTGCGCCCTGCCTGCCCGTCTGCCGTGGGTGAGTGGACACAGCCAGATCCACACTGCGCCCTGCCTGCCCGTCTGCCGTGGCCGAGTGGACACAGCCAGATCCGCACTGCGCCCTGCCTGACCGTCTGCCGTGGGTGAGTGGACACAGCCAGATCCGCACTGCGCCCTGCCTGACCGCCTGCCGTGGGTGAGTGGACACAGCCAGATACGCACTGCGCCCTGCCTGCCCGTCTCCCGGGGGAGAGTGGACACAGCCAGATCCGCACTGCGCCCTGCCTGCCCTTCTGCCGTGGGTGAGTGGACACAGCCAGATCCGCACTGCGCCCTGCCTGACCGCCTTCCGTGGGTGAGTGGACACAGCCAGATCCGCACTGCACCCTGCCTGACCGTCTGCCATGGGCGAGTGGAAACAGCCAGATCCGCACTGCGCACTGCCTGACCGTCTGCCGTGGGTGAGTGGACACAGCAATATCCGCACTGCGCCCTGCCTGACCGCCTGCCGTGGGTGAGTGGACACAGCCAGATCCGCACTGCACCCTGCCTGACCGTCTGCCGTGGGTGAGTGGACACATCCAGATCCTCACTGCGCCCTGAATGCCCGTCTGCCGTGGGCGAGTGGACACAGCCAGATCCGCACTGCGCCCTGCCTGACCGTCTGCCGTGGGTGAGTGGACACAGCCAGATCCACACTGCGCCCTGCCTGCCCGTCTGCCGTGGTGAGTGGACACAGCCAGATCCGCACTGCGCCCTGCCTGACCGTCTGCCGTGGGTGAGTGGACACAGCCAGATCCGCACTGCGCCCTGCCTTACCGCCTGTCGTGGGTGAGTGGTCACAGCCAGATCCGTACTGCGCCCTGCCTGCCCGTCTGCCGTGGGTCAGTGGACATACCAGATCCACACAGCACCGTCTCTGCCCATCTCCCGTGGGTGAGTTGACACAGCCAGATCGGCACTGCGCCCTGCCTGACCTTCTGCCGTGGGTGAGTGGACACAGCCAGATCCGCACTGCGCCCTGCCTGCCCGTCTCCCGTGGGTGAGTGGACATAGCCAGATCCACACAGCACCGTCTCTGCCCATCTCCCGTGGGTGAGTGGACACAGCCGGATCCGCACTGCGCCCTGCCTGCCTGTCTCCCGTGGGTGAGTGGACACAGCCAGATCCGCACTGCACCCTGCCTGACCGTCTGCCGTGGGTGAGTGGACACAGCCAGATCCGTACAGCGCCCTACCTGCCCGTCTCCCGTGGGTGAGTGGACACAGCCAGATCCACACTGCGCCCTGCCTGCCCGTCTGCTGTGGGTGAGTGGACACAGCCAGATCAGCACTGCGCCCTGCCTGACCGTCTGCCGTGGGTGAGTGGACACAGCCAGATCCACACTGCGCCCTGCCTGCCCGTCTGCCGTCGGTGAGTGGACACAGCCAGATCCGCACTGCGCCCTGCCTGACCGTCTCCCGTGGGTGAGTGGACACAGCCAGATCCGCACTGCGCCTTGCCTGCCCGTCTCACGTGGGTGAGTGGACACAGCCAGATCCGCACTGCGCCCTACCTGCCCGTCTCCCGTGGGTGAGTGGACACAGCCAGATCCGCACTGCACCCTGCCTGACCGTCCTTCGTGGGTGAGTGGACACCGCCAGATCCGCACTGCGCCCTGCCTGCCTGTCTGCCGTGGGCGAGTGGACACAGCCAGATCCGCACTGCGCCCTGCCTGATCGTTTGCCATCGGTGAGTGGACACAGCCAGATCCACACTGCGCCCTGCCTGCCCATCTGCCGTAGGCGAGTGGACACAGCCAGATCTGCACTGCGCACTGCCTGACCGTCTGCCGTGGGTGAGTGGACACAGCCACATCCGCACTGCGCCCTGCCTGCCCTTCTGCCGTGGGTGAGTGGACACAGCCAGATCCGCACTGCGCTCTGCCTGACCGTCTGCCGAGGGTGAGTGGACACAGCCAGATCCGCACTGCGCCCTGCCTAACCGCCTGTCGTGGGTGAGTGGTCACAGCCAGATCCGTACTGCGCCCTCCCTGCCCGTCTGCCGTGGGTCAGTGGACATAGCCAGATCCACACAGCACCGTCTCTGCCCATCTCCCGTGGGTGAGTGGACACAGCCGGATCCGCACTGCGACCTGCCTGACCGTCTCCCGTGGGTGAGTGGACACAGCCAGATCCGCACTGCGCCTTGCCTGCCCGTCTCACGTGGGTGAGAGGACACAGCCAGATCCGCACTGCGCCCTACCTGCCCGTATCCCGTGGGTGAGTGGACTCAGCCAGATCCGCACTGCACCCTGCCTGACCGTCCTTCGTGGGTGAGTGGACACCGCCAGATCCGCACTGCGCCCTGCCTGCCCGTCTCCCGTGGGTGAGTGGACACAGCCAGATCCACACTGCGCCCTTCCTGCCCGTCTCCCGTCAGTCAGTGGACACAGCCAGATCCGCACTGCGCCCTGCCTGCCCGTCTCCCGTGGGTGAGTGGACACAGCCAGATCCACACTGCGCCCTGCCTGCCCGTCTCCCGTGGGTGAGTGGACAGCGCCAGATCCGCACTGCGCGCTGCCTGCCCGTCTCCCGTGGGCGAGTGGACACAGCCAGATCCGCACTGCGCCCTGCCTGACCGTCTGCCGTGGGTGAGTGGACACAGCCAGATCTGCACTGCGCCCTGCCTGCCCGTCTCCCGTGGGTGAGTGGACACAGCCAGATCCGCACTGCACCTTGCCTGCCCGTCTCCCGTCAGTGAGTGGACACAGCCAGATCCGCACTGCGCCCTGCCTGCCCGTCTCCCGTGGGCGAGTGGACACAGCCAGATCCGCACTGCGCCCTGCCTGCCCGTCTGCCGTGGGTGAGTGGACACAGCCGGATCCGCACTGCGCCCTGCCTAACCGCCTGCCGTGGTTGAGTGGACACAGCAAGATCCGCACTGCGCCCTGCCTGCCCTTCTGCAGTGGGTGTGTGGACACAGCCAGATCCGCACTGCGCCCTGCCTGCCCGTCCCCCGTCAGTGTGTGGACACAGCCAGATCCGCACTGCGCCCTGCCTGCCCGTCTCCCGTGGGTGAGTGGACACAGCCAGATCCGCACTGCGCCCTGCCTGCCCGTCTCCCGGGGGCAAGTGTACACAGCCAGATCCGCACTGCGCCGTGCCTGAACGTCTCCCGTGGGTGAGTGGACACAGCCAGATCCGCACTGCGCACTGCCTGACCATCTGCCGTGGGAGAGGGGACACAGCCAGATCCGCACTGCGCCCTGCCTGACCGCCTGCCGTGGGTGAGTGGACACAGCCAGATCCGCACTACGCCCTGCCTGACCGTCTGCCGTGGCTGAGTGGACACATCCAGATCCACACTGCGCCCTGCCTGACCGTCTGCCGTGGGTGAGTGGACACATCCAGATCCGCACTGCGCCCTGCCTGCCCGTCTCCCATGGGTGAGTGGACACAGCCAGATCCGCACTGCACCTTGCCTGCCCATCTCCCGTCAGTGAGTGGACATAGCCAGATCCGCACTGCGCCCTGCCTGCCCGTCTCCCGTGGGTGAGTGGACACAGCCAGATCCGCACTGCGCGCTGCCTGCCCGTCTCCCGTGGGCGAGTGGAAACAGCCAGATCCGCACTGAGCCCTGCCTGCCCGTCTCCCGTGGGTGAGTGGACACAGCCAGATCCGCACTGCGCCCTGCCTGACCGTCTGCCGTGGGCGAGTGGACACAGCCAGATCCGCACTGCGCCCTGCTTGACCGTCTGCCGTGGGTGAGTGGACACAGCCAGATCCGCACTGCGCCCTGCCTCACCGCCTGCCGTGGATGAGTGGACACCGCCAGATCTGCACTGCGCCCTGCCTGCCCGTCTCCCATGGGAGAGGGGACACAGCCAGATCCGCACTGCGCCCTGCCTGCCCTTCTGCCGTGGGTGAGTGGACACAGCCAGATCCACACTGCGCCCTGCCTGCCCGTCTCCCGTCAGTGAGTGGACACAGCCAGATTCGCACTGCGCCCTGCCTGCCCGTCTCCCGTGGGTGAGTGGACACAGCCAGATCCGCACTGCGCCCTGCCTCCCGTCTCCCGTGGGCGAGTGGACACAGCCAGATCCGCACTGCGCACTGCCTGACCGTCTGCCGTGGGTGAGTGGACACAGCAAGATCCGCAGTGCGCCCTGCCTGACCGCCTGCCGTGGGTGAGTGGACACAGCCAGATCCGCACTGCACCCTGCCTGACCGTCTGCCATGGGCGAGTGGAAACAGCCAGATCCGCACTGCGCACTGCCTGACCGTCTGCCGTGGGTGAGTGGACACAGCAATATCCGCACTGCGCCCTGCCTGACCGCCTGCCGTGGGTGAGTGGACAGCCAGATCCGCACTGCACCCTGCCTGACCGTCTGCCGTGGGTGAGTGGAAACATCCAGATCCTCACTGCGCCCTGAATGCCCGTCTGCCGTGGGCGAGTGGACACAGCCAGATCCGCACTGCGCCCTGCCTGACCGTCTGCCGTGGGTGAGTTGACACAGCCAGATCCACACTGCGCCCTGCCAGCCCGTCTGCCGTGGTGAGTGGACACAGCCAGATCCGCACTGCGCCCTGCCTGACCGACTGCCGTGGGTGAGTGGACACAGCCAGATCCGCACTGCGCCCTGCCTTACCGCCTGTCGTGGGTGAGTGGTCACAGCCAGATCCGCACTGCGCCCTGCCTGCCTGTCTGCCGTGGGTCAGTGGACATAGCCAGATCCACACAGCACCGTCTCTGCCCATCTCCCGTGGGTGAGTGGACACAGCCAGATCCGCACTGCGCCCTACCTGCCCGTCTCCCGTGGGTGAGTGAACACAGCCAGATCCGCACTGCACCCTGCCTGACCGTCCTTCGTGGGTGAGTGGACACCGCCAGATCCGCACTGCGCCCTGCCTGCCTGTCTGCCGTGGGCGAGTGGACACAGCCAGATCCGCACTGCGCCCTGCCTGATCGTTTGCCATCGGTGAGTGGACACAGCCAGATCCACACTGCGCCCTGCCTGCCCGTCTGCCGTAGGCGAGTGGACACAGCCAGATCTGCACTGCGCACTGCCTGACCGTCTGCCGTTGGTGAGTGGACACAGCCACATCCGCACTGCGCCCTGCCTGCCCTTTTGCCGTGGGTGAGTGGACACAGCCAGATCCGCACTGCGCCCTGCCTGACCGTCTGCCGAGGGTGAGTGGACACAGCCAGATCCGCACTGCGCCCTGCCTTACCGCCTGTCGTGGGTGAGTGGTCACAGCCAGATCCGTACTGCGCCCTCCCTGCCCGTCTGCCGTGGGTCAGTGGACATAGCCAGATCCACACAGCACCGTCTCTGCCCATCTCCCGTGGGTGAGTGGACACAGCCAGATCGGCACTGCGCCCTGCCTGACCTTCTGCCGTGGGTGAGTGGACACAGCCAGATCCGCACTGCGCCCTGCCTGCCCGTCTCCCGTGGAAGAGTGGACATAGCCAGATCCACACAGCACCGTCTCTGCCCATCTCCCGTGGGTGAGTGGACACAGCCGGATCCGCACTGCGCCCTGCCTGCCTGTCTCCCGTGGGTGAGTGGACACAGCCAGATCCGCACTGCGCCCTGCATGACCGTCTGCCGTGGGTGAGTGGACACAGCCAGATCCGCACAGCGCCCTGCCTGCCCGTCTGCCGTGGGTGAGTGGACACAGCCAGATCCGCACTGCGCCCTGCCTGCCCGTCTCCCGTGGGCGAGTGGACACAGCAAGATCCGCACTGCGCCCTGCCTGCCCATCTGCCGTGGGTGAGTAGACACAGCCAGATCCGCACTGCGCCCTGCCTGACCGTCTGCCGTGGGTGAGTGGACACAGCCAGATCCACACTGCGCCCTGCCTGCCCGTCTGCCGTGGGTGAGTGGACACAGCCAGATCCGCACTGCGCCCTGCCTGCCCGTCTGCCGTGGGTGAGTGGACACAGCCAGATCCATACTGCGCCCTGCCTGACCGCCTGCCGTGGATGAGTGGACACAGCCAGATCCGCAGTGCGCCCTGCCTGACCGCCTGCCGTGGGTGAGTGGACACAGCCAGATCCGTACTGCGCCCAGCCTGCCCGTCTGCCGTGGGTCAGTGTACATAGCCAGATCCACACAGCACCGTCTCTGCCCATCTCCCGTGGGTAAGTGGACACAGCCGGATCTGCACAGCGCGCTGCCTGCTCGTCTCCCGTGGGTGTGTGGACACAGCCAGATCCGCACTGCGCATTGCCTGCCCGTCTTCCGTGAGTGAGTGGACACAGCCAGATCCGCACTGCACCCTGCATGACCGTCTGCCGTGGGTGAGTGGACACAGCCAGATCCGCACTGCGCCCTGCCTGCCCGTCTGCCGTGGGTCAGTGGACATAGCCATATCCACACAGCACCCTCTCTGCCCATCTCCCGTGGGTGAGTGGACACAGCCAGATCCACACTGCGCCTTGCCTGCCCGTCTCCCCTGGGTGAGTGGACACAGCCAGATCCCCACTGGGCTCTCCCTGCCCATCTCCCGTGGGTGAGTGGACACAGCCAGATCCGCACTGCGCCTTCCCTGCCCGTCTCCCGTCGGTGAGTGGACACAGCCAGATCCGCACTGCGCCCTGCCTGCCCGTCTCCCGTGGGTGAGTGGACACAGCCAGATCCGCACTGCGCCCTGCCTGCCCGTCTCCCGTGGGTGAGTGGACACAGCCAGATCCGCACTGCGCCCTGCCTGCCCGTCTCCCGTGGGTGAGTGGACACAGCCAGATCAGCACTGCGCCCTGCCTGACCGTCTCCCGTGGGTGAGTGGACACAGCCAGATCCGCACTGCACTCTGCCTGACCGTCTGCCGTGGGTGAGTGGACACAGCCAGGTCCGCACTGCGCCCTGCCTGCCCGTCTGCCATGGGTCAGTGGACATAGCCATATCCACACAGCACCCTCTCTACCCGTCTCCCGAGGGTGAGTGGACACAGCCAGATCCACACTCCGCCTTGCCTGCCCGTCTCCCCTGGGTGAGTGGACACAGCCAGATCCGCACTGCGCCCTGCCTGCCCGTCTCCCGTGGGTGAGTGGACACAGCCAGATCCGCACTGCGCCTTCCCTGCCAGTCTCCCGAAGGTGAGTGGACACAGCCAGATCCGCAATGCGCCCTGCCTGCCCGTCTGCCGTGGGTGAGTGGACACAGCCAGATCCGCACTGCGCCCTGCCTGCCCGTCTCCCGTGGGCGAGTGGACACAGCAAGATCCGCACTGCGCCCTGCCTGCCCGTCTGCCGTGAGTGAGTAGACACAGCCAGATCCGCACTGCGCCCTGCCTGACCATCTGACGTGGGTGAGTGGACACAGCCAGATCCACACTGCGCCCTGCCTGCCCGTCTGCCGTGGGTGAGTGGACACAGCCAGATCCGCACTGCGCCCTGCCTGCCCGTCTCCCGTGGGTGAGTGGACACAGCCAGATTCGCACTGCGCCTTCCGTTCCAGTCTCCCGTCGGTGAGTGTACACAGCCAGATCCGTACTGCGCCCAGCCTGCCCGTCTGCCGTGGGTCAGTGGACATAGCCAGATCCACACAGCACCGTCTCTGCCCATCTCCCATGGGTGAGTGGACACAGCCGGATCCGCACTGCGCCCTTCCTGCCCGTCTGCCGTGGGTGAGTGGACACAGCCAGATCCGCACTGCGCCCTGCCTGACCGTCTGCCGTGGGTGAGTGGACACAGCCAGATCCGCACTGCGCCTTGCCTGCCTGTCTCCCTGGGTGAGTGGAGACAACCAGATCCTCACTGGGCCCTGCCTGCCGGTCTCCCGTGGGTGAGTGGACACACCCAGATCCGCACTGCGCCCTGCCTGCCCGTCTCCCGTGGGCGAGTGGACACAGCCAGATCCGCACTGCGCCCTGCCTGCCCGTCTGCCGTGGGTGAGTGGACACAGCCAGATCCGCACTGGGCCATGCCTGCCCGTCTGCCGTGGGTGAGTGGACACAGCCAGATCCGCACTGCGCCCTGCCTGCCCGTCTGCCGTGGGTGAGTGGACACAGCCAGATCCGCACTGCGCCCTGCCTGACCGTCTGCCGTGGGTGAGTGGACACAGCCAGATCCGCACTGGGCCCTGCCTGACCGCCAGCTGTGGGTGAGTGGAGACAGCCAGATCCGCACTGCGCCCTGCCTGCCCGTCTCCCGTGGGCGAGTGGACACAGCTAGATCCGCACTGCGCCCTGCCTACCCGTCTGCCGTGGGTGAGTGGAGACAGCCAGATCCGCACTGCGCCCTGCATGACCATCTGCCGTGGGTGAGTGGACACAGCCAGATCCGCACTGCGCCCTGCCTGCCCGTCTCCCGTGGGCGAGCGGACACAGCAAGATCCGCACTGTGCCCTGCCTGCCCGTCTGCCGTGAGTGAGTAGACACAGCCAGATCCGCACTGCGCCCTGCCTGACCGTCTGCCGTGGGTGAGTGGACACAGCCAGATCCGCACTGCGCCCTGCCTGCCCGTCTTCCGTGGGTGAGTGGACACAGCCAGATCCATACTGCGCACTGCCTGACCGCCTGCCGTGGATGAGTGGACACAGCCAGATCCGCAGTGCGCCCTGCCTGACCGCCTGCCGTGGGTGAGTGGACACAGCCAGATCCGTACTGCGCCCAGCCTGCCCGTCTGCCGTGGGTCAGTGGACATAGCCAGATCCACACAGCACCGTCTCTGCCCATCTCCCGTGTGTGAGTGGACACAGCCGGATCCGCACTGCGCGCTGCCTGCTCGTCTCCCGTGGCTGTGTGGACACAGCCAGATCCGCACTGCGCATTGCCTGCCCGTCTTCCGTGGGTGAGTGGACACAGCCAGATCCGCACTGCACCCTGCATGACCGTCTGCCGTGGGTGAGTGGACACAGCCAGATCCGCACTGCGCCCTGCCTGCCCGTCTGCCGTGGGTCAGTGGACATAGCCATATCCACACAGCACCCTCTCTCCCCATCTCCCGTGGGTGAGTGGACACAGCCAGATCCACACTGCGCCTTGCCTGCCCGTCTCCCCTGGGTGAGTGGACACAGCCAGATCCCCACTGGGCTCTCCCTACCCGTCTCCCGTGGGTGAGTGGACACAGCCAGATCCGCACTGCGCCTTCCCTGCCCGTCTCCCGTCGGTGAGTGGACACAGCCAGATCCGCACTGCGCCCTGCCTGCCCGTCTCCCGTGGGTGAGTGGACACAGCCAGATCCGCACTGCGCCCTGCCTGCCCGTCTCCCGTGGGTGAGTGGACACAGCCAGATCCGCACTGCGCCCTGCCTGCCCGTCTCCCGTGGGTGAGTGGACACAGCCAGATCAGCACTGCGCCCTGCCTGACCGTCTCCCGTGGGTGAGTGGACACAGCCAGATCCGCACTGCACTCTGCCTGACCGTCTGCCGTGGGTGAGTGGACACAGCCAGATCCGCACTGCGCCCTGCCTTCACGTCTGCCATGGGTCAGTGGACATAGCCATATCCACACAGCACCCTCTCTGCCCGTCTCCCGTGGGTGAGTGGACACAGCCAGATCCACACTGCGCCTTGCCTGCCCGTCTCCCCTGGGTGAGTGGACACAGCCAGATCCGCACTGCGCCCTGCCTGCCCGTCTCCCGTGGGTGAGTGGACACAGCCAGATTCGTACTGCGCCTTCCGTTCCAGTCTCCCGTCGGTGAGTGTACACAGCCAGATCCGTACTGCGCCCAGCCTGCCCGTCTGCCGTGGGTCAGTGGACATAGCCAGATCCACACAGCACCGTCTCTGCCCATCTCCCATGGGTGAGTGGACACAGCCGGATCCGCACTGCGCCCTTCCTGCCCGTCTGCCGTGGGTGAGTGGACACAGCCAGATCCGCACTGCGCCCTGCCTGACCGTCTGCCGTGGGTGAGTGGACACAGCCAGATCCGCACTGCGCCTTGCCTGCCTGTCTCCCTGGGTGAGTGGAGACAACCAGATCCTCACTGGGCCCTGCCTGCCGGTCTCCCGTGGGTGAGTGGACACACCCAGATCCGCACTGCGCCCTGCCTGCCCGTCTCCCGTGGGCGAGTGGACACAGCCAGATCCGCACTGCGCCCTGCCTGCCCGTCTGCAGTGGGTGAGTGGACACAGCCAGATCCGCACTGGGCCCTGCCTGCCCGTCTGCCGTGGGTGAGTGGACACAGCCAGATCCGCACTGCGCCCTGCCTGCCCGTCTGCCGTGGGTGAGTGGACACAGCCAGATCCGCACTGCGCCCTGCCTGACCGTCTGCCGTGGGTGAGTGGACACAGCCAGATCCGCACTGGGCCCTGCCTGACCGCCAGCTGTGGGTGAGTGGAGACAGCCAGATCCGCACTGCGCCCTGCCTGCCCGTCTCCCGTGGGCGAGTGGACACAGCTAGATCCGCACTGCGCCCTGCCTACCCGTCTGCCGTGGGTGAGTGGAGACAGCCAGATCCGCACTGCGCCCTGCATGACCATCTGCCGTGGGTGAGTGGACACAGCCAGATCCGCACTGCGCCCTGCCTGCCCGTCTCCCGTGGGCGAGCGGACACAGCAAGATCCGCACTGTGCCCTGCCTGCCCGTCTGCCGTGAGTGAGTAGACACAGCCAGATCCGCACTGCGCCCTGCCTGACCGTCTGCCGTGGGTGAGTGGACACAGCCAGATCCGCACTGCGCCCTGCCTGCCCGTCTTCCGTGGGTGAGTGGACACAGCCAGATCCATACTGCGCCCTGCCTGACCGCCTGCCGTGAATGAGTGGACACAGCCAGATCCGCAGTGCGCCCTGCCTGACCGCCTGCCGTGGGTGAGTGGACACAGCCAGATCCGTACTGCGCCCAGCCTGCCCGTCTGCCGTGGGTCAGTGGACATAGCCAGATCCACACAGCACCGTCTCTGCCCATCTCCCGTGGGTGAGTGGACACAGCCGGATCCGCACTGCGCGCTGCCTGCTCGTCTCCCGTGGGTGTGTGGACACAGCCAGATCCGCACTGCGCCTTGCCTGCCCGTCTTCCGTGGGTGAGTGGACACAGCCAGATCCGCACTGCACCCTGCATGACCGTCTGCCGTGGGTGAGTGGACACAGCCAGATCCGCACTGCGCCCTGCCTGCACCTCTGCCGTGGGTCAGTGGACATAGCCATATCCACACAGCACCCTCTCTGCCCATCTCCCGTGGGTGAGTGGACACAGCCAGATCCACACTGCGCCTTGTCTGCCCGTCTCCCCTGGGTGATTGGACACAGCCAGATCCCCACTGGGCTCTCCCTGCCCGTCTCCCGTGGGTGAGTGGACACAGCCAGATCCGCACTGCGCCTTCCCTGCCCGTCTCCCGTCGGTGAGTGGACACAGCCAGATCCGCACTGCGCCCTGCCTGCCCGTCTCCCGTGGGTGAGTGGACACAGCCAGATCCGCACTGCGCCCTGCCTGCCCGTCTCCCGTTGGCGAGTGGACACATCCAGATCAGCACTGCGCCCTGACTGCACGTCTCCCGTGGGTGAGTGGACACAGCCAGATCCGCACTGCACTCTGCCTGACCGTCTGCCGTGCGTGAGTGGACACAGCCAGATCCGCACTGCGCCCTGCCTGCCCGTCTGCCATGGGTCAGTGGACATAGCCATATCCACACAGCACCCTCTCTGCCCGTCTCCCGAGGGTGAGTGGACACAGCCAGATCCACACTCCGCCTTGCCTGCCCGTCTCCCCTGGGTGAGTGGACACAGCCAGATCCGCACTGCGCCCTGCCTGCCCGTCTCCCGTGGGTGAGTGGACACAGCCAGATCCGCACTGCGCCTTCCCTGCCAGTCTCCCGAAGGTGAGTGGACACAGCCAGATCCGCAATGCGCACTGCCTGCCCGTCTGCCGTGGGTGAGTGGACACAGCCAGATCCGCACTGCGCCCTGCCTGCCCGTCTCCCGTGGGCGAGTGGACACAGCAAGATCCGCACTGCGCCCTGCCTGCCCTTCTGCCGTGGGTGAGTAGACACAGCCAGATCCGCACTGCGCCCTGCCTGACCGTCTGCCGTGGGTGAGTGGACACAGCCAGATCCACACTGCGCCCTGCCTGCCCGTCTGCCGTGGGTGAGTGGACACAGCCAGATCCGCACTGCGCCCTGCCTGCCCGTCTGCCGTGGGTGAGTGGACACAGCCAGATCCATACTGCGCCCTGCCTGACCGCCTGCCGTGGATGAGTGGACACAGCCAGATCCGCAGTGCGCCCTGCCTGACCGCCTGCCGTGGGTGAGTGGACACAGCCAGATCCGTACTGCGCCCAGCCTGCCCGTCTGCCGTGGGTCAGTGGACATAGCCAGATCCACACAGCACCGTCTCTGCCCATCTCCCGTGGGTAAGTGGACACAGCCGGATCCGCACAGCGCGCTGCCTGCTCGTCTCCCGTGGGTGTGTGGACACAGCCAGATCCGCACTGCGCATTGCCTGCCCGTCTTCCGTGAGTGAGTGGACACAGCCAGATCCGCACTGCACCCTGCATGACCGTCTGCCGTGGGTGAGTGGACACAGCCAGATCCGCACTGCGCCCTGCCTGCCCGTCTGCCGTGGGTCAGTGGACATAGCCATATCCACACAGCACCCTCTCTGCCCATCTCCCGTGGGTGAGTGGACACAGCCAGATCCACACTGCGCCTTGCCTGCCCGTCTCCCCTGGGTGAGTGGACACAGCCAGATCCCCACTGGGCTCTCCCTGCCCGTCTCCCGTGGGTGAGTGGACACAGCCAGATCCGCACTGCGCCTTCCCTGCCCGTCTCCCGTCGGTGAATGGACACAGCCAGATCCGCACTGCGCCCTGCCTGCCCGTCTCCCGTGGGTGAGTGGACACAGCCAGATCCGCACTGCGCCCTGCCTGCCCGTCTCCCGTGGGTGAGTGGACACAGCCAGATCCGCACTGCGCCCTGCCTGCCCGTCTCCCGTGGGTGAGTGGACACAGCCAGATCAGCACTGCGCCCTGCCTGACCGTCTCCCGTGGGTGAGTGGACACAGCCAGATCCGCACTGCACTCTGCCTGACCGTCTGCCGTGGGTGAGTGGACACAGCCAGGTCCGCACTGCGCCCTGCCTGCCCGTCTGCCATGGGTCAGTGGACATAGCCATATCCACACAGCACCCTCTCTGCCCGTCTCCCGAGGGTGAGTGGACACAGCCAGATCCACACTCCGCCTTGCCTGCCCGTCTCCCCTGGGTGAGTGGACACAGCCAGATCCGCACTGCGCCCTGCCTGCCCGTCTCCCGTGGGTGAGTGGACACAGCCAGATCCGCACTGCGCCTTCCCTGCCAGTCTCCCGAAGGTGAGTGGACACAGCCAGATCCGCAATGCGCCCTGCCTGCCCGTCTGCCGTGGGTGAGTGGACACAGCCAGATCCGCACTGCGCCCTGCCTGCCCGTCTCCCGTGGGCGAGTGGACACAGCAAGATCCGCACTGCGCCCTGCCTGCCCGTCTGCCGTGGGTGAGTAGACACAGCCAGATCCGCACTGCGCCCTGCCTGACCATCTGCCGTGATTGAGTGGACACAGCCAGATCCACACTGCGCCCTGCCTGCCCGTCTCCCGTGGGTGAGTGGACACAGCCAGATTCGCACTGCGCCTTCCGTTCCAGTCTCCCGTCGGTGAGTGTACACAGCCAGATCCGTACTGCGCCCAGCCTGCCCGTCTGCCGTGGGTCAGTGGACATAGCCAGATCCACACAGCACCGTCTCTGCCCATCTCCCATGGGTGAGTGGACACAGCCGGATCCGCACTGCGCCCTTCCTGCCCGTCTGCCGTGGGTGAGTGGACACAGCCAGATCCGCACTGCGCCCTGCCTGACCGTCTGCCGTGGGTGAGTGGACACAGCCAGATCCGCACTGCGCCTTGCCTGCCTGTCTCCCTGGGTGAGTGGAGACAACCAGATCCTCACTGGGCCCTGCCTGCCGGTCTCCCGTGGGTGAGTGGACACACCCAGATCCGCACTGCGCCCTGCCTGCCCGTCTCCCGTGGGCGAGTGGACACAGCCAGATCCGCACTGCGCCCTGCCTGCCCGTCTGCCGTGGGTGAGTGGACACAGCCAGATCCGCACTGGGCCCTGCCTGCCCGTCTGCCGTGGGAGAGTGGACACAGCCAGATCCGCACTGCGCCCTGCCTGCCCGTCTGCCGTGGGTGAGTGGACACAGCCAGATCCGCACTGCGCCCTGCCTGACCGTCTGCCGTGGGTGAGTGGACACAGCCAGATCCGCACTGGGCCCTGCCTGACCGCCAGCTGTGGGTGAGTGGAGACAGCCAGATCCGCACTGCGCCCTGCCTGCCCGTCTCCCGTGGGCGAGTGGACACAGCTAGATCCGCACTGCGCCCTGCCTACCCGTCTGCCGTGGGTGAGTGGAGACAGCCAGATCCGCACTGCGCCCTGCATGACCATCTGCCGTGGGTGAGTGGACACAGCCAGATCCGCACTGCGCCCTGCCTGCCCGTCTCCCGTGGGCGAGCGGACACAGCAAGATCCGCACTGTGCCCTGCCTGCCCGTCTGCCGTGAGTGAGTAGACACAGCCAGATCCGCACTGCGCCCTGCCTGACCGTCTGCCGTGGGTGAGTGGACACAGCCAGATCCGCACTGCGCCCTGCCTGCCCGTCTTCCGTGGGTGAGTGGACACAGCCAGATCCATACTGCGCCCTGCCTGACCGCCTGCCGTGGATGAGTGGACACAGCCAGATCCGCAGTGCGCCCTGCCTGACCGCCTGCCGTGGGTGAGTGGACACAGCCAGATCCGTACTGCGCCCAGCCTGCCCGTCTGCCGTGGGTCAGTGGACATAGCCAGATCCACACAGCACCGTCTCTGCCCATCTCCCGTGGGTGAGTGGACACAGCCGGATCCGCACTGCGCGCTGCCTGCTCGTCTCCCGTGGCTGTGTGGACACAGCCAGATCCGCACTGCGCATTGCCTGCCCGTCTTCCGTGGGTGAGTGGACACAGCCAGATCCGCACTGCACCCTGCATGACCGTCTGCCGTGGGTGAGTGGACACAGCCAGATCCACACTGCGCCCTGCCTGCCCGTCTGCCGTGGGACAGTGGACATAGCCATATCCACACAGCACCCTCTCTGCCCATCTCCCGTGGGTGAGTGGACACAGCCAGATCCACACTGCGCCTTGCCTGCCCGTCTCCCCTGGGTGAGTGGACACAGCCAGATCCCCACTGGGCTCTCCCTACCCGTCTCCCGTGGGTGAGTGGACACAGCCAGATCCGCACTGCGCCTTCCCTGCCCGTCTCCCGTCGGTGAGTGGACACAGCCAGATCCGCACTGCGCCCTGCCTGCCCGTCTCCCGTGGGTGAGTGGACACAGCCAGATCCGCACTGCGCCCTGCCTGCCCGTCTCCCGTGGGTGAGTGGACACAGCCAGATCCGCACTGCGCCCTGCCTGCCCGTCTCCCGTGGGTGAGTGGACACAGCCAGATCAGCACTGCGCCCTGCCTGACCGTCTCCCGTGGGTGAGTGGACACAGCCAGATCCGCACTGCACTCTGCCTGACCGTCTGCCGTGGGTGAGTGGACACAGCCAGATCCGCACTGCGCCCTGCCTTCACGTCTGCCATGGGTCAGTGGACATAGCCATATCCACACAGCACCCTCTCCGCCCGTCTCCCGTGGGTGAGTGGACACAGCCAGATCCACACTGCGCCTTGCCTGCCCGTCTCCCCTGGGTGAGTGGACACAGCCAGATCCGCACTGCGCCCTGCCTGCCCGTCTCCCGTGGGTGAGTGGACACAGCCAGATCCGCACTGCGCCTTCCCTGCCAGTCTCCCGAAGGTGAGTGGACACAGCCAGATCCGCAATGCGCCCTGCCTGCCCGTCTGCCGTGGGTGAGTGGACACAGCCAGATCCGCACTGCGCCCTGCCTGCCCGTCTCCCGTGGGCGAGTGGACACAGCAAGATCCGCACTGCGCCCTGACTGCCCGTCTGCCGTGGGTGAGTAGACACAGCCAGATCCGCACTGCGCCCTGCCTGACCGTCTGCCGTGGGTGAGTGGACACAGCCAGATCCACACTGCGCCCTGCCTGCCCGTCTGCCGTGGGTGAGTGGACACAGCCAGATCCGCACTGCGCCCTGCCTGCCCGTCTGCCGTGGGTGAGTGGACACAGCCAGATCCATACTGCGCCCTGCCTGACCGCCTGCCGTGGATGAGTGGACACAGCCAGATCCGCAGTGCGCCCTGCCTGACCGCCTGCCGTGGGTGAGTGGACACAGCCAGATCCGTACTGCGCCCAGCCTGCCCGTCTGCCGTGGGTCAGTGGACATAGCCAGATCCACACAGCACCGTCTCTGCCCATCTCCCGTGGGTAAGTGGACACAGCCGGATCCGCACAGCGCGCTGCCTGCTCGTCTCCCGTGGGTGTGTGGACACAGCCAGATCCGCACTGCGCATTGCCTGCCCGTCTTCCGTGAGTGAGTGGACACAGCCAGATCCGCACTGCACCCTGCATGACCGTCTGCCGTGGGTGAGTGGACACAGCCAGATCCGCACTGCGCCCTGCCTGCCCGTCTGCCGTGGGTCAGTGGACATAGCCATATCCACACAGCACCCTCTCTGCCCATCTCCCGTGGGTGAGTGGACACAGCCAGATCCACACTGCGCCTTGCCTGCCCGTCTCCCCTGGGTGAGTGGACACAGCCAGATCCCCACTGGGCTCTCCCTGCCCGTCTCCCGTGGGTGAGTGGACACAGCCAGATCCGCACTGCGCCTTCCCTGCCCGTCTCCCGTCGGTGAGTGGACACAGCCAGATCCGCACTGCGCCCTGCCTGCCCGTCTCCCGTGGGTGAGTGGACACAGCCAGATCCGCACTGCGCCCTGCCTGCCCGTCTCCCGTGGGTGAGTGGACACAGCCAGATCCGCACTGCGCCCTGCCTGCCCGTCTCCCGTGGGTGAGTGGACACAGCCAGATCAGCACTGCGCCCTGCCTGACCGTCTCCCGTGGGTGAGTGGACACAGCCAGATCCGCACTGCACTCTGCCTGACCGTCTGCCGTGGGTGAGTGGACACAGCCAGGTCCGCACTGCGCCCTGCCTGCCCGTCTGCCATGGGTCAGTGGACATAGCCATATCCACACAGCACCCTCTCTGCCCGTCTCCCGAGGGTGAGTGGACACAGCCAGATCCACACTCCGCCTTGCCTGCCCGTCTCCCCTGGGTGAGTGGACACAGCCAGATCCGCACTGCGCCCTGCCTGCCCGTCTCCCGTGGGTGAGTGGACACAGCCAGATCCGCACTGCGCCTTCCCTGCCAGTCTCCCGAAGGTGAGTGGACACAGCCAGATCCGCAATGCGCCCTGCCTGCCCGTCTGCCGTGGGTGAGTGGACACAGCCAGATCCGCACTGCGCCCTGCCTGCCCGTCTCCCGTGGGCGAGTGCACACAGCAAGATCCGCACTGCG
The DNA here is from genome assembly GCF_040939455.1 of Microcebus murinus. Classification (NCBI taxonomy): domain Eukaryota; kingdom Metazoa; phylum Chordata; class Mammalia; order Primates; family Cheirogaleidae; genus Microcebus; species Microcebus murinus. Next base: position 1,501,076 of record NC_134126.1, read on the forward strand.
CCCTGCCTGCCCGTCTCCCGTGGGTGAGTGGACACAGCCATATCAGCACTGCGCCCTGCCTGACCGTCTCCCGTGGGTGAGTGGACACAGCCAGATCCGCACTGCACTCTGCCTGACCGTCTGCCGTGGGTGAGTGGACACAGCCAGGTCCGCACTGCGCCCTGCCTGCCCGTCTGCCATGGGTCAGTGGACATAGCCATATCCACACAGCACCCTCTCTGCCCGTCTCCCGAGGGTGAGTGGACACAGCCAGATCCACACTCCGCCTTGCATGCCCGTCTCCCCTGGGTGAGTGGACACAGCCAGATCCGCACTGCGCCCTGCCTGCCCGTCTCCCGTGGGTGAGTGGACACAGCCAGATCCGCACTGCGCCTTCCCTGCCAGTCTCCCGAAGGTGAGTGGACACAGCCAGATCCGCAATGCGCCCTGCCTGCCGGTCTGCCGTGGGTGAGTGGACACAGCCAGATCCGCACTGCGCCCTGCCTGCCCGTCTCCCGTGGGCGAGTGGACACAGCAAGATCCGCACTGCGCCCTGCCTGCCCGTCTGCCGTGGGTGAGTAGACACAGCCAGATCCGCACTGCGCCCTGCCTGACCATCTGCCGTGGGTGAGTGGACACAGCCAGATCCACACTACGCCCTGCCTGCCCGTCTGCCGTGGGTGAGTGGACACAGCCAGATCCGCACTGCGCCCTGCCTGCCCGTCTCCCGTGGGTGAGTGGACACAGCCAGATTCGCACTGCGCCTTCCGTTCCAGTCTCCCGTCGGTGAGTGTACACAGCCAGATCCGTACTGCGCCCAGCCTGCCCGTCTGCCGTGGGTCAGTGGACATAGCCAGATCCACACAGCACCGTCTCTGCCCATCTCCCATGGGTGAGTGGACACAGCCGGATCCGCACTGCGCCATTCCTGCCCGTCTGCCGTGGGTGAGTGGACACAGCCAGATCCGCACTGCGCCCTGCCTGACCGTCTGCCGTGGGTGAGTGGACACAGCCAGATCCGCACTGCGCCTTGCCTGCCTGTCTCCCTGGGTGAGTGGAGACAACCAGATCCTCACTGGGCTCTGCCTGCCGGTCTCCCGTGGGTGAGTGGACACACCCAGATCCGCACTGCGCCCTGCCTGCCCGTCTCCCGTGGGCGAGTGGACACAGCCAGATCCGCACTGCGCCCTGCCTGCCCGTCTGCCGTGGGTGAGTGGACACAGCCAGATCCGCACTGGGCCCTGCCTGCCCGTCTGCCGTGGGTTAGTGGACACAGCCAGATCCGCACTGCGCCCTGCCTGCCCGTCTGCCGTGGGTGAGTGGACACAGCCAGATCCGCACTGCGCCCTGCCTGACCGTCTGACGTGGGTGAGTGGACACAGCCAGATCCGCACTGGTCCCTGCCTGACCGCCAGCTGTGGGTGAGTGGAGACAGCCAGATCCGCACTGCGCCCTGCCTGCCCGTCTCCCGTGGGCGAGTGGACACAGCTAGATCCGCACTGCGCCCTGCCTACCCGTCTGCCGTGGGTGAGTGGAGACAGCCAGATCCGCACTGCGCCCTGCATGACCATCTGCCGTGGGTGAGTGGACACAGCCAGATCCGCACTGCGCCCTGCCTGCCCGTCTCCCGTGGGCGAGCGGACACAGCAAGATCCGCACTGTGCCCTGCCTGCCCGTCTGCCGTGAGTGAGTAGACACAGCCAGATCCGCACTGCGCCCTGCCTGACCGTCTGCCGTGGGTGAGTGGACACAGCCAGATCCGCACTGCGCCCTGCCTGCCCGTCTGCCGTGGGTGAGTGGACACAGCCAGATCCATACTGCGCCCTGCCTGACCGCCTGCCGTGGATGAGTGGACACAGCCAGATCCGCAGTGCGCCCTGCCTGACCGCCTGCCGTGGGTGAGTGGACACAGCCAGATCCGTACTGCGCCCAGCCTGCCCGTCTGCCGTGGGTCAGTGGACATAGCCAGATCCACACAGCACCGTCTCTGCCCATCTCCCGTGGGTGAGTGGACACAGCCGGATCCGCACTGCGCGCTGCCTGGCCGTCTCCCGTGGGTGTGTGGACACAGCCAGATCCGCACTGCGCATTGCCTGCCCGTCTTCCGTGGGTGAGTGGACACAGCCAGATCCGCACTGCACCCTGCATGACCGTCTGCCGTGGGTGAGTGGACACAGCCAGATCCGCACTGCGCCCTGCCTGCCCGTCTGCCGTGGGTCAGTGGACATAGCCATATCCACACAGCACCCTCTCTGCCCATCTCCCGTGGGTGAGTGGACACAGCCAGATCCACACTGCGCCTTGCCTGCCCGTTTCCCCTGGGTGAGTGGACACAGCCAGATCCCCACTGGGCTCTCCCTACCCGTCTCCCGTGGGTGAGTGGACACGGCCAGATCCGCACTGCGCCTTCCCTGCCCGTCTCCCGTCGGTGAGTGGACACAGCCAGATCCGCACTGCGCCCTGCCTGCCCGTCTCCCGTGGGTGAGTGGACACAGCCAGATCCGCACTGCGCCCTGCCTGCCCGTTTCCCGTGGGTGAGTGGACACAGCCAGATCCGCACTGCGCCCTGCCTGCCCGTCTCCCGTGGGTGAGTGGACACAGCCAGATCAGCACTGCGCCCTGCCTGACCGTCTCCCGTGGGTGAGTGGACACAGCCAGATCCGCACTGCACTCTGCCTGACCGTCTGCCGTGGGTGAGTGGACACAGCCAGATTCGCACTGCGCCTTCCGTTCCAGTCTCCCGTCTGTGAGTGTACACAGCCAGATCCGTACTGCGCCCAGCCTGCCCGTCTGCCGTGGGTCAGTGGACATAGCCAGATCCACACAGCACCGTCTCTGCCCATCTCCCATGGGTGAGTGGACACAGCCGGATCCGCACTGCGCCCTTCCTGCCCGTCTGCCGTGGGTGAGTGGACACAGCCAGATCCGCACTGCGCCCTGCCTGCCCGTCTGCCGTGGGTGAGTGGACACAGCCAGATCCGCACTGGGCCCTGCCTGCCCGTCTGCCGTAGGTGAGTGGACACAGCCAGATCCGCACTGCGCCCTGCCTGCCCGTCTGCTGTGGGTGAGTGGACACAGCCAGATCCGCACTGCGCCCTGCCTGACCGTCTGCCGTGGGTGAGTGGACACAGCCAGATCCGCACTGGGCCCTGCCTGACCGCCAGCTGTGGGTGAGTGGAGACAGCCAGATCCGCACTGCGCCCTGCCTGCCCGTCTCCCGTGGGCGAGTGGACACAGCTAGATCCGCACTGCGCCCTGCCTACCCGTCTGCCGTGGGTGAGTGGAGACAGCCAGATCCGCACTGCGCCCTGCATGACCATCTGCCGTGGGTGAGTGGACACAGCCAGTTCCGCACTGCGCCCTGCCTGCCCGTCTCCCGTGGGCGAGCGGACACAGCAAGATCCGCACTGTTTCCTGCCTGCCCGTCTGCCGTGAGTGAGTAGACACAGCCAGATCCGCACTGCGCCCTGCCTGACCGTCTGCCGTGGGTGAGTGGACACAGCCAGATCCACACTGCGCCCTGCCTGCCCGTCTGCCGTGGGTGAGTGGACACAGCCAGATCCGCACTGCGCCCTGCCTGCCCGTCTTCCGTGGGTGAGTGGACACAGCCAGATCCATACTGCGCCCTGCCTGACCGCCTGCCGTGGATGAGTGGACACAGCCAGATCCGCAGTGCGCCCTGCATGACCGCCTGCCGTGGGTGAGTGGACACAGCCAGATCCGTACTGCGCCCAGCCTGCCCATCTGCCGTCGGTCAGTGGACATAGCCAGATCCACACAGCACCGTCTCTGCCCATCTCCCGTGGGTGAGTGGACACAGCCGGATCCGCACTGCGCGCTGCCTGCTCGTCTCCCGTGGGTGTGTGGACACAGCCAGATCCGCACTGCGCCTTGCTTGCCCGTCTTCCGTGGGTGAGTGGACACAGCCAGATCCGCACTGCACCCTGCATGACCGTCTGCCGTGGGTGAGTGGACACAGCCAGATCCGCACTGCGCCCTGCCTGCCCCTCTGCCGTGGGTCAGGGGACATAGCCATATCCACACAGCACCCTCTCTGCCCATCTCCCGTGGGTGAGTGGACACAGCCAGATCCACACTGCGCCTTGTCTGCCCGTCTCCCCTGGGTGAGTGGACACAGCCAGATCCCCACTGGGCTCTCCCTGCCCGTCTCCCGTGTGGTGAGTGGACACAGCCAGATCCGCACTGCGCCTTCCCTGCCCGTCTCCCGTCGGTGAGTGGACACAGCCAGATCCGCACTGCGCCCTGCCTGCCCGTCTCCCGTGGGTGAGTGGACACAGCCAGATCCGCACTGCGCCCTGCCTGCCCGTCTCCCGTTGGCGAGTGGACACATCCAGATCAGCACTGCGCCCTGACTGCACGTCTCCCGTGGGTGAGTGGACACAGCCAGATCCGCACTGCACTCTGCCTTACCGTCTGCCGTGCGTGAGTGGACACAGCCAGATCCGCACTGCGCCCTGCCTGCCCGTCTGCCATGGGTCAGTGGACATAGCCATATCCACACAGCACCCTCTCTGCCCGTCTCCCGAGGGTGAGTGGACACAGCCAGATCCACACTCCGCCTTGCCTGCCCGTCTCCCCTGGGTGAGTGGACACAGCCAGATCCGCACTGCGCCCTGCCTGCCCATCTCCCGTGGGTGAGTGGACACAGCCAGATCCGCACTGCGCCTTCCCTGCCAGTCTCCCGAAGGTGAGTGGACACAGCCAGATCCGCAATGCGCCCTGCCTGCCCGTCTGTCGTGGGTGAGTGGACACAGCCAGATCCGCACTGCGCCCTGCCTGCCCGTCTCCCGTGGGCGAGTGGACACAGCAAGATCCGCACTGCGCCCTGCCTGCCCGTCTGCCGTGGGTGAGTAGACACAGCCAGATCCGCACTGCGCCCTGCCTGACCGTCTGCCGTGGGTGAGTGGACACAGCCAGATCCACACTGCGCCCTGCCTGCCCGTCTGCCGTGGGTGAGTGGACACAGCCAGATCCGCACTGCGCCCTGCCTGCCCGTCTGCCGTGGGTGAGTGGACACAGCCAGATCCATACTGCGCCCTGCCTGACCGCCTGCCGTGGATGAGTGGACACAGCCAGATCCGCAGTGCGCCCTGCCTGACCGCCTGCCGTGGGTGAGTGGACACAGCCAGATCCGTACTGCGCCCAGCCTGCCCGTCTGCCGTGGGTCAGTGGACATAGCCAGATCCACACAGCACCGTCTCTGCCCATCTCCCGTGGGTGAGTGGACACAGCCGGATCCGCACTGCGCGCTGCCTGCTCGTCTCCCGTGGGTGTGTGGACACAGCCAGATCCGCACTGCGCATTGCCTGCCCGTCTTCCGTGGGTGAGTGGACACAGCCAGATCCGCACTGCACCCTGCATGACCGTCTGCCGTGGGTGAGTGGACACAGCCAGATCCGCACTGCACCCTGCCTGCCCGTCTGCCGTGGGTCAGTGGACATAGCCATATCCACACAGCACCCTCTCTGCCCATCTCCCGTGGGTGAGTGGACACAGCCAGATCCACACTGCGCCTTGCCTGCCCGTCTCCCCTGGGTGAGTGGACACAGCCAGATCCCCACTGGGCTCTCCCTGCCCGTCTCCCGTGGGTGAGTGGACACAGCCAGATCCGCACTGCGCCTTCCCTGCCCGTCTCCCGTCGGTGAGTGGACACAGCCAGATCCGCACTGCGCCCTGCCTGCCCGTCTCCCGTGGGTGAGTGGACACAGCCAGATCCGCACTGCGCCCTGCCTGCCCGTCTCCCGTGGGTGAGTGGACACAGCCAGATCCGCACTGCGCCCTGCCTGCCCGTCTCCCGTCGGTGAGTGGACACAGCCAGATCAGCACTGCGCCCTGCCTGACCGTCTCCCGTGGGTGAGTGGACACAGCCAGATCCGCACTGCACCCTGCCTGACCGTCTGCCGTGGGTGAGTGGACACAGCCAGGTCCGCACTGCGCCCTGCCTGCCCGTCTGCCATGGGTCAGTGGACATAGCCATATCCACACAGCCCCCTCTCTGCCCGTCTCCCGAGGGTGAGTCGACACAGCCAGATCCACACTCCGCCTTGCCTGCCCGTCTCCCCTGGGTGAGTGGACACAGCCAGATCCGCACTGCGCCCTGCCTGCCCGTCTCCCGTGGGTGAGTGGACACAGCCAGATCCGCACTGCGCCTTCCCTGCCAGTCTCCCGAAGGTGAGTGGACACAGCCAGATCCGCAATGCGCCCTGCCTGCCCGTCTGCCGTGGGTGAGTGGACATAGCCAGATCCGCACTGCGCCCTGCCTGCCCGTCTCCCGTGGGCGAGTGGACACAGCAAGATCCGCACTGCGCCCTGCCTGCCCGTCTGCCGTGGGTGAGTAGACACAGCCAGATCCGCACTGCGCCCTGCCTGACCATCTGCCGTGGGTGAGTGGACACAGCCAGATCCACACTGCGCCCTGCCTGCCCGTCTGCCGTGGGTGAGTGGACGCAGCCAGATCCGCACTGCGCCCTGCCTGCCCGTCTTCCGTGGGTGAGTGGACACAGCCAGATCCATACTGCGCCCTGCCTGACCGCCTGCCGTGGATGGGTGGACACAGCCAGATCCGCAGTGCGCCCTGCCTGACCGCCTGCCGTGGGTGAGTGGACACAGCCAGATCCGTACTGCGCCCAGCCTGCCCATCTGCCGTGGGTCAGTGGACTTAGCCAGATCCACACAGCACCGTCTCTGCCCATCTCCCGTGGGTGAGTGGACACAGCCGGATCCGCACTGCGCGCTGCCTGCTCGTCTCCCGTGGGTGTGTGGACACAGCCAGATCCGCACTGCGCATTGCCTGCCCGTCCTCCGTGGGTGAGTGGACACAGCCAGATCCGCACTGCACCCTGCATGACCGACTGCCGTGGGTGAGTGGACACTGCCAGATCCGCACTGCGCCCTGCCTGCCCGTCTGCCGTGGGTCAGTGGACATAGCCATATCCACACAGCACCCTCTCTGCCCATCTCCCGTGGGTGAGTGGACACAGCCAGATCCACACTGCGCCTTGCTTGCCCGTCTCCCCTGGGTGAGTGGACACAGCCAGATCCCCACTGGGCTCTCCCTACCCGTCTCCCGTGGGTGAGTGGACACAGCCAGATCCGCACTGCGCCTTCCCTGCCCGTCTCCCGTCGGTGAGTGGACACAGCCAGATCCGCACTGCGCCCTGCCTGCCCGTCTCCCGTGGGTGAGTGGACACAGCCAGATCCGCACTGCGCCCTGCCTGCCCGTCTCCCGTGGGTGAGTGGACACAGCCAGATCCGCACTGCGCCCTGCCTGCCCGTCTCCCGTGGGTGAGTGGACATAGCCAGATCAGCACTGCGCCCTGCCTGACCGTCTCCCGTGGGTGAGTGGACACAGCCAGATCCGCACTGCACTCTGCCTGACCGTCTGCCGTGGGTGAGTGGACACAGCCAGATCCGCACTGCGCCCTGCCTTCACGTCTGCCATGGGTCAGTGGACATAGCCATATCCACACAGCACCCTCTCTGCCCGTCTCCCGTGGGTGAGTGGACACAGCCAGATCCACACTGCGCCTTGCCTGCCCGTCTCCCCTGGGTGAGTGGACACAGCCAGATCCGCACTGCGCCCTGTCTGCCCGTCTCCCGTGGGTGAGTGGACACAGCCAGATTCGCACTGCGCCTTCCGTTCCAGTCTCCCGTCGGTGAGTGTACACAGCCAGATCCGTACTGCGCCCAGCCTGCCCGTCTGCCGTGGGTCAGTGGACATAGCCAGATCCACACAGCACCGTCTCTGCCCATCTCCCATGGGTGAGTGGACACAGCCGGATCCGCACTGCGCCCTTCCTGCCCGTCTGCCGTGGGTGAGTGGACACAGCCAGATCCGCACTGCGCCCTGCCTGACCGTCTGCCGTGGGTGAGTGGACACAGCCAGATCCGCACTGCGCCTTGCCTGCCTGTCTCCCTGGGTGAGTGGAGACAACCAGATCCTCACTGGGCCCTGCCTGCCGGTATCCCGTGGGTGAGTGGACACACCCAGATCCGCACTGCGCCCTGCCTGCCCGTCTCCCGTGGGCGAGTGGACACAGCCAGATCCGCACTGCGCCCTGCCTGCCCGTCTGCCGTGAGTGAGTGGACACAGCCAGATCCGCACTGGGCCCTGCCTGCCCGTCTGCCGTGGGTGAGTGGACACAGCCAGATCCGCACTGCGCCCTGCCTGCCCGTCTGCCCTGGGTGAGTGGACACAGCCAGATCCGCACTGCGCCCTGCCTGACCGTCTGCCGTGGGTGAGTGGACACAGCCAGATCCGCACTGGGCCCTGCCTGACCGCCACCTGTGGGTGAGTGGAGACAGCCAGATCCGCACTGCGCCCTGCCTGCCCGTCTCCCGTGGGCGAGTGGACACAGCTAGATCCGCACTGCGCCCTGCCTACCCGTCTGCCGTGGGTGAGTGGAGACAGCCAGATCCGCACTGCGCCCTGCATGACCATCTGCCGTGGGTGAGTGGACACAGCCAGATCCGCACTGCGCCCTGCCTGACCGCCTGCCGTGGGTGAGTGGACACAGCCAGATCCGCACTGCGCCCTTCATGCCCATCTGCCGTGGGTCAGTGGACATAGCCATATCCACACAGCACCCTCTCTGCCCGTCTCCCGTGGGTGAGTGGACACAGCCAGATCCATACTGCGCCTTGCCAGCCCGTCTCCCCTGGGTGAGTGGACACAGCCAGATCCGCACTGCGCCCTGCCTGCCCGTCTCCCGTGGGTGAGTGGACACAGCCAGATCCGCACTGCGCCCTGCCTGCCCGTCTCCCGTGGGTGAGTGGACACAGCCAGATCCGCACTGCGCCCTGCCTGCCCGTGTCCCGTTGGTGAGTGGACACAGCCAGATCCGTACTGCGCCCTGCCTGCCCGTCTGCCGTGGGTCAGTGGACACAGCCAGATCCACACAGCACCGTCTCTGCCCATCTCCCGTGGGTGAGGGAACACAGCCGGATCCGCACTGCGCCCTGCCTGCCCGTCTCCCGTGGGAGAGTGGACACAGCCAGCTCCGCACTGCGCGCTGCCTGCCCGTCTCCCGTGGGTGAGTGGACACAGCCAGATCCGCACTGCGCCTTGCCTGCCTGTCTCCCCTGGGTGAGTGGAGACAGCCAGATCCTCACTGGGCCCTGCCTGCCCGTCTCCCGTGGGTGAGTGGACACAGCCAGATCCGCACTGCACCGTCTCTGCCCATCTCCCGTGGGTGAGAGGACACAGCCGGATCCGCACTGCGCCCTGCCTGCCCGTCTCCCGTGGGTAAGTCGACACAGCCAGATCCGCACTGCACCCTGCCTGACCGTCTGCCGTGGGTGAGTGGACACAGCCAGATCCACACTGTGCCTGCCTGCCCGTCTGCCGTGGGTCAGTGGACAGTGCCATATCCACACAGCACCCTCTCTGCCCGTCTCCCGTGGGTGAGTGCACACAGCCAGATCCACACTGCGCCTTGCCTGCCCGTCTCCCCTGGGTGAGTGGACACAGCCAGATCCGCACTGCGCCCTGCCTGCCCGTCTCCCGTGGGTGAGTGGACACAGCCAGATCCGCACTGCGCCCTGCCTGCCCGTCTCCCGTGGGTGAGTGGACACAGCCAGATCCGCACTGCGCCCTGCCTGCCCGTCTCCCGTTGGCGAGTGGACACAGCCAGATCAGCACTGCGCCCTGACTGCACGTCTCCCGTGGGTGAGTGGACACAGCCAGATCCGCACTGCACTCTGCCTGACCGTCTGCCATGAGTGAGTGGACACAGCCAGATCCGCACTGCACCCTGCCTGCCCGTCTGCCATGGGTCAGTGGACATAGCCATATCCACACAGCACCCTCTCTGCCCGTCTCCCGAGGGTGAGTGGACACAGCCAGATCCACACTCCGCCTTGCCTGCCCGTCTCCCCTGGGTGAGTGGACACAGCCAGATCCGCACTGCGCCCTGCCTGCCCGTCTCCCGTGGGTGAGTGGACACAGCCAGATCCGCACTGCGCCTTCCCTGCCAGTCTCCCGAAGGTGAGTGGACACAGCCAGATCCGCAATGCGCCCTGCCTGCCCGTGTGCCGTGGGTGAGTGGACACAGCCAGATCCGCACTGCGCCCTGCCTGCCCGTCTCCCGTGGGCGAGTGGACACAGCAAGATCCGCACTGCGCCCTGCCTGCCCCTATGCCGTGGGTGAGTAGACACAGCCAGATCCGCACTGCGCCCTGCCTGACCGTCTGCCGTGGGTGAGTGGACACAGCCAGATCCACACTGCGCCCTGCCTGCCCGTCTGCCGTGGGTGAGTGGACACAGCCAGATCCGCACTGCGCCCTGCCTGCCCGTCTGCCGTGGGTGAGTGGACACAGCCAGATCCATACTGCGCCCTGCCTGACCGCCTGCCGTGGATGAGTGGACACAGCCAGATCCGCAGTGCGCACTGCCTGACCGCCTGCCGTGGGTGAGTGGACACAGCCAGATCCGTACTGCGCCCAGCCTGCCCGTCTGCCGTGGGTCAGTGGACATAGCCAGATCCACACAGCACCGTCTCTGCCCATCTCCCGTGGGTGAGTGGACACAGCCGGATCCGCACAGCGCGCTGCCTGCTCGTCTCCCGTGGGTGTGTGGACACAGCCAGATCCGCACTGCGCCTTGCCTGCCCGTCTTCCGTGGGTTAGTGGACACAGCCAGATCCGCACTGCACCCTGCATGACCGTCTGCCGTGGGTGATTGGACACAGCCAGATCCGCACTGCGCGCTGCCTGCCCGTCTCCCGTGGGTGAGTGGACACAGCCAGATCCGCACTGCGCCCTGCCTGCCCGTCTCCCGTGGGTGAGTGGACACAGCCAGATCCGCACTGCGCCCTGCCTGCCCGTGTCCCGTTGGTGAGTGGACACAGCCAGATCCGTACTGCGCCCTGCCTGCCCGTCTGCCGTGGGTCAGTGGACACAGCCAGATCCACACAGCACCGTCTCTGCCCATCTCCCGTGGGTGAGTGGACACAGCCGGATCCGCACTGCGCCCTGCCTGCCCGTCTCCCGTGGGAGAGTGGACACAGCCAGATCCGCACTGCGCGCTGCCTGCCCGTCTCCCGTGGGTGAGTGGACACAGCCAGATCCGCACTGCGCCTTGCCTGCCTGTCTCCCCTGGGTGAGTGGAGACAGCCAGATCCTCACTGGGCCCTGCCTGCCCGTCTCCCGTGGGTGAGTGGACACAGCCAGATCCGCACTGCACCGTCTCTGCCCATCTCCCGTGGGTGAGAGGACACAGCCGGATCCGCACTGCGCCCTGCCTGCCCGTCTCCCGTGGGTGAGTGGACACAGCCAGATCCGCACTGCGCCCTGCCTGCCCGTCTCCCGTGGGTAAGTGGACACAGCCAGATCCGCACTGCACCCTGCCTGACCGTCTGCCGTGGGTGAGTGGACACAGCCAGATCCACACTGCGCCTGCCTGCCCGTCTGCCGTGGGTCAGTGGACAGTGCCATATCCACACAGCACCCTCTCTGCCCGTCTCCCGTGGGTGAGGGGACACAGCCAGATCCACACTGCGCCTTGCCTGCCCGTCTCCCCTGGGTGAGTGGACACAGCCAGATCCGCACTGCGCCCTGCCTGCCCGTCTCCCGTGGGTGAGTGGACACAGCCAGATCCGCACTGCGCCCTGCCTGCCCGTCTCCCGTGGGTGAGTGGACACAGCCAGATCCGCACTGCGCCCTGCCTGCCCGTCTCCCGTTGGCGAGTGGACACAGCCAGATCAGCACTGCGCCCTGACTGCACGTCTCCCGTGGGTGAGTGGACACAGCCAGATCCGCACTGCACTCTGCCTGACCGTCTGCCGTGGGTGAGTGGACACAGCCAGATCCGCACTGCGCGCTGCCTGCCCATCTGCCATGGGTCAGTGGACATAGCCATATCCACACAGCACCCTCTCTGCCCGTCTCCCGAGGGTGAGTGGACACAGCCAGATCCACACTCCGCCTTGCCTGCCCGTCTCCCCTGGGTGAGTGGACACAGCCAGATCCTCACTGGGCCCTGCCTGCCCGTCTCCCGTGGGTGAGTGGACACAGCCAGATCCGCACTGCGCCTTCCCTGCCAGTCTCCCGAAGGTGAGTGGACACAGCCAGATCCGCAATGCGCCCTGCCTGCCCGTCTGCCGTGGGTGAGTGGACACAGCCAGATCCGCACTGCGCCCTGCCTGCCCGTCTCCCATGGGCGAGTGGACACAGCAAGATCCGCACTGCGCCCTGCCTGCCCGTCTGCCGTGGGTGAGTAGACACAGCCATATCCGCACTGCGCCCTGCCTGACCGTCTGCCGTGGGTGAGTGGACACAGCCAGATCCACACTGCGCCCTGCCTGCCCGTCTGCCGTGGGTGAGTGGACACAGCCAGATCCGCACTGCGCCCTGCCTGCCCGTCTGCCGTGGGTGAGTGGACACAGCCAGATCCATACTGCGCCCTGCCTGACCGCCTGCCGTGGATGAGTGGACACAGCCAGATCCGCAGTGCGCCCTGCCTGACCGCCTGCCGTGGGTGAGTGGACACAGCCAGATCCGTACTGCGCCCAGCCTGCCCGTCTGCCGTGGGTCAGTGGACATAGCCAGATCCACACAGCACCGTCTCTGCCCATCTCCCGTGGGTGAGTGGACACAGCCGGATCCGCACTGCGCGCTGCCTGCTCGTCTCCCGTGGGTGTGTGGACACAGCCAGATCCGCACTGCGCCTTGCCTGCCCGTCTTCCGTGGGTGAGTGGACACAGCCAGATCCGCACTGCACCCTGCATGACCGTCTGCCGTGGGTGAGTGGACACAGCCAGATCCGCACTGCGCCCTGCCTGCCCATCTGCCGTGGGTCAGTGGACATAGCCATATCCACACAGCACCCTCTCTGCCCATCTCCCGTGGGTGAGTGGACACAGCCTGATCCACACTGCGCCTTGCCTGCCCGTCTCCCCTGGGTGAGTGGACACAGCCAGATCCTTACTGGGCTCTCCCTGCCCGTCTCCCGTGGGTGAGTGGACACACCCAGATCCGCACTGCGCCCTGCCCGCCCGTCTCCCGTGGGTGAGTGGACACAGCCATATCCGCACTGCGCCCTGCCTGCCCGTCTTCCGTGGGTGAGTGGACACAGCCAGATCCGCACTGCGCAATGCCTGCCCGTCTCCCGTGGGCGAGTGGACACAGCCAGATCCGCACTGCGCCCTGCCTGCCCATCTGCCGTGGGTGAGTGGACACAGCCAGATCCGCACTGCGCCCTGCCTGACCGTCTGCTGTGGGTTAGTGGACACAGCCAGATCCACACTGCGCCCTGCCTGCCCGTCTGCCGTGGGTGAGTGGACACAGCCAGATCCGCACTGCGCCCTGCCTGACCGTCTGCCGTGGGTGAATGGACACAGCCAAATCCGCACTGCGCCTTGCCTGCCGGTCTCACGTGGGTGAGTGGACACAGCCAGATCCGCACTGCGCCCTGCCTGCCCGTCTACCGTGGGTGAGTTGACACAGCAAGATCCGCACTGCACCCTGCCTGACCGTCTGCCGTGGGTGTGTGGACACAGCCAGATCCGCACTGCGCCCTGCCTGCCCGTCTGCCGTGGGCGAGAGGACACAGCCAGATCCGCACTGCGCCCTGCCTGCCCGTCTGCCGTGGGTGAGTGGACACAGCCAGATCCGCACTGCGCCCTGCCTGACCGTCTGCCGTGGGTGAGTGGACACAGCCAGATCCTCACTGCGCACTGCCTGCCCGTCTGCCGTGGGTGAGTGGACACAGCCAGTTCCGCACTGCGCCCTGCCTGACCGTCTGCCGTGGGTGAGTGGACACAGCCAGATCCGCACTGCGCCCTGCCTGCCCGTCTGCCGTGGGTCAGTGGACATAGCCATATCCACAGAGCACACTCTCTGCCCGTCTCCCTTGGGTGAGTGGACAGAGCCAGATCCACACTGCGCCGTGCCTGCCCGTCTCCCCTGGGTGAGTGGACACAGCCAGTTCCGCACTGCGCCCTGCCTGCCCGTCTCCCGCGGGCGAGTCGACACAGCCAGATCCGCACTGCGCCCTGCCTGCCGGTCTGCCGTGGGTGAGTGGACACAGCCAGATCCGCACTGCGCCCTGCCTGCCCGTCTGCCGTGGGTCAGTGGACATAGCCATATCCACACAGCACCCTCTATGCCCGACTCCCGTGGGTGAGTGGACACAGCCAGATCCACACTGCGCCTTGCCTGCCCGTCTCCCCTGGGTGAGTGGACACAGCCAGATCCGCACTGCGCCCTGCCTGACCATCTGCCGTGGTTGAGTGGACACAGCCAGATCCACACTGCGCCCTGCCTGACCATCTGCCGTGGTTGAGTGGACACAGCCACATCCACACTGCGCCTTGACTGCCCGTCTCCCCTGGGTGAGTGGACACAGCCAGATCCGCACTGCGCGCTGCCTGCCCGTCTCCCGTGGGTGAGTGGACACTGCCAGATCCGCACTCCGCCCTGCCTGCCCGTCTCCCGTGGGTGAGTGGACACAGCCAGATCCGCCCTGCACCCTGCCTGCCCGTCTCCCGTGGGTAAGTGGACACAGCCAGATCCGAACTGCGCCGTGCCTGCCCGACTGCCGTGGGTCAGTGGACATAGCCATATCCACACAGCACCGTCTCTGCCCATCTCCCGTGGGTGAGTGGACACAGCCGGATCTGCACTGCGCCCTGCCTGCCCGTCTCCCGTGGGTGAGTGGACACAGCCAGATCTGCACTGCGCCTTGCCTGCCCGTCTCACGTTGGTGAGTGGACACAGCCAGATCCGCACTGCGCCCTACCTGCCCGTCTCCCGTGGGTGAGTGGACACAGCCAGATCCGCACTGCACCCTGCCTGACCGTCTGCCGTGGGTGAGTGGACACAGCCAGATCCGCACTGCGCCCTGCCTGCCTGTCTGTCGTGGGTCAGTGGACATAGCCATATCCACACAGCACCCTCTCTGCCCGTCTCCCGTGGGTGAGTGGACACAGCCAGATCCGCACTGCGCCTTCCCTGCCCGTCTCCCGTCGGTTAGTGGACACAGAAAGATCCGCACTGCGCCCTGCCTGCCCGTCTCCCGTGGGTGAGTGGACACAGCCAGATCCGCACTGCGCCCTGCCTGCCCGTCTCCCGTGGGCGAGTGGACACAGCCAGATCCGCACTGCGCCCTGCCTGCCCATCTGCCGTGGGTGAGTGGACACAGCCAAATCCGCACTGCGCCCTGCCTGCCCGTCTGCCGTGGGTCAGTGGACATAGCCATATCCACACAGCACCCTCTCTGCCCGTCTCCCGTGGGTGAGTGGACACAGCCAGATCCGCACTGCGCCTTGCCTGCCCGTCTCACCTGGGTGAGTGGACACAGCCAGATCCGCACTGCGCCCTGCCTGCCCGTCTCCCGTGGGTGAGTGGACACAGCCAGATCCGCACTGCGCCCTGCCTGCCCGTCTCCCGTGGGTGAGTGGACACAGCCAGATCCGCACTGCGCCCTGCCTGACCATCTACCGTGGGTGAGTGGACACAGCCAGATCCGCACTGCGCACTGCCTGCCCGTCTGCCGTGGTGAGTGGACACAGCCAGATCCACACTGCGCCCTGCATGCCCGTCTGCCGTGGGTGAGTGGACACAGCCAGATCCGCACTGCGCCCTGCCTGACCGTGTGCCGTGGGTGAGTGGACACAGCCAGATCCGCACTGCGCCCTGCCTGACCACCTGCTGTGGGTGAGTGGACACAGCCAGATCCGCACTGCGCCCTGCCTGACCGCCTGCTGTGGGTGAGTGGACACAGCCAGATCCGTACTGCGCCCTGCCTGCCCGTCTGCCGTGGGTCAGTGGACATAGCTAGATCCACACAGCACCGTCTCTGCTCATCATCCGAGAGTGAGTGGACACAGCCGGATCCGCACTGCGCCCTGCCTGCCCGTCTCCCGTGGGTGAGTGGACACAGCCAGATCCGCACTGCGCCTTGCCTGCCCGTCTCACGTGGGTGAGTGGACACAGCCAGATCCGCACTGCGCCCTGCCTGCCCTTCTCCCGTGGGTGAGTGGACACAGCCAGATCCGCACTGCACCCTGCCTGACCGTCTGCCGTGGGTGAGTGGACACAGCCAGATCCGTACTGCGCCCTGCCTGCCCGTCTGCCGTGGTTCAGTGGACATAGCCAGATCCACACAACACCGTCTCAGCCCATCTCCCGTGGGTGAGTGGACACAGCCGGATCCGCACTGCGCGCTGCCTGCCCGTCTGCCGTGGGTCAGTGGACATAGCCATATCCACACAGCACCCTCTCTGCTCGTCTCCCGTGGGTGAGTGGACACAGCCAGGTCCGCACTGCGCCCTGCCTGCCCGTCTCCCGTGGGTGAGTTGACACAGCCAGATCCGTACTGCGCCCTGCCTACCCATCTGCCGTGGGTCACTGGACATAGCCCGATCCACACAGCACCGTCTCTGCCTATCTCCCGTGGGTGAATGGACACAGCCAGATCCGCCCTGCGCCCTGCCTGCCCGTCTCCCGTGGGTGAGTGGACACAGCCAGATCTGCACTGCGCCTTGCCTGCCCGTCTCACGTGGGTGAGTTGACACAGCCAGATCCGCACTGCGCCCTACCTGCTCGTCTCCCGTGGGTGAGTGGACACAGCCAGATCCGCACTGCGCCCTGCCTGCCCGTCTGACGTGGGTCAGTGGACATAGCCATATTCACACAGCACCCTCTCTGCCCGTCTCCCGTGGGTGAGTGGACACAGCCAGATCCACACTGCGCCTTGCCTGCCCGTCTCCCCTGATGAGTGGACACAGCCAGATCCCCAGTGCGGCCTGCGTGCCCGTCTCCCGTGGGTGAGTGGACACAGCCAGATCCGCACTGCGCCCTGCCTGCCCGTCTCCCGTGGGTGAGTGGACACAGCCAGATCCGCACTGCGCCTTGCCTGCCCGTCTCCTGTCGGTGAGTGGACACAGCCAGATCCGCACTGCACCCTGCCTGCCCGTCTCCAGTGGGTGAGTGGACACCGCCAGATCCGCACTGCGCCCTGCCTGACCACCTGCCGTGGGTGAGTGGACACAGCCAGATCTGCACTGCGCCCTGCCTGACCGCCTGCCATGGGTGAGTGGACACAGCCAGATCCATACTGCGCCCTGCCTGCCAATCTGCCTTGGGTCAGTGGACATAGCCATATCCACACAGCACCCTCTCTGCCCGTCTCCCGTGGGTGAGTGGACACAGCCAGATCCGCACTGCGCCTTGCCTGCCCGTCTCACCTGGGTGAGTGGACACAGCCAGATCCGCACTGCGCCCTGCCTGCCCGTCTCCCGTGGGTGAGTGGACACAGCCAGATCCGCACTGCGCCCTGCCTGCCCGTCTCCCGTGGGTGAGTGGACACAGCTAGATCCTCACTGCGCCCTGCCTGCCCGTCTCCCGTGGGTGAATGGACACAGCCATATCCGCACTGCGCCTTGCCTGCCCGTCTCCCGTCAGTGAGTGGACACAGCCAGATCCGCACTGCGCCCTGCCAGCCTGTCTGCCGTGGGTGAGTGGACACAGCCAGATCCGCACTGCGCCCTGCCTGCCCGTCTGCCGTGGGTGAGTGGACACAGCCAGATCCGCACTGTGCCCTGCCTGACCATCTACCGTGGGTGAGTGGACACAGCCAGATCCGCACTGCGCACTGCCTGCCCGTCTGCCGTGGGTGAGTGGACACAGCCAGTTCCGCACTGCGCCCTGCCTGACCGTCTGCCGTGGGTGAGTGGACACAGAAAGATCCGCACTGCGCCCTGCCTGACCGCCTGCCGTGGGTGAGTGGACACAGCCAGATCCGCACTGCGCCCTGCCTGACCGTCTGCCGTGGTGAGTGGACACAGCCAGATCCACACTGCGCCCTGCATGCCCGTCTGCCGTGGGTGAGTGGACACAGCCAGATCCACTCTGCGCCCTGGCTGACCGTGTGCCGTGGGTGAGTGGACACAGCCAGATCCGCACTGCGCCCTGCCTGACCACCTGCTGTGGGTGAGTGGACACAGCCAGATCCGCACTGCGCCCTATCTGACCGCCTGCTGTGGGTGAGTGGACACAGCCAGATCCGTACTGCGCCCTGCCTGCCCGTCTGCCGTGGGTCAGTGGACATAGCTAGATCCACACAGCACCGTCTCTGCTCATCATCCGAGAGTGAGTGGACACAGCCGGATCCGCACTGCGCCCTGCCTGCCCGTCTCCCGTGGGTGAGTGGACACAGCCAGATCCGCACTGCGCCTTGCCTGCCCGTCTCACGTGGGTGAGTGGACACAGCCAGATCCGCACTGCGCCCTGCCTGCCCTTCTCCCGTGGGTGAGTGGACACAGCCAGATCCGCACTGCACCCTGCCTGACCGTCTGCCGTGGGTGAGTGGACACAGCCAGATCCGTACTGCGCCCTGCCTGCCCGTCTGCCGTGTGTCAGTGGACATAGCCAGATCCACACAACACCGTCTCAGCCCATCTCCCGTGGGTGAGTGGACACAGCCGGATCCGCACTGCGCGCTGCCTGCCCGTCTGCCGTGGGTCAGTGGACATAGCCATATCCACACAGCACCCTCTCTGCTCGTCTCCCGTGGGTGAGTGGACACAGCCAGGTCCGCACTGCGCCCTGCCTGCCCGTCTCCCGTGGGTGAGTTGACACAGCCAGATCCGTACTGCGCCCTGCCTACCCATCTGCCGTGGGTCACTGGACATAGCCCGATCCACACAGCACCGTCTCTGCCTATCTCCCGTGGGTGAATGGACACAGCCAGATCCGCCCTGCGCCCTGCCTGCCCGTCTCCCGTGGGTGAGTGGACACAGCCAGATCTGCACTGCGCCTTGCCTGCCCGTCTCACGTGGGTGAGTTGACACAGCCAGATCCGCACTGCGCCCTACCTGCTCGTCTCCCGTGGGTGAGTGGACACAGCCAGATCCGCACTGCGCCCTGCCTGCCCGTCTGACGTGGGTCAGTGGACATAGCCATATTCACACAGCACCCTCTCTGCCCGTCTCCCGTGGGTGAGTGGACACAGCCAGATCCACACTGCGCCTTGCCTGCCCGTCTCCCCTGATGAGTGGACACAGCCAGATCCCCAGTGCGGCCTGCCTGCCCGTCTCCCGTGGGTGAGTGGACACAGCCAGATCCGCACTGCGCCCTGCCTGCCCGTCTCCCGTGGGTGAGTGGACACAGCCAGATCCGCACTGCGCCTTGCCTGCCCGTCTCCCGTCGGTGAGTGGACACAGCCAGATCCGCACTGCACCCTGCCTGCCCGTCTCCAGTGGGTGAGTGGACACCGCCAGATCCACACTGCGCCCTGCCTGACCGCCTGCCGTGGGTGAGTGGACACAGCCAGATCTGCACTGCGCCCTGCCTGACCGCCTGCCGTGGGTGAGTGGACACAGCCAGATCCGTACTGCGCCCTGCCTGCCAATCTGCCTTGGGTCAGTGGACATAGCCAGATCCACACAGCATCGTCTCTGCCCATCTCCCGTGGGTGAGTGGACACAGCCGGATCCGCACAGCGCGCTGCCTGCCCGTCTCCCGTGGGTGAGTGGACACAGCCAGATCCACACTGCGCCCTGCCTGCCCGTCTGCCGTGGGTGAGTGGACACAGCCAGATCCGCACTGCGCCCTGCCTGCCCGTCTGCCGTGGGTGAGTGGACACAGCCCGATCCATACTGCGCCCTGCCTGACCGCCTGCCGTGGATGAGTGGACACAGCCAGATCCGCAGTGCGCCCTGCCTGACCGCCTGCCGTGGGTGAGTGGACACAGCCAGATCCGTACTGCGCCCAGCCTGCCCGTCTGCCGTCGGTCAGTGGACATAGCCAGATCCACACAGCACCGTCTCTGCCCATCTCCCGTGGGTGAGTGGACACAGCCGGATCCGCACTGCGCGCTGCCTGCTCGTCTCCCGTGGGTGTGTGGACACAGCCAGATCCGCACTGCGCATTGCCTGCCCGTCTTCCGTGGGTGAGTGGACACAGCCAGATCCGCACTGCACACTGCATGACCGTCTGCCGTGGGTGAGTGGACACAGCCATATCCGCACTGCGCCCTGCCTGCCCGTCTGCCGTGGGTCAGTGGACATAGCCATATCCACACAGCACCCTCTCTGCCCATCTCCCGTGGGTGAGTGGACACAGCCAGATCTACACTGCGCCTTGCCTGCCCGTCTCCCCTGGGTGAGTGGACACAGCCAGATCCCCACTAGGCTCTCCCTGCCCGTCTCCCGTGGGTGAGTGGACACAGCCAGATCCGCACTGCGCCTTCCCTGCCCGTCTCCCGTCGGTGAGTGGACACAGCCAGATCCGCACTGCGCCCTGCCTGCCCGTCTCCCGTGGGTGAGTGGACACAGCCAGATCCGCACTGCGCCCTGCCTGCCCGTCTCCCGTGGGTGAGTGGACACAGCCAGATCCGCACTGCGCCCTGCCTGCCCGTCTCCCGTGGGTGAGTGGACACAGCCAGATCAGCACTGCGCCCTGCCTGACCGTCTCCCGTGGGTGAGTGGACACAGCCAGATCCGCACTGCACTCTGCCTGACCGTCTGCCGTGGGTGAGTGGACACAGCCAGATCCGCACTGCGCCCTGCCTTCCCGTCTGCCATGGGTCAGTGGACATAGCCATATCTACACAGCACCCTCTCTGCCCGTCTCCCGTGGGTGAGTGGACACAGCCAGATCCACACTGCGCCTTGCCTGCCCGTCTCCCCTGGGTGAGTGGACACAGCCAGATCCGCACTGCGCCCTGCCTGCCCGTCTCCCGTGGGTGAGTGGACACAGCCAGATTCGCACTGCGCCTTCCGTTCCAGTCTCCCGTCGGTGAGTGTACACAGCCAGATCCGTACTGCGCCCAGCCTGCCCGTCTGCCGTGGGTCAGTGGACATAGCCAGATCCACACAGCACCGTCTCTGCCCATCTACCATGGGTGAGTGGACACAGCCGGATCCGCACTGCGCCCTGCCTGCCCGTCTGCCGTGGGTGAGTGGACACAGCCAGATCCGCACTGCGCCCTGCCTGACCGTCTGCCGTGGGTGAGTGGACACAGCCAGATCCACACTGCGCCTTGCCTGCCTGTCTCCCTGGGTGAGTGGAGACAACCAGATCCTCACTGGGCCCTGCCTGCCGGTCTCCCGTGGGTGAGTGGACACACCCAGATCCGCACTGCGCCCTGCCTGCCCGTCTCCCGTGGGCGAGTGGACACAGCCATATCCGCACTGCGCCCTGCCTGCCCGTCTGCCGTGGGTGAGTGGACACAGCCAGATCCGCACTGGGCCCTGCCTGCACGTCTGCCGTGGGTGAGTGGACACAGCCAGATCCGCACTGCGCCCTGCCTGCCCGTCTGCCGTGGGTGAGTGGACACAGCCAGATCCGCACTGCGCCCTGCCTGACCGTCTGCCGTGGGTGAGTGGACACAGCCAGATCCGCACTGCGCCCTGCCTGCCCGTCTGCCGTGGGTGAGTGGACACAGCCAAATCCGCACTGCGCCCTGCCTGACCGTCTGCCGTGGGTGAATGGACACAGCCAGATCCGCACTGCGCCTTGCCTGCCGGTCTCACGTGGGTGAGTGGACACAGCCAGATCCGCACTGCGCCCTGCCTGCCCGTCTACCGTGGGTGAGTTGACACAGCAAGATCCGCACTGCACCCTGCCTGACCGTCTGCCGTGGGTGAGTGGACACAGCCAGATCCGCACTGCGCCCTGCCTGCCCGTCTGCCGTGGGCGAGAGGACACAGCCAGATCCGCACTGCGCCCTGCCTGCCCGTCTCCCGTGGGTGAGTGGACACAGCCAGATCCGCACTGCGCCCTGCCTGACCGTCTGCCGTGGGTGAGTGGACACAGCCAGATCCTCACTGCGCACTGCCTGCCCGTCTGCCGTGGGTGAGTGGACACAGCCAATTCCGCACTGCGCCCTGCCTGACCGTCTGCCGTGGGTGAGTGGACACAGCCAGATCCGCACTGCGCCCTGCCTGCCCGTCGGCCGTGGGTCAGTGGACATAGCCATATCCACACAGCACACTCTCTGCCCGTCTCCCGTGGGTGAGTGGACAGAGCCAGATCCACACTGCGCCGTGCCTGCCCGTCTCTTCTGGGTGAGTGGACACAGCCAGTTCCGCATTGCGCCCTGCCTGCCCGTCTCCCGCGGGCGAGTCGACACAGCCAGATCCGCACTGCGCCCTGCCTGCCGGTATGCCGTGGGTGAGTGGACACAGCCAGATCCGCACTGCGCCCTGCCTGCCCGTCTGCCGTGGGTCAGTGGACATAGCCATATCCACACAGCACCCTCTATGCCCGTCTCCCGTGGGTGAGTGGACACAGCCAGATCCACACTGCGCCTTGCCTGCCCGTCTCCCCTGGGTGAGTGGACACAGCCAGATCCGCACTGCGCCCTGCCTGACCATCTGCCGTGGTTGAGTGGACACAGCCAGATCCACACTGCGCCCTGCCTGACCATCTGCCGTGGTTGAGTGGACACAGCCAGTTCCACACTGCGCCTTGACTGCCCGTCTCCCCTGGGTGAGTGGACACAGCCAGATCCGCACTGCGCGCTGCCTGCCCATCTCCCGTGGGTGAGTGGACACTGCCAGATCCGCACTCTGCCCTGCCTGCCCGTCTCCCGTGGGTGAGTGGACACAGCCAGATCCGCCCTGCACCCTGCCTGCCCGTCTCCCGTGGGTAAGTGGACACAGCCAGATCCGTACTGCGCCGTGCCTGCCCGACTGCCGTGGGTCAGTGGACATAGCCATATCCACACAGCACCGTCTCTGCCCATCTCCCGTGGGTGAGTGGACACAGCCGGATCCGCACTGCGCCCTGCCTGCCCGTCTCCCGTGGGTGAGTGGACACAGCCAGATCCGCACTGCGCCTTGCCTGCCCGTCTCACGTTGGTGAGTGGACACAGCCAGATCCGCACTGCGCCCTACCTGCCCGTCTCCCGTGGGTGAGTGGACACAGCCAGATCCGCACTGCACCCTTCTTGACCGTCTGCCGTGGGTGAGTGGACACAGCCAGATCCGCACTGCGCCCTGCCTGCCTGTCTGTCGTGGGTCAGTGGACATAGCCATATCCACACAGCACCCTCTCTGCCCGTCTCCCGTGGGTGAGTGGACACAGCCAGATCCGCACTGCGCCTTCCCTGCCCGTCTCCCGTCGGTTAGTGGACACAGAAATATCCGCACTGCGCCCTGCCTGCCCGTCTCCCGTGGGTGAGTGGACACAGCCAGATCCGCACTGCGCCCTGCCTGCCCGACTCCCGTGGGCGAGTGTACACAGCCAGATCCGCACTGCGCCCTGCCTGCCCATCTGCCGTGGGTGAGTGGACACAGCCAAATCCGAACTGCGCCCTGCCTGCCCGTCTGCCGTGGGTCAGTGGACATAGCCATATCCACACAGCACCCTCTCTGCCCGTCTCCCGTGGGTGAGTGGACACAGCCAGATCCGCACTGCGCCTTGCCTGCCCGTCTCACCTGGGTGAGTGGACACAGCCAGATCCGCACTGCGCCCTGCCTGCCCGTCTCCCGTGGGTGAGTGGACACAGCCAGATCCGCACTGCGCCCTGCCTGCCCGTCTCCCGTGGGTGAGTGGACACAGCTAGATCCTCACTGCGCCCTGCCTGCCCGTCTCCCGTGGGTGAATGGACACAGCCATATCCGCACTGCGCCTTGCCTGCCCGTCTCCCGTCAGTGAGTGGACACAGCCAGATCCGCACTGCGCCCTGCCTGCCTGTCTGCCGTTGGTGAGTGGACACAGCCAGATCCGCACTGCGCCCTGCCTGCCCGTCTGCCGTGGGTGAGTGGACACAGCCAGATCCGCACTGCGCCCTGCCTGACCATCTACCGTGGGTGAGTGGACACAGCCAGATCCGCACTGCGCACTGCCTGCCCGTCTGCCGTGGGTGAGTGGACACAGCCAGTTCCGCACTGCGCCCTGCCTGACCGTCTGCCGTGGGTGAGTGGACACAGCCAGATCCGCACTGCGCCCTGCCTGACCGCCTGCCGTGGGTGAGTGGACACAGCCAGATCCGCACTGCGCCCTGCCTGACCGTCTGCCGTGGTGAGTGGACACAGCCAGATCCACACTGCGCCCTGCATGCCCGTCTGCCGTGGGTGAGTGGACACAGCCAGATCCGCACTGCGCCCTGCCTGACCGTCTGCCGTGGGTGAGTGGACACAGCCAGATCCGCACTGCGCCCTGCCTGACCGCCTGCTGTGGGTGAGTGGACACAGCCAGATCCGCACTGCGCCCTGCCTGACCGCCTGCTGTGGGTGAGTGGACACAGCCAGATCCGTACTGCGCCCAGCCAGCCCGTCTGCCGTGGGTCAGTGGACATAGCCAAATCCACACAGCACCGTCTTTGCCCATCTCCCGTGGGTGAGTGGACACAGCCGGATCCGCACTGCGCGCTGCCTGCTCGTCTCCCGTGGGTGTGTGGACACAGCCAGATCCGCACTGCGCCTTGCCTGCCCGTCTTCCGTGGGTGAGTGGACACAGCCAGATCCGCACTGCACCCTGCATGACCGTCTGCCGTGGGTGAGTGGACACAGCCAGATCCGCACTGCGCCCTGCCTGCCCGTCTGCCGTGGGTCAGTGGATATAGCCATATCCACACAGCACCCTCTCTGCCCATCTCCCGTTGGTGAGTGGACACAGCCAGATCCACACTGCGCCTTGCCTGCCCGTCTCCCCTGGGTGAGTGGACACAGCCAGATCCCCACTGGGCTCTCCCTGCCCGTCTCCCGTGGGTGAGTGGACACACCCAGATCCGCACTGCGCCTTGCCTGCCGGTCTCACGTGGGTGAGTGGACACAGCCAGATCCGCAGTGCGCCCTGCCTGCCCGTCTACCGTGGGTGAGTGGACACAGCCAGATCCGCAGTGCGCCCTGCCTGCCCGTCTACCGTGGGTGAGTTGACACAGCAAGATCCGCACTGCACCCTGCCTGACCGTCTGCCGTGGGTGAGTGGACACAGCCAGATCCGCACTGCGCCCTGCCTGCCCGTCTGCCGTGGGCGAGAGGACACAGCCAGATCCGCACTGCGCCCTGCCTGCCCGTCTCCCGTGGGTGAGTGGACACAGCCAGATCCGCACTGCGCCCTGCCTGACCGTCTGCCGTGGGTGAGTGGACACAGCCAGATCCTCACTGCGCACTGGCTGCCCGTCTGCCGTGGGTGAGTGGACACAGCCAATTCCGCACTGCGCCCTGCCTGACCGTCTGCCGTGGGTGAGTGGACACAGCCAGATCCGCACTGCGCCCTGCCTGCCCGTCGGCCGTGGGTCAGTCGACATAGCCATATCCACACCGCACCCTCTCTGCCCGTCTCCCGTGGGTGAGTGGACACAGCCAGATCCACACTGCGCCTTTCCTGCCCGTCTCCCCTGGGTGAGTGGACACAGCCTGATCCGCACTGCGCCCTGCCTGCCGGTCTCCCGTGGGTGAATGGACACAGCCAGATCTGCACTGCGCCCTGCCTGCCCGTCTCCCGTGTGTGAGTGGACACAGCCAGATCCGCACTGCGCCCTGCCTGCCCGTCTCCCGTGGGTGAGTGGACACAGCTAGATCCGTACTGCGCCCGGCCTGCCCATCTGCCGTGGGTCAGTGGACATAGCCAGATCCACACAGCACCGTCTCTGCCCATCTCCCGTGGGTGAGTGGACACAGCCGGATCCCCACTTCGCCCTGCCTGCCCGTCTCCCGTGGGTGACTGGACACAGCAAGATCCGCACTGTGCCTTGCCTGCCCGTCTCACGTTGGTGAGTGGATACAGCCAGATCTGCACTGCGCCCTGCCTGCCCGTCTCCCGTGGGTGAGTGGACACAGCCAGATCCGCACTGCACCCTGCCTGACCGTCTGCCGTGGGTGAGTGGACACCGCCAGATCCGCACTGCGCCCTGCCTGCCCGTCTCCCGTGGGTCAGTGGACATAGCCATATCCACACAGCGCCCTCTCTGCCCGTCTCCTGTGGGTGAGTGGACACAGCCAGATCCACACTGCGCCTTGCCTGCCCGTCTCCCCTGGGTGAGTGGACACAGCCAGATCCACACTGCGCCCTGCCTGCCCGTCTCCCGTGGGTGAGTGGACACAGCCAGATCCGCACTGCGCCCTGCCAGCCCGTCTCCCGTGGGTGAGTGGACACAGCCAGATCCGCACTGCGCCCTGCCTGCCCGTCTCCCGTGGGCGAGTGGACACAGCCAGATCCGCACTGCACACTGCCTGCCCCTCTGCCGTGGGCGAGTGGACACAGCCAGATCTGCACTGCGCCCTGCCTGACCGTCTGCCGTGGGTGAGTGGACACAGCCAGATCCACACTGCGCACTGCCTGCCCGTCTACCGTGGGTGAGTGGACACAGCCAGATCCGCACTGCGCCCTGCCTGACCGTTTGCCGTGTGTGAGTCGACACAGCCAGATCCGCACTGCGCCTTGCCTGCCCGTCTCACGTGGGTGAGTGGACACAGCCAGATCCGCACTGCGCCCTGCCTGCCCATCTCACGTGGGTGAGTGGACACAGCCAGATCCGCACTGCGCCCTGCCTGACCATCTACCGTGGGTGAGTGGACACAGCCAGATCCGCACTGCGCACTGCCTGCCCGTCTGCCGTGGGTGAGTGGACACAGCCAGTTCCGCACTGCGCCCTGCCTGACCGTCTGCCGTGGGTGAGTGGACACAGCCAGATCCGCACTGCGCCCTACCTGAGCGCCTGCCGTGGGTGAGTGGACACAGCCAGATCCGCACTGCGCCCTGCCTGACCGTCTGCCGTGGTGAGTGGACACAGCCAGATCCGCACTGCGCCCTGCATGCCCGTCTGCCATGGGTGAGTGGACACAGCCAGATCCGCACTGCGCCCTGTCTGACCGTCTGCCGTGGGTGAGTGGACACAGCCAGATTCGCACTGCGCCCTGCCTGACCGCCTGCTGTGGGTGAGTGGACACAGTCAGATCCGCACTGCGCCCTGCCTGACCGCCTGCTGTGGGTGAGTGGACACAGCCAGATCCGTACTGCGCCCTGCCTGCCCGTCTGCCGTGGGTCAGTGGACATAGCTAGATCCACACAGCACCGTCTCTGCTCATATTCCGTGAGTGAGTGGACACAGCCGGATCCGCACTGTGCCCTGCCTGCCCGTCTCCCGTGGGTGAGTGGACACAGCCAGATCCGCACTGCGCCTTGCCTGCCCGTCTCACGTGGGTGAGTGGACACAGCCAGATCCGCACTGCGCCCTGCCTGCCCTTCTCCCGTGGGTGAGTGGACACAGCCAGATCCACACTGCACCCTGCCTGACCGTCTGCCGTGGGTGAGTGGACACAGCCAGATCCGTACTGCGCCCTGCCTGCCCGTCTGCCGTGGGTCAGTGGACATAGCCAGATCCACACAACACCGTCTCAGCCCATCTCCCGTGGGTGAGTGGACACAGCCGGATCCGCACTGCGCGCTGCCTGCCCGTCTGCCGTGGGTGAATGGACACAGCCAGATCCGCACTGCGCCTTGCCTGCCAGTCTCACGTGGGTGAGTGGACACAGCCAGATCCGCACTGCGCCCTGCCTGCCCGTCTACCGTGGGTGAGTTGACACAGCAAGATCCGCACTGCACCCTGCCTGCCCGTCTCCCGTGGGTGAGTGGACACAGCCAGATCCGCACTACGCCCTGCCTGCCCGTCTGCCGTGGGCCAGAGGACACAGCCAGATCCGCACTGCGCCCTGCCTGCCCGTCTCCCGTGGGTGAGTGGACACAGCCAGATCCGCACTGCGCCCTGCCTGCCCGTCTGCCGTGGGTCAGTGGACATAGCCATATCCACACAGCACACTCTCTTCCCGTCTCCCGTGGGTGAGTGGACAGAGCCAGATCCACACTGCGCCGTGCCTGCCCGTCTCCCCTGGGTGAGTGGACACAGCCAGTTCCGCACTGCGCTCTGCCTGCCCGTCTCCCGCTGGCGAGTCGACACAGCCAGATCCGCACTGCGCCCTGCCTGCCGGTCTGCCGTGGGTGAGTGGACACAGCCAGATCCGCACTGCGCCCTGCCTGCCCGTCTGCCGTGGGTCAGTGGACATAGCCATATCCACAGAGCACCCTCTATGCCCGTCTCCCGTGGGTGAGTGGACACAGCCAGATCCACACTGCGCCTTGCCTGCCCGTCTCCCCTGGGTGAGTGGACACAGCCAGATCCGCACTGCGCCCTGCCTGACCATCTGCCGTGGTTGAGTGGACACAGCCAGATCCACACTGCGCCCTGCCTGACCATCTGCCGTGGTTGAGTGGACACAGCCAGATCCACACTGCGCCTTGACTGCCCGTCTCCCCTGGGTGAGTGGACACAGCCAGATCCGCACTGCGCGCTGCCTGCCCATCTCCCGTGGGTGAGTGGACACTGCCAGATCCGCACTCCGCCCTGCCTGCCCGTCTGCCGTGGGTGAGTGGACACAGCCAGATCCGCACTGCGCCTTGCCTGCCCGTCTCACTTGCGTGAGTGGACACAACCAGATCCGGACTGCGCCCTGCCTGCCCGTCTCCCGTGGGTGAGTAGACACAGCCATATCCGCACTGCGCCCTGCCTGCCCATCTTCCGTGGGTGAGTGGACACAGCCAGATCCGCACTGCGCCCTGCCTGCCCGTCTCCCGTGGGCGAGTGGACACAGCCAGATCCGCACTGCGCCCAGCCTGCCCATCTGCCGTGGGTGAGAGGACACAGCCAGATCCGCACTGCGCCCTGCCTGACCGTCTGCCGTGGGTTAGTGGACACAGCCAGATCCACACTGCGCCCTGCCTGCCCGTCTGCCGTGGGTGACTGGACACAGCCAAATCCGCACTGCGCCCTGCCTGACCGTCTGCCGTGGGTGAATGGACACAGCCAGATCCGCACTGCGCCTTGCCTGCCGGTCTCACGTTGGTGAGTGGACACAGCCAGATCCGCACTGCGCCCTGCCTGCCCGTCTACCGTGGGTGAGTTGACACAGCAAGATCCGCACTGCACCCTGCCTGACCGTCTGCCGTGGGTGAGTGGACACAGCCAGATCCGCACTGCGCCCTGCCTGCCCGTCTGCAGTGGGCGAGAGGACACAGCCAGATCCGCACTGCGCCCTGCCTGCCCGTCTCCCGTGGGTGAGTGGACACAGCCAGATCCGCACTGCGCCCTGCCTGACCGTCTGCCGTGGGTGAGTGGACACAGCCAGATCCTCACTGCGCACTGGCTGCCCGTCTGCCGTGGGTGAGTGGACACAGCCAATTCCGCACTGCGCCCTGCCTGACCGTCTGCCGTGGGTGAGTGGACACAGCCAGATCCGCACTGCGCCCTGCCTGCCCGTCGGCCGTGGGTCAGTCGACATAGCCATATCCACACCGCACCCTCTCTGCCCGTCTCCCGTGGGTGAGTGGACACAGCCAGATCCACACTGCGCCTTTCCTGCCCGTCTCCCCTGGGTGAGTGGACACAGCCTGATCCGCACTGCGCCCTGCCTGCCGGTCTCCCGTGGGTGAATGGACACAGCCAGATCTGCACTGCGCCCTGCCTGCCCGTCTCCCGTGTGTGAGTGGACACAGCCAGATCCGCACTGCGCCCTGCCTGCCCGTCTCCCGTGGGTGAGTGGACACAGCCAGATCCGTACTGCGCCCGGCCTGCCCATCTGCCGTGGGTCAGTGGACATAGCCAGATCCACACAGCACCGTCTCTGCCCATCTCCCGTGGGTGAGTGGACACAGCCGGATCCCCACTGCGCCCTGCCTGCCCGTCTCCCGTGGGTGACTGGACACAGCAAGATCCGCACTGTGCCTTGCCTGCCCGTCTCACGTTGGTGAGTGGATACAGCCAGATCTGCACTGCGCCCTGCCTGCCCGTCTCCCGTGGGTGAGTGGACACAGCCAGATCCGCACTGCACCCTGCCTGACCGTCTGCCGTGGGTGAGTGGACACCGCCAGATCCGCACTGCGCCCTGCCTGCCCGTCTCCCGTGGGTCAGTGGACATAGCCATATCCACACAGCGCCCTCTCTGCCCGTCTCCTGTGGGTGAGTGGACACAGCCAGATCCACACTGCGCCTTGCCTGCCCGTCTCCCCTGGGTGAGTGGACACAGCCAGATCCACACTGCGCCCTGCCTGCCCGTCTCCCGTGGGTGAGTGGACACAGCCAGATCCGCACTGCGCCCTGCCAGCCCGTCTCCCGTGGGTGAGTGGACACAGCCAGATCCGCACTGCGCCCTGCCTGCCCGTCTCCCGTGGGCGAGTGGACACAGCCAGATCCGCACTGCGCCCTGCCTGCCCGTCTCCCGTGGGCGAGTGGACACAGCCAGATCCGCACTGCACACTGCCTGCCCCTCTGCCGTGGGCGAGTGGACACAGCCAGATCTGCACTGCGCCCTGCCTGACCGTCTGCCGTGGGTGAGTGGACACAGCCAGATCCACACTGCGCACTGCCTGCCCGTCTACCGTGGGTGAGTGGACACAGCCAGATCCGCACTGCGCCCTGCCTGACCGTTTGCCGTGTGTGAGTCGACACAGCCAGATCCGCACTGCGCCTTGCCTGCCCGTCTCACGTGGGTGAGTGGACACAGCCAGATCCGCACTGCGCCCTGCCTGCCCATCTCACGTGGGTGAGTGGACACAGCCAGATCCGCACTGCGCCCTGCCTGACCATCTACCGTGGGTGAGTGGACACAGCCAGATCCGCACTGCGCACTGCCTGCCCGTCTGCCGTGGGTGAGTGGACACAGCCAGTTCCGCACTGCGCCCTGCCTGACCGTCTGCCGTGGGTGAGTGGACACAGCCAGATCCGCACTGCGCCCTACCTGAGCGCCTGCCGTGGGTGAGTGGACACAGCCAGATCCGCACTGCGCCCTGCCTGACCGTCTGCCGTGGTGAGTGGACACAGCCAGATCCGCACTGCGCCCTGCATGCCCGTCTGCCATGGGTGAGTGGACACAGCCAGATCCGCACTGCGCCCTGTCTGACCGTCTGCCGTGGGTGAGTGGACACAGCCAGATTCGCACTGCGCCCTGCCTGACCGCCTGCTGTGGGTGAGTGGACACAGTCAGATCCGCACTGCGCCCTGCCTGACCGCCTGCTGTGGGTGAGTGGACACAGCCATATCCGTACTGCGCCCTGCCTGCCCGTCTGCCGTGGGTCAGTGGACATAGCTAGATCCACACAGCACCGTCTCTGCTCATATTCCGTGAGTGAGTGGACACAGCCGGATCCGCACTGTGCCCTGCCTGCCCGTCTCCCGTGGGTGAGTGGACACAGCCAGATCCGCACTGCGCCTTGCCTGCCCGTCTCCCGTGGGTGAGTGGACACAGCCAGATCCGCACTACGCCCTGCCTGCCCGTCTGCCGTGGGCCAGAGGACACAGCCAGATCCGCACTGCGCCCTGCCTGCCCGTCTCCCGTGGGTGAGTGGACACAGCCAGATCCGCACTGCGCCCTGCCTGCCCGTCTGCCGTGGGTCAGTGGACATAGCCATATCCACACAGCACACTCTCTTCCCGTCTCCCGTGGGTGAGTGGACAGAGCCAGATCCACACTGCGCCGTGCCTGCCCGTCTCCCCTGGGTGAGTGGACACAGCCAGTTCCGCACTGCGCTCTGCCTGCCCGTCTCCCGCTGGCGAGTCGACACAGCCAGATCCGCACTGCGCCCTGCCTGCCGGTCTGCCGTGGGTGAGTGGACACAGCCAGATCCGCACTGCGCCCTGCCTGCCCGTCTGCCGTGGGTCAGTGGACATAGCCATATCCACAGAGCACCCTCTATGCCCGTCTCCCGTGGGTGAGTGGACACAGCCAGATCCACACTGCGCCTTGCCTGCCCGTCTCCCCTGGGTGAGTGGACACAGCCAGATCCGCACTGCGCCCTGCCTGACCATCTGCCGTGGTTGAGTGGACACAGCCAGATCCACACTGCGCCCTGCCTGACCATCTGCCGTGGTTGAGTGGACACAGCCAGATCCACACTGCGCCTTGACTGCCCGTCTCCCCTGGGTGAGTGGACACAGCCAGATCCGCACTGCGCGCTGCCTGCCCATCTCCCGTGGGTGAGTGGACACTGCCAGATCCGCACTCCGCCCTGCCTGCCCGTCTGCCGTGGGTGAGTGGACACAGCCAGATCCGCACTGCGCCTTGCCTGCCCGTCTCACTTGCGTGAGTGGACACAACCAGATCCGCACTGCGCCCTGCCTGCCCGTCTCCCGTGGGTGAGTAGACACAGCCATATCCGCACTGCGCCCTGCCTGCCCATCTTCCGTGGGTGAGTGGACACAGCCAGATCCGCACTGCGCCCTGCCTGCCCGTCTCCCGTGGGCGAGTGGACACAGCCAGATCCGCACTGCGCCCAGCCTGCCCATCTGCCGTGTGTGAGAGGACACAGCCAGATCCGCACTGCGCCCTGCCTGACCGTCTGCCGTGGGTTAGTGGACACAGCCAGATCCACACTGCGCCCTGCCTGCCCGTCTGCCGTGGGTGACTGGACACAGCCAAATCCGCACTGCGCCCTGCCTGACCGTCTGCCGTGGGTGAATGGACACAGCCAGATCCGCACTGCGCCTTGCCTGCCGGTCTCACGTTGGTGAGTGGACACAGCCAGATCCGCACTGCGCCCTGCCTGCCCGTCTACCGTGGGTGAGTTGACACAGCAAGATCCGCACTGCACCCTGCCTGACCGTCTGCCGTGGGTGAGTGGACACAGCCAGATCCGCACTGCGCCCTGCCTGCCCGTCTGCAGTGGGCGAGAGGACACAGCCAGATCCGCACTGCGCCCTGCCTGCCCGTCTCCCGTGGGTGAGTGGACACAGCCAGATCCGCACTGCGCCCTGCCTGACCGTCTGCCGTGGGTGAGTGGACACAGCCAGATCCTCACTGCGCACTGGCTGCCCGTCTGCCGTGGGTGAGTGGACACAGCCAATTCCGCACTGCGCCCTGCCTGACCGTCTGCCGTGGGTGAGTGGACACAGCCAGATCCGCACTGCGCCCTGCCTGCCCGTCGGCCGTGGGTCAGTCGACATAGCCATATCCACACCGCACCCTCTCTGCCCGTCTCCCGTGGGTGAGTGGACACAGCCAGATCCACACTGCGCCTTTCCTGCCCGTCTCCCCTGGGTGAGTGGACACAGCCTGATCCGCACTGCGCCCTGCCTGCCGGTCTCCCGTGGGTGAATGGACACAGCCAGATCTGCACTGCGCCCTGCCTGCCCGTCTCCCGTGTGTGAGTGGACACAGCCAGATCCGCACTGCGCCCTGCCTGCCCGTCTCCCGTGGGTGAGTGGACACAGCCAGATCCGTACTGCGCCCGGCCTGCCCATCTGCCGTGGGTCAGTGGACATAGCCAGATCCACACAGCACCGTCTCTGCCCATCTCCCGTGGGTGAGTGGACACAGCCGGATCCCCACTGCGCCCTGCCTGCCCGTCTCCCGTGGGTGACTGGACACAGCAAGATCCGCACTGTGCCTTGCCTGCCCGTCTCACGTTGGTGAGTGGATACAGCCAGATCTGCACTGCGCCCTGCCTGCCCGTCTCCCGTGGGTGAGTGGACACAGCCAGATCCGCACTGCACCCTGCCTGACCGTCTGCCGTGGGTGAGTGGACACCGCCAGATCCGCACTGCGCCCTGCCTGCCCGTCTCCCGTGGGTCAGTGGACATAGCCATATCCACACAGCGCCCTCTCTGCCCGTCTCCTGTGGGTGAGTGGACACAGCCAGATCCACACTGCGCCTTGCCTGCCCGTCTCCCCTGGGTGAGTGGACACAGCCAGATCCACACTGCGCCCTGCCTGCCCGTCTCCCGTGGGTGAGTGGACACAGCCAGATCCGCACTGCGCCCTGCCAGCCCGTCTCCCGTGGGTGAGTGGACACAGCCAGATCCGCACTGCGCCCTGCCTGCCCGTCTCCCGTGGGCGAGTGGACACAGCCAGATCCGCACTGCGCCCTGCCTGCCCGTCTCCCGTGGGCGAGTGGACACAGCCAGATCCGCACTGCACACTGCCTGCCCCTCTGCCGTGGGCGAGTGGACACAGCCAGATCTGCACTGCGCCCTGCCTGACCGTCTGCCGTGGGTGAGTGGACACAGCCAGATCCACACTGCGCACTGCCTGCCCGTCTACCGTGGGTGAGTGGACACAGCCAGATCCGCACTGCGCCCTGCCTGACCGTTTGCCGTGTGTGAGTCGACACAGCCAGATCCGCACTGCGCCTTGCCTGCCCGTCTCACGTGGGTGAGTGGACACAGCCAGATCCGCACTGCGCCCTGCCTGCCCATCTCACGTGGGTGAGTGGACACAGCCAGATCCGCACTGCGCCCTGCCTGACCATCTACCGTGGGTGAGTGGACACAGCCAGATCCGCACTGCGCACTGCCTGCCCGTCTGCCGTGGGTGAGTGGACACAGCCAGTTCCGCACTGCGCCCTGCCTGACCGTCTGCCGTGGGTGAGTGGACACAGCCAGATCCGCACTGCGCCCTACCTGAGCGCCTGCCGTGGGTGAGTGGACACAGCCAGATCCGCACTGCGCCCTGCCTGACCGTCTGCCGTGGTGAGTGGACACAGCCAGATCCGCACTGCGCCCTGCATGCCCGTCTGCCATGGGTGAGTGGACACAGCCAGATCCGCACTGCGCCCTGTCTGACCGTCTGCCGTGGGTGAGTGGACACAGCCAGATTCGCACTGCGCCCTGCCTGACCGCCTGCTGTGGGTGAGTGGACACAGTCAGATCCGCACTGCGCCCTGCCTGACCGCCTGCTGTGGGTGAGTGGACACAGCCATATCCGTACTGCGCCCTGCCTGCCCGTCTGCCGTGGGTCAGTGGACATAGCTAGATCCACACAGCACCGTCTCTGCTCATATTCCGTGAGTGAGTGGACACAGCCGGATCCGCACTGTGCCCTGCCTGCCCGTCTCCCGTGGGTGAGTGGACACAGCCAGATCCGCACTGCGCCTTGCCTGCCCGTCTCACGTGGGTGAGTGGACACAGCCAGATCCGCACTGCGCCCTGCCTGCCCTTCTCCCGTGGGTGAGTGGACACAGCCAGATCCACACTGCACCCTGCCTGACCGTCTGCCGTGGGTGAGTGGACACAGCCAGATCCGTACTGCGCCCTGCCTGCCCGTCTGCCGTGGGTCAGTGGACATAGCCAGATCCACACAACACCGTCTCAGCCCATCTCCCGTGGGTGAGTGGACACAGCCGGATCCGCACTGCGCGCTGCCTGCCCGTCTGCCGTGGGTGAATGGACACAGCCAGATCCGCACTGCGCCTTGCCTGGCAGTCTCACGTGGGTGAGTGGACACAGCCAGATCCGCACTGCGCCCTGCCTGCCCGTCTACCGTGGGTGAGTTGACACAGCAAGATCCGCACTGCACCCTGCCTGCCCGTCTCCCGTGGGTGAGTGGACACAGCCAGATCCGCACTACGCCCTGCCTGCCCGTCTGCCGTGGGCCAGAGGACACAGCCAGATCCGCACTGCGCCCTGCCTGCCCGTCTCCCGTGGGTGAGTGGACACAGCCAGATCCGCACTGCGCCCTGCCTGCCCGTCTGCCGTGGGTCAGTGGACATAGCCATATCCACACAGCACACTCTCTTCCCGTCTCCCGTGGGTGAGTGGACAGAGCCAGATCCACACTGCGCCGTGCCTGCCCGTCTTCCCCTGGGTGAGTGGACACAGCCAGTTCCGCACTGCGCTCTGCCTGCCCGTCTCCCGCTGGCGAGTCGACACAGCCAGATCCGCACTGCGCCCTGCCTGCCGGTCTGCCGTGGGTGAGTGGACACAGCCAGATCCGCACTGCGCCCTGCCTGCCCGTCTGCCGTGGGTCAGTGGACATAGCCATATCCACAGAGCACCCTCTATGCCCGTCTCCCGTGGGTGAGTGGACACAGCCAGATCCACACTGCGCCTTGCCTGCCCGTCTCCCCTGGGTGAGTGGACACAGCCAGATCCGCACTGCGCCCTGCCTGACCATCTGCCGTGGTTGAGTGGACACAGCCAGATCCACACTGCGCCCTGCCTGACCATCTGCCGTGGTTGAGTGGACACAGCCAGATCCACACTGCGCCTTGACTGCCCGTCTCCCCTGGGTGAGTGGACACAGCCAGATCCGCACTGCGCGCTGCCTGCCCATCTCCCGTGGGTGAGTGGACACTGCCAGATCCGCACTCCGCCCTGCCTGCCCGTCTCCCGTGGGTGAGTGGACACAGCCAGATCCGCCCTGCACCCTGCCTGCCCGTCTCCCGTGGGTAGGTGGACACAGCCAGATCCGTACTGCGCCGTGCCTGCCCGACTGCCGTGGGTCAGTGGACATAGCCATATCCACACAGCACCGTCTCTGCCCATCTCCCGTGGGTGAGTGGACACAGCCGGATCCGCACTGCGCCCTGCCTGCCCGTCTCCCGTGGGTGAGTGGACACAGCCAGATCCGCACTGCGCCTTGCCTGCCCGTCTCACGTTGGTGAGTGGACACAGCCAGATCCGCACTGCGCCCTACCTGCCCGTCTCCCGTGGGTGAGTGGACACAGCCAGATCCGCACTGCACCCTGCCTGACCGTCTGCCGTGGGTGAGTGGACACAGCCAGATCCGCACTGCGCCCTGCCTGCCTGTCTGTCGTGGGTCAGTGGACATAGCCATATCCACACAGCACCCTCTCTGCCCGTCTCCCGTGGGTGAGTGGACACAGCCAGATCCGCACTGCGCCTTCCCTGCCCGTCTCCCGTCGGTTAGTGGACACAGAAATATCCGCATTGCGCCCTGCCTGCCCGTCTCCCGTGGGTGAGTGGACACAGCCAGATCCGCACTGTGCCCTGCCTGCCCGTCTCCCGTGGGCGAGTGGACACAGCCAGATCGGCACTGCGCCTTGCCTGCCCGTCTCACCTGGGTGAGTGGACACAGCCAGATCCGCACTGCGCCCTGCCTGCCCGTCTCCCGTGGGTGAGTGGACACAGCCAGATCCGCACTGCGCCCTGCCTGCCCGTCTCCCGTGGGTGAGTGGACACAGCCAGATCCGCACTGCGCCCTGCCTGACCATCTACCGTGGGTGAGTGGACACAGCCAGATCCGCACTGCGCACTGCCTGCCCGTCTGCCGTGGTGAGTGGACACAGCCAGATCCACACTGCGCCCTGCATGCCCGTCTGCCGTGGGTGAGTGGACACAGCCAGATCCGCACTGCGCCCTGCCTGACCGTGTGCCGTGGGTGAGTGGACACAGCCAGATCCGCACTGCGCCCTGCCTGACCACCTGCTGTGGGTGAGTGGACACAGCCAGATCCGCACTGCGCCCTGCCTGACCGCCTGCTGTGGGTGAGTGGACACAGCCAGATCCGTACTGCGCCCTGCCTGCCCGTCTGCCGTGGGTCAGTGGACATAGCTAGATCCACACAGCACCGTCTCTGCTCATCATCCGAGAGTGAGTGGACACAGCCGGATCCGCACTGCGCCCTGCCTGCCCGTCTCCCGTGGGTGAGTGGACACAGCCAGATCCGCACTGCGCCTTGCCTGCCCGTCTCACGTGGGTGAGTGGACACAGCCAGATCCGCACTGCGCCCTGCCTGCCCTTCTCCCGTGGGTGAGTGGACACAGCCAGATCCGCACTGCACCCTGCCTGACCGTCTGCCGTGGGTGAGTGGACACAGCCAGATCCGTACTGCGCCCTGCCTGCCCGTCTGCCGTGGTTCAGTGGACATAGCCAGATCCACACAACACCGTCTCAGCCCATCTCCCGTGGGTGAGTGGACACAGCCGGATCCGCACTGCGCGCTGCCTGCCCGTCTGCCGTGGGTCAGTGGACATAGCCATATCCACACAGCACCCTCTCTGCTCGTCTCCCGTGGGTGAGTGGACACAGCCAGGTCCGCACTGCGCCCTGCCTGCCCGTCTCCCGTGGGTGAGTTGACACAGCCAGATCCGTACTGCGCCCTGCCTACCCATCTGCCGTGGGTCAGTGGACATAGCCCGATCCACACAGCACCGTCTCTGCCTATCTCCCGTGGGTGAATGGACACAGCCAGATCCGCCCTGCGCCCTGCCTGCCCGTCTCCCGTGGGTGAGTGGACACAGCCAGATCTGCACTGCGCCTTGCCTGCCCGTCTCACGTGGGTGAGTTGACACAGCCAGATCCGCACTGCGCCCTACCTGCTCGTCTCCCGTGGGTGAGTGGACACAGCCAGATCCGCACTGCGCCCTGCCTGCCCGTCTGACGTGGGTCAGTGGACATAGCCATATTCACACAGCACCCTCTCTGCCCGTCTCCCGTGGGTGAGTGGACACAGCCAGATCCACACTGCGCCTTGCCTGCCCGTCTCCCCTGATGAGTGGACACAGCCAGATCCCCAGTGCGGCCTGCGTGCCCGTCTCCCGTGGGTGAGTGGACACAGCCAGATCCGCACTGCGCCCTGCCTGCCCGTCTCCCGTGGGTGAGTGGACACAGCCAGATCCGCACTGCGCCTTGCCTGCCCGTCTCCTGTCGGTGAGTGGACACAGCCAGATCCGCACTGCACCCTGCCTGCCCGTCTCCAGTGGGTGAGTGGACACCGCCAGATCCGCACTGCGCCCTGCCTGACCACCTGCCGTGGGTGAGTGGACACAGCCAGATCTGCACTGCGCCCTGCCTGACCGCCTGCCGTGGGTGAGTGGACACAGCCAGATCCATACTGCGCCCTGCCTGCCAATCTGCCTTGGGTCAGTGGACATAGCCATATCCACACAGCACCCTCTCTGCCCGTCTCCCGTGGGTGAGTGGACACAGCCAGATCCGCACTGCGCCTTGCCTGCCCGTCTCACCTGGGTGAGTGGACACAGCCAGATCCGCACTGCGCCCTGCCTGCCCGTCTCCCGTGGGTGAGTGGACACAGCCAGATCCGCACTGCGCCCTGCCTGCCCGTCTCCCGTGGGTGAGTGGACACAGCTAGATCCTCACTGCGCCCTGCCTGCCCGTCTCCCGTGGGTGAATGGACACAGCCATATCCGCACTGCGCCTTGCCTGCCCGTCTCCCGTCAGTGAGTGGACACAGCCAGATCCGCACTGCGCCCTGCCAGCCTGTCTGCCGTGGGTGAGTGGACACAGCCAGATCCGCACTGCGCCCTGCCTGCCCGTCTGCCGTGGGTGAGTGGACACAGCCAGATCCGCACTGTGCCCTGCCTGACCGTCTACCGTGGGTGAGTGGACACAGCCAGATCCGCACTGCGCACTGCCTGCCCGTCTGCCGTGGGTGAGTGGACACAGCCAGTTCCGCACTGCGCCCTGCCTGACCGTCTGCCGTGGGTGAGTGGACACAGAAAGATCCGCACTGCGCCCTGCCTGACCGCCTGCCGTGGGTGAGTGGACACAGCCAGATCCGCACTGCGCCCTGCCTGACCGTCTGCCGTGGTGAGTGGACACAGCCAGATCCACACTGCGCCCTGCATGCCCGTCTGCCGTGGGTGAGTGGACACAGCCAGATCCACTCTGCGCCCTGGCTGACCGTGTGCCGTGGGTGAGTGGACACAGCCAGATCCGCACTGCGCCCTGCCTGACCACCTGCTGTGGGTGAGTGGACACAGCCAGATCCGCACTGCGCCCTATCTGACCGCCTGCTGTGGGTGAGTGGACACAGCCAGATCCGTACTGCGCCCTGCCTGCCCGTCTGCCGTGGGTCAGTGGACATAGCTAGATCCACACAGCACCGTCTCTGCTCATCATCCGAGAGTGAGTGGACACAGCCGGATCCGCACTGCGCCCTGCCTGCCCGTCTCCCGTGGGTGAGTGGACACAGCCAGATCCGCACTGCGCCTTGCCTGCCCGTCTCACGTGGGTGAGTGGACACAGCCAGATCCGCACTGCGCCCTGCCTGCCCTTCTCCCGTGGGTGAGTGGACACAGCCAGATCCGCACTGCATCCTGCCTGACCGTCTGCCGTGGGTGAGTGGACACAGCCAGATCCGTACTGCGCCCTGCCTGCCCGTCTGCCGTGGGTCAGTGGACATAGCCAGATCCACACAACACCGTCTCAGCCCATCTCCCGTGGGTGAGTGGACACAGCCGGATCCGCACTGCGCGCTGCCTGCCCGTCTGCCGTGGGTCAGTGGACATAGCCATATCCACACAGCACCCTCTCTGCTCGTCTCCCGTGGGTGAGTGGACACAGCCAGGTCCGCACTGCGCCCTGCCTGCCCGTCTCCCGTGGGTGAGTTGACACAGCCAGATCCGTACTGCGCCCTGCCTACCCATCTGCCGTGGGTCACTGGACATAGCCCGATCCACACAGCACCGTCTCTGCTTATCTCCCGTGGGTGAATGGACACAGCCAGATCCGCCCTGCGCCCTGCCTGCCCGTCTCCCGTGGGTGAGTGGACACAGCCAGATCTGCACTGCGCCTTGCCTGCCCGTCTCACGTGGGTGAGTTGACACAGCCAGATCCGCACTGCGCCCTACCTGCTCGTCTCCCGTGGGTGAGTGGACACAGCCAGATCCGCACTGCGCCCTGCCTGCCCGTCTGAGGTGGGTCAGTGGACATAGCCATATTCACACAGCACCCTCTCTGCCCGTCTCCCGTGGGTGAGTGGACACAGCCAGATCCACACTGCGCCTTGCCTGCCCGTCTCCCCTGATGAGTGGACACAGCCAGATCCCCAGTGCGGCCTGCCTGCCCGTCTCCCGTGGGTGAGTGGACACAGCCAGATCCGCACTGCGCCCTGCCTGCCCGTCTCCCGTGGGTGAGTGGACACAGCCAGATCCGCACTGCGCCTTGCCTGCCCGTCTCCCGTCGGTGAGTGGACACAGCCAGATCCGCACTGCACCCTGCCTGCCCGTCTCCAGTGGGTGAGTGGACACCGCCAGATCCACACTGCGCCCTGCCTGACCGCCTGCCGTGGGTGAGTGGACACAGCCAGATCTGCACTGCGCCCTGCCTGACCGCCTGCCGTGGGTGAGTGGACACAGCCAGATCCGTACTGCGCCCTGCCTGCCAATCTGCCTTGGGTCAGTGGACATAGCCAGATCCACACAGCATCGTCTCTGCCCATCTCCCGTGGGTGAGTGGACACAGCCGGATCCGCACAGCGCGCTGCCTGCCCGTCTCCCGTGGGTGAGTGGACACAGCCAGATCCACACTGCGCCCTGCCTGCCCGTCTGCCGTGGGTGAGTGGACACAGCCAGATCCGCACTGCGCCCTGCCTGCCCGTCTGCCGTGGGTGAGTGGACACAGCCAGATCCATACTGCGCCCTGCCTGACCGCCTGCCGTGGATGAGTGGACACAGCCAGATCCGCAGTGCGCCCTGCCTGACCGCCTGCCGTGGGTGAGTGGACACAGCCAGATCCGTACTGCGCCCAGCCTGCCCGTCTGCCGTCGGTCAGTGGACATAGCCAGATCCACACAGCACCGTCTCTGCCCATCTCCCGTGGGTGAGTGGACACAGCCGGATCCGCACTGCGCGCTGCCTGCTCGTCTCCCGTGGGTGTGTGGACACAGCCAGATCCGCACTGCGCATTGCCTGCCCGTCTTCCGTGGGTGAGTGGACACAGCCAGATCCGCACTGCACACTGCATGACCGTCTGCCGTGGGTGAGTGGACACAGCCATATCCGCACTGCGCCCTGCCTGCCCGTCTGCCGTGGGTCAGTGGACATAGCCATATCCACACAGCACCCTCTCTGCCCATCTCCCGTGGGTGAGTGGACACAGCCAGATCCACACTGCGCCTTGCCTGCCCGTCTCCCCTGGGTGAGTGGACACAGCCAGATCCCCACTAGGCTCTCCCTGCCCGTCTCCCGTGGGTGAGTGGACACAGCCAGATCCGCACTGCGCCTTCCCTGCCCGTCTCCCGTCGGTGAGTGGACACAGCCAGATCCGCACTGCGCCCTGCCTGCCCGTCTCCCGTGGGTGAGTGGACACAGCCAGATCCGCACTGCGCCCTGCCTGCCCGTCTCCCGTGGGTGAGTGGACACAGCCAGATCCGCACTGCGCCCTGCCTGCCCGTCTCCCGTGGGTGAGTGGACACAGCCAGATCAGCACTGCGCCCTGCCTGACCGTCTCCCGTGGGTGAGTGGACACAGCCAGATCCGCACTGCACTCTGCCTGACCGTCTGCCGTGGGTGAGTGGACACAGCCAGATCCGCACTGCGCCCTGCCTTCCCGTCTGCCATGGGTCAGTGGACATAGCCATATCTACACAGCACCCTCTCTGCCCGTCTCCCGTGGGTGAGTGGACACAGCCAGATCCACACTGCGCCTTGCCTGCCCGTCTCCCCTGGGTGAGTGGACACAGCCAGATCCGCACTGCGCCCTGCCTGCCCGTCTCCCGTGGGTGAGTGGACACAGCCAGATTCGCACTGCGCCTTCCGTTCTAGTCTCCCGTCGGTGAGTGTACACAGCCAGATCCGTACTGCGCCCAGCCTGCCCGTCTGCCGTGGGTCAGTGGACATAGCCAGATCCACACAGCACCGTCTCTGCCCATCTACCATGGGTGAGTGGACACAGCCGGATCCGCACTGCGCCCTGCCTGCCCGTCTGCCGTGGGTGAGTGGACACAGCCAGATCCGCACTGCGCCCTGCCTGACCGTCTGCCGTGGGTGAGTGGACACAGCCAGATCCACACTGCGCCTTGCCTGCCTGTCTCCCTGGGTGAGTGGAGACAACCAGATCCTCACTGGGCCCTGCCTGCCGGTCTCCCGTGGGTGAGTGGACACACCCAGATCCGCACTGCGCCCTGCCTGCCCGTCTCCCGTGGGCGAGTGGACACAGCCATATCCGCACTGCGCCCTGCCTGCCCGTCTGCCGTGGGTGAGTGGACACAGCCAGATCTGCACTGGGCCCTGCCTGCACGTCTGCCGTGGGTGAGTGGACACAGCCAGATCCGCACTGCGCCCTGCCTGCCCGTCTGCCGTGGGTGAGTGGACACAGCCAGATCCGCACTGCGCCCTGCCTGACCGTCTGCCGTGGGTGAGTGGACACAGCCAGATCCGCACTGCGCCCTGCCTGCCCGTCTGCCGTGGGTGAGTGGACACAGCCAAATCCGCACTGCGCCCTGCCTGACCGTCTGCCGTGGGTGAATGGACACAGCCAGATCCGCACTGCGCCTTGCCTGCCGGTCTCACGTGGGTGAGTGGACACAGCCAGATCCGCACTGCGCCCTGCCTGCCCGTCTACCGTGGGTGAGTTGACACAGCAAGATCCGCACTGCACCCTGCCTGACCGTCTGCCGTGGGTGAGTGGACACAGCCAGATCCGCACTGCGCCCTGCCTGCCCGTCTGCCGTGGGCGAGAGGACACAGCCAGATCCGCACTGCGCCCTGCCTGCCCGTCTCCCGTGGGTGAGTGGACACAGCCAGATCCGCACTGCGCCCTGCCTGACCGTCTGCCGTGGGTGAGTGGACACAGCCAGATCCTCACTGCGCACTGCCTGCCCGTCTGCCGTGGGTGAGTGGACACAGCCAATTCCGCACTGCGCCCTGCCTGACCGTCTGCCGTGGGTGAGTGGACACAGCCAGATCCGCACTGCGCCTTGCCTGCCCGTCGGCCGTGGGTCAGTGGACATAGCCATATCCACACAGCACACTCTCTGCCCGTCTCCCGTGGGTGAGTGGACAGAGCCAGATCCACACTGCGCCGTGCCTGCCCGTCTCTTCTGGGTGAGTGGACACAGCCAGTTCCGCATTGCGCCCTGCCTGCCCGTCTCCCGCGGGCGAGTCGACACAGCCAGATCCGCACTGCGCCCTGCCTGCCGGTATGCCGTGGGTGAGTGGACACAGCCAGATCCGCACTGCGCCCTGCCTGCCCGTCTGCCGTGGGTCAGTGGACATAGCCATATCCACACAGCACCCTCTATGCCCGTCTCCCGTGGGTGAGTGGACACAGCCAGATCCACACTGCGCCTTGCCTGCCCGTCTCCCCTGGGTGAGTGGACACAGCCAGATCCGCACTGCGCCCTGCCTGACCATCTGCCGTGGTTGAGTGGACACAGCCAGATCCACACTGCGCCCTGCCTGACCATCTGCCGTGGTTGAGTGGACACAGCCAGTTCCACACTGC
The DNA here is from genome assembly GCF_040939455.1 of Microcebus murinus. Taxonomy (NCBI): domain Eukaryota; kingdom Metazoa; phylum Chordata; class Mammalia; order Primates; family Cheirogaleidae; genus Microcebus; species Microcebus murinus. The sequence continues at coordinate 1,544,943 of NC_134126.1, forward strand.
GCCTTGACTGCCCGTCTCCCCTGGGTGAGTGGACACAGCCAGATCCGCACTGCGCGCTGCCTGCCCATCTCCCGTGGGTGAGTGGACACTGCCAGATCCGCACTCTGCCCTGCCTGCCCGTCTCCCGTGGGTGAGTGGACACAGCCAGATCCGCCCTGCACCCTGCCTGCCCGTCTCCCGTGGGTAAGTGGACACAGCCAGATCCGTACTGCGCCGTGCCTGCCCGACTGCCGTGGGTCAGTGGACATAGCCATATCCACACAGCACCGTCTCTGCCCATCTCCCGTGGGTGAGTGGACACAGCCGGATCCGCACTGCGCCCTGCCTGCCCGTCTCCCGTGGGTGAGTGGACACAGCCAGATCCGCACTGCGCCTTGCCTGCCCGTCTCACGTTGGTGAGTGGACACAGCCAGATCCGCACTGCGCCCTACCTGCCCGTCTCCCGTGGGTGAGTGGACACAGCCAGATCCGCACTGCACCCTTCTTGACCGTCTGCCGTGGGTGAGTGGACACAGCCAGATCCGCACTGCGCCCTGCCTGCCTGTCTGTCGTGGGTCAGTGGACATAGCCATATCCACACAGCACCCTCTCTGCCCGTCTCCCGTGGGTGAGTGGACACAGCCAGATCCGCACTGCGCCTTCCCTGCCCGTCTCCCGTCGGTTAGTGGACACAGAAATATCCGCACTGCGCCCTGCCTGCCCGTCTCCCGTGGGTGAGTGGACACAGCCAGATCCGCACTGCGCCCTGCCTGCCCGACTCCCGTGGGCGAGTGTACACAGCCAGATCCGCACTGCGCCCTGCCTGCCCATCTGCCGTGGGTGAGTGGACACAGCCAAATCCGCACTGCGCCCTGCCTGCCCGTCTGCCATGGGTCAGTGGACATAGCCATATCCACACAGCACCCTCTCTGCCCGTCTCCCGTGGGTGAGTGGACACAGCCAGATCCGCACTGCGCCTTGCCTGCCCGTCTCACCTGGGTGAGTGGACACAGCCAGATCCGCACTGCGCCCTGCCTGCCCGTCTCCCGTGGGTGAGTGGACACAGCCAGATCCGCACTGCGCCCTGCCTGCCCGTCTCCCGTGGGTGAGTGGACACAGCTAGATCCTCACTGCGCCCTGCCTGCCCGTCTCCCGTGGGTGAATGGACACAGCCATATCCGCACTGCGCCTTGCCTGCCCGTCTCCCGTCAGTGAGTGGACACAGCCAGATCCGCACTGCGCCCTGCCTGCCTGTCTGCCGTTGGTGAGTGGACACAGCCAGATCCGCACTGCGCCCTGCCTGCCCGTCTGCCGTGGGTGAGTGGACACAGCCAGATCCGCACTGCGCCCTGCCTGACCATCTACCGTGGGTGAGTGGACACAGCCAGATCCGCACTGCGCACTGCCTGCCCGTCTGCCGTGGGTGAGTGGACACAGCCAGTTCCGCACTGCGCCCTGCCTGACCGTCTGCCGTGGGTGAGTGGACACAGCCAGATCCGCACTGCGCCCTGCCTGACCGCCTGCCGTGGGTGAGTGGACACAGCCAGATCCGCACTGCGCCCTGCCTGACCGTCTGCCGTGGTGAGTGGACACAGCCAGATCCACACTGCGCCCTGCATGCCCGTCTGCCGTGGGTGAGTGGACACAGCCAGATCCGCACTGCGCCCTGCCTGACCGTCTGCCGTGGGTGAGTGGACACAGCCAGATCCGCACTGCGCCCTGCCTGACCGCCTGCTGTGGGTGAGTGGACACAGCCAGATCCGCACTGCGCCCTGCCTGACCGCCTGCTGTGGGTGAGTGGACACAGCCAGATCCGTACTGCGCCCAGCCAGCCCGTCTGCCGTGGGTCAGTGGACATAGCCAAATCCACACAGCACCGTCTTTGCCCATCTCCCGTGGGTGAGTGGACACAGCCGGATCCGCACTGCGCGCTGCCTGCTCGTCTCCCGTGGGTGTGTGGACACAGCCAGATCCGCACTGCGCCTTGCCTGCCCGTCTTCCGTGGGTGAGTGGACACAGCCAGATCCGCACTGCACCCTGCATGACCGTCTGCCGTGGGTGAGTGGACACAGCCAGATCCGCACTGCGCCCTGCCTGCCCGTCTGCCGTGGGTCAGTGGATATAGCCATATCCACACAGCACCCTCTCTGCCCATCTCCCGTTGGTGAGTGGACACAGCCAGATCCACACTGCGCCTTGCCTGCCCGTCTCCCCTGGGTGAGTGGACACAGCCAGATCCCCACTGGGCTCTCCCTGCCCGTCTCCCGTGGGTGAGTGGACACACCCAGATCCGCACTGCGCCCTGCCTGCCCGTCTCCCGTGGGTGAGTGGACACAGCCATATCCGCACTGCGCCCTGCCTGCCCATCTTCCGTGGGTGAGTGGACACAGCCAGATCCGCACTGCGCCCTGCCTGCCCGTCTCCCGTGGGCGAGTGGACACAGCCAGATCCGCACTGCGCCCAGCCTGCCCATCTGCCGTGGGTGAGTGGACACAGCCAGATCCGCACTGCGCCCTGCCTGACCGTCTGCCGTGGGTTAGTGGACACAGCCAGATCCACACTGCGCCCTGCCTGCCCGTCTGCCGTGGGTGAGTGGACACAGCCAAATCCGCACTGCGCCCTGCCTGACCGTCTGCCGTGGGTGAATGGACACAGCCAGATCCGCACTGCGCCTTGCCTGCCGGTCTCACGTGGGTGAGTGGACACAGCCAGATCCGCAGTGCGCCCTGCCTGCCCGTCTACCGTGGGTGAGTTGACACAGCAAGATCCGCATTGCACCCTGCCTGACCGTCTGCCGTGGGTGAGTGGACACAGCCAGATCCGCACTGCGCCCTGCCTGCCCGTCTGCCGTGGGCGAGAGGACACAGCCAGATCCGCACTGCGCCCTGCCTGCCCGTCTCCCGTGGGTGAGTGGACACAGCCAGATCCGCACTGCGCCCTGCCTGACCGTCTGCCGTGGGTGAGTGGACACAGCCAGATCCTCACTGCGCACTGGCTGCCCGTCTGCCGTGGGTGAGTGGACACAGCCAATTCCGCACTGCGCCCTGCCTGACCGTCTGCCGTGGGTGAGTGGACACAGCCAGATCCGCACTGCGCCCTGCCTGCCCGTCGGCCGTGGGTCAGTCGACATAGCCATATCCACACCGCACCCTCTCTGCCCGTCTCCCGTGGGTGAGTGGACACAGCCAGATCCACACTGCGCCTTTCCTGCCCGTCTCCCCTGGGTGAGTGGACACAGCCTGATCCGCACTGCGCCCTGCCTGCCGGTCTCCCGTGGGTGAATGGACACAGCCAGATCTGCACTGCGCCCTGCCTGCCCGTCTCCCGTGTGTGAGTGGACACAGCCAGATCCGCACTGCGCCCTGCCTGCCCGTCTCCCGTGGGTGAGTGGACACAGCTAGATCCGTACTGCGCCCGGCCTGCCCATCTGCCGTGGGTCAGTGGACATAGCCAGATCCACACAGCACCGTCTCTGCCCATCTCCCGTGGGTGAGTGGACACAGCCGGATCCCCACTGCGCCCTGCCTGCCCGTCTCCCGTGGGTGACTGGACACAGCAAGATCCGCACTGTGCCTTGCCTGCCCGTCTCACGTTGGTGAGTGGATACAGCCAGATCTGCACTGCGCCCTGCCTGCCCGTCTCCCGTGGGTGAGTGGACACAGCCAGATCCGCACTGCACCCTGCCTGACCGTCTGCCGTGGGTGAGTGGACACCGCCAGATCCGCACTGCGCCCTGCCTGCCCGTCTCCCGTGGGTCAGTGGACATAGCCATATCCACACAGCGCCCTCTCTGCCCGTCTCCTGTGGGTGAGTGGACACAGCCAGATCCACACTGCGCCTTGCCTGCCCGTCTCCCCTGGGTGAGTGGACACAGCCAGATCCACACTGCGCCCTGCCTGCCCGTCTCCCGTGGGTGAGTGGACACAGCCAGATCCGCACTGCGCCCTGCCAGCCCGTCTCCCGTGGGTGAGTGGACACAGCCAGATCCGCACTGCGCCCTGCCTGCCCGTCTCCCGTGGGCGAGTGGACACAGCCAGATCCGCACTGCACACTGCCTGCCCCTCTGCCGTGGGCGAGTGGACACAGCCAGATCTGCACTGCGCCCTGCCTGACCGACTGCCGTGGGTGAGTGGACACAGCCAGATCCACACTGCGCACTGCCTGCCCGTCTACCGTGGGTGAGTGGACACAGCCAGATCCGCACTGCGCCCTGCCTGACCGTTTGCCGTGTGTGAGTCGACACAGCCAGATCCGCACTGCGCCTTGCCTGCCCGTCTCACGTGGGTGAGTGGACACAGCCAGATCCGCACTGCGCCCTGCCTGCCCATCTCACGTGGGTGAGTGGACACAGCCAGATCCGCACTGCGCCCTGCCTGACCATCTACCGTGGGTGAGTGGACACAGCCAGATCCGCACTGCGCACTGCCTGCCCGTCTGCCGTGGGTGAGTGGACACAGCCAGTTCCGCACTGCGCCCTGCCTGACCGTCTGCCGTGGGTGAGTGGACACAGCCAGATCCGCACTGCGCCCTACCTGAGCGCCTGCCGTGGGTGAGTGGACACAGCCAGATCCGCACTGCGCCCTGCCTGACCGTCTGCCGTGGTGAGTGGACACAGCCAGATCCGCACTGCGCCCTGCATGCCCGTCTGCCATGGGTGAGTGGACACAGCCAGATCCGCACTGCGCCCTGTCTGACCGTCTGCCGTGGGTGAGTGGACACAGCCAGATTCGCACTGCGCCCTGCCTGACCGCCTGCTGTGGGTGAGTGGACACAGTCAGATCCGCACTGCGCCCTGCCTGACCGCCTGCTGTGGGTGAGTGGACACAGCCAGATCCGTACTGCGCCCTGCCTGCCCGTCTGCCGTGGGTCAGTGGACATAGCTAGATCCACACAGCACCGTCTCTGCTCATATTCCGTGAGTGAGTGGACACAGCCGGATCCGCACTGTGCCCTGCCTGCCCGTCTCCCGTGGGTGAGTGGACACAGCCAGATCCGCACTGCGCCTTGCCTGCCCGTCTCACGTGGGTGAGTGGACACAGCCAGATCCGCACTGCGCCCTGCCTGCCCTTCTCCCGTGGGTGAGTGGACACAGCCAGATCCACACTGCACCCTGCCTGACCGTCTGCCGTGGGTGAGTGGACACAGCCAGATCCGTACTGCGCCCTGCCTGCCCGTCTGCCGTGGGTCAGTGGACATAGCCAGATCCACACAACACCGTCTCAGCCCATCTCCCGTGGGTGAGTGGACACAGCCGGATCCGCACTGCGCGCTGCCTGCCCGTCTGCCGTGGGTGAATGGACACAGCCAGATCCGCACTGCGCCTTGCCTGCCAGTCTCACGTGGGTGAGTGGACACAGCCAGATCCGCACTGCGCCCTGCCTGCCCGTCTACCGTGGGTGAGTTGACACAGCAAGATCCGCACTGCACCCTGCCTGCCCGTCTCCCGTGGGTGAGTGGACACAGCCAGATCCGCACTACGCCCTGCCTGCCCGTCTGCCGTGGGCCAGAGGACACAGCCAGATCCGCACTGCGCCCTGCCTGCCCGTCTCCCGTGGGTGAGTGGACACAGCCAGATCCGCACTGCGCCCTGCCTGCCCGTCTGCCGTGGGTCAGTGGACATAGCCATATCCACACAGCACACTCTCTTCCCGTCTCCCGTGGGTGAGTGGACAGAGCCAGATCCACACTGCGCCGTGCCTGCCCGTCTCCCCTGGGTGAGTGGACACAGCCAGTTCCGCACTGCGCTCTGCCTGCCCGTCTCCCGCTGGCGAGTCGACACAGCCAGATCCGCACTGCGCCCTGCCTGCCGGTCTGCCGTGGGTGAGTGGACACAGCCAGATCCGCACTGCGCCCTGCCTGCCCGTCTGCCGTGGGTCAGTGGACATAGCCATATCCACAGAGCACCCTCTATGCCCGTCTCCCGTGGGTGAGTGGACACAGCCAGATCCACACTGCGCCTTGCCTGCCCGTCTCCCCTGGGTGAGTGGACACAGCCAGATCCGCACTGCGCCCTGCCTGACCATCTGCCGTGGTTGAGTGGACACAGCCAGATCCACACTGCGCCCTGCCTGACCATCTGCCGTGGTTGAGTGGACACAGCCAGATCCACACTGCGCCTTGACTGCCCGTCTCCCCTGGGTGAGTGGACACAGCCAGATCCGCACTGCGCGCTGCCTGCCCATCTCCCGTGGGTGAGTGGACACTGCCAGATCCGCACTCCGCCCTGCCTGCCCGTCTCCCGTGGGTGAGTGGACACAGCCAGATCCGCCCTGCACCCTGCCTGCCCGTCTCCCGTGGGTAGGTGGACACAGCCAGATCCGTACTGCGCCGTGCCTGCCCGACTGCCGTGGGTCAGTGGACATAGCCATATCCACACAGCACCGTCTCTGCCCATCTCCCGTGGGTGAGTGGACACAGCCGGATCCGCACTGCGCCCTGCCTGCCCGTCTCCCGTGGGTGAGTGGACACAGCCAGATCCGCACTGCGCCTTGCCTGCCCGTCTCACGTAGGTGAGTGGACACAGCCAGATCCGCACTGCGCCCTACCTGCCCGTCTCCCGTGGGTGAGTGGACACAGCCAGATCCGCACTGCACCCTGCCTGACCGTCTGCCGTGGGTGAGTGGACACAGCCAGATCCGCACTGCGCCCTGCCTGCCTGTCTGTCGTGGGTCAGTGGACATAGCCATATCCACACAGCACCCTCTCTGCCCGTCTCCCGTGGGTGAGTGGACACAGCCAGATCCGCACTGCGCCTTCCCTGCCCGTCTCCCGTCGGTTAGTGGACACAGAAATATCCGCATTGCGCCCTGCCTGCCCGTCTCCCGTGGGTGAGTGGACACAGCCAGATCCGCACTGTGCCCTGCCTGCCCGTCTCCCGTGGGCGAGTGGACACAGCCAGATCGGCACTGTGCCCTGCCTGCCCATCTGCCGTGGGTGAGTGGAAACAGCCAAATCCGCACTGCGCCCTGCCTGCCCGTCTGCCGTGGGTCAGTGGACATAGCCATATCCACACAGCACCCTCTCTGCCCGTCTCCCGTGGGTGAGTGGACACAGCCAGATCCGCACTGCGCCTTGCCTGCCCGTCTCACCTGGGTGAGTGGACACAGCCAGATCCGCACTGCGCCCTGCCTGCCCGTCTCCCGTGGGTGAATGGACACAGCCAGATCCGCACTGCGCCCTGCCTGCCCGTCTCCCGTGGGTGAGTGGACACAGCTAGATCCTCACTGCGCCCTGCCTGCCCGTCTCCCGTGGGTGAATGGACACAGCCATATCCGCACTGCGCCTTGCCTGCCCGTCTCCCGTCAGTGAGTGGACACAGCCAGATCCGCACTGCGCCCTGCCTGACCGCCTGCCGTGGGTGAGTGGACACAGCCAGATCCGCACTGCGCCCTGCCTGACCGTCTGCCGTGGTGAGTGGACACAGCCAGATCCACACTGCGCCCTGCAGGCCCGTCTGCCGTGGGTGAGTGGACACAGCCAGATCCGCACTGCGCCCTGCCTGACCGTCTGCCGTGGGTGAGTGGACACCGCCAGATCCGCACTGCGCCCTGCCTGCCCGTCTCCCGTGGGTCAGTGGACATAGCCATATCCACACAGCGCCCTCTCTGCCCGTCTCCTGTGGGTGAGTGGACACAGCCAGATCCACACTGCGCCTTGCCTGCCCGTCTCCCCTGGGTGAGTGGACACAGCCAGATCCACACTGCGCCCTGCCTGCCCGTCTCCCGTGGGTGAGTGGACACAGCCAGATCCGCACTGCGCCCTGCCAGCCCGTCTCCCGTGGGCGAGTGGACACAGCCAGATCCGCACTGCACACTGCCTGCCCCTCTGCCGTGGGCGAGTGGACACAGCCAGATCTGCACTGCGCCCTGCCTGACCGTCTGCCGTGGGTGAGTGGACACAGCCAGATCCACACTGCGCCCTGCCTGCCCGTCTACCGTGGGTGAGTGGACACAGCCAGATCCGCACTGCGCCCTGCCTGACCGTTTGCCGTGTGTGAGTCGACACAGCCAGATCCGCACTACGCCTTGCCTGCCCGTCTCACATGGGTGAGTGGACACAGCCAGATCCGCACTGCGCCCTGCCTGCCCGTCTCACGTGGGTGAGTGGACACAGCCAGATCCGCACTGCGCCCTGCCTGCCCATCTACCATGGGTGAGTGGACACAGCCAGATCCGCACTGCGCACTGCCTGCCCGTCTGCCGTGGGTGAGTGGACACAGCCAGTTCCGCACTGCGCCCTGCCTGACCGTCTGCCGTGGGTGAGTGGACACAGCCAGATCCGCACTGCGCCCTACCTGACCGCCTGCCGTGGGTGAGTGGACACAGCCAGATCCGCACTGCGCCCTGCCTGACCGTCTGCCGTGGTGAGTGGACACAGCCAGATCCGCACTGCGCCCTGCATGCCCGTCTGCCGTGGGTGAGTGGACACAGCCAGATCCGCACTGCGCCCTGTCTGACCGTCTGCCGTGGGTGAGTGGACACAGCCAGATTTGCACTGCGCCCTGCCTGACCGCCTGCTGTGGGTGAGTGGACACAGCCAGATCCGCACTGCGCCCTGCCTGACCGCCTGCTGTGGGTGAGTGGACACAGCCAGATCCGTACTGCGCCCTGCCTGCCCGTCTGCCGTGGGTCAGTGGACATACCTAGATCCACACAGCACCGTCTCTGCTCATATTCCGTGAGTGAGTGGACACAGCCGGATCCGCACTGCGCCCTGCCTGCCCGTCTCCCGTGGGTGAGTGGACACAGCCAGATCCGCACTGCGCCTTGCCTGCCCGTCTCACTTGCGTGAGTGGACACAACCAGATCCGCACTGCGCCCTGCCTGCCCTTCTCCCGTGGGTGAGTGGACACAGCCAGATCCGCACTGCACCCTGCCTGACCGTCTGCCGTGGGTGAGTGGACACAGCCAGATCCGTACTGCGCCCTGCCTGCCCGTCTGCCGTGGGTCAGTGGACATAGCCAGATCCACACAACACCGTCTCAGCCCATCTCCCGTGGGTGAGTGGACACAGCCGGATCCGCACTGCGCGCTGCCTGCCCGTCTGCCGTGGGTCAGTGGACATAGCCATATCCACACAGCACCCTTTCTGCTCGTCTATCGTGGGTGAGTGGACACAGCCAGATCCACACTGCGCCTTGCCTGCCCATCTCCCGTGGGTGAGTGGACACAGCCAGGTCCGCACTGCGCCCTGCCTGCCCGTCTCCCGTGGGTGAGTTGACACAGCCAGATCCGTACTGCGCCCTGCCTACCCGTCTGCCGTGGGTCAGTGGACATAGCCCGATCCACACAGCACCGTCTCTGCCTATCTCCCGTGGGTGAGTGGACACAGCCAGATCCGCCCTGCGCCCTGCCTGCCCGTCTCCCGTGGGTGAGTGGACACAGCCAGATCTGCACTGCGCCTTGCCTGCCCGTCTCCCGTGGGTGAGTGGACACAGCCAGATCTGCACTGCGCCTTGCCTGCCCGTCTCACGTGGGTGAGTTGACACAGCCAGATCCACACTGCGCCTTGCCTGCCCATCTCCCGTGGGTGAGTGGACACAGCCAGGTCCGCACTGCGCCCTGCCTGCCCGTCTCCCGTGGGTGAGTTGACACAGCCAGATCCGTACTGCGCCCTGCCTACCCGTCTGCCGTGGGTCAGTGGACATAGCCCGATCCACACAGCACCGTCTCTGCCTATCTCCCGTGGGTGAGTGGACACAGCCAGATCCGCCCTGCGCCCTGCCTGCCCGTCTCCCGTGGGTGAGTGGACACAGCCAGATCCGCACTGCACCCTGCCTGACCGTCTGCCGTGGGTGAGTGGACACAGCCAGATCCACACTGCGCCCTGCCTGCCCGTCTGACGTGGGTCAGTGGACATAGCCATATTCACACAGCACCCTCTCTGCCCGTCTCCCGTGGGTGAGTGGACACAGCCAGATCCACACTGCGCCTTGCCTGCCCGTCTCCCCTGATGAGTGGACACAGCCAGATCCCCAGTGCGGCCTGCCTGCCCGTCTCCCGTGGGTGAGTGGACACAACCAGATCCGCACTGCGCCCTGCCTGCCCGTCTCCCGTGGGTGAGTGGACACAGCCAGATCCGCACTGCGCCTTGCCTGCCCGTCTCCCGTCGGTGAGTGGACACAGCCAGATCCGCACTACACCCTGCCTGCCCGTCTCCAGTGGGTGAGTGGACACAGCCAGATCCGCACTGCGCCCTGCCTGACCGCCTGCCGTGGGTGAGTGGACACAGCCAGATCTGCACTGCGCCCTGCCTGACCGCCTGCCGTGGGTGAGTGGACACAGCCAGATCCGTACTGCGCCCTGCCTGCCCGTCTGCCTTGGGTCAGTGGACATAGCCAGATCCACACAGCATCGTCTCTGCCCATCTCCCGTGGGTGAGTGGACACAGCCGGATCCGCACAGCGCGCTGCCTGCCCGTCTCCCGTGGGTGAGTGGACACAGCCAGATCCGCACTGCGCCTTGCCTGCCCGTCTCCCGTGGGTGAGTGGACACAGCCAGATCCGCACTGCGCCCTGCCTGACCGTCTGCCGTGGGTGAGTGGACACAGCCAGATCCACACTGCGCCGTGCCAGCCCATCTGCCGTGGGTCATTCGACATAGCCATATCCACACCGCACCCTCTCTGCCCGTCTCCCGTGGGTGAGTGGACACAGCCAGATCCACACTGCGCCTTTCCTGCCCGTCTCCCCTGGGTGAGTGGACACAGCCAGATCCGCACCGCGCCCTGCCTTCCGGTCTCCCGTGGGTGAGTGGACACAGCCAGATCTGCACTGCGCCCTGCCTGCCCGTCTCCCGTGTGTGAGTGGACACAGCCAGATCCGCACTGCGCCCTGCCTGCCCGTCTCCCGTGGGTGAGTGGACACAGCCAGATCCGTACTGCGCCCGGCCTGCCCATCTGCCGTGGGTCAGTGGACATAGCCAGATCCACACAGCACCGTCTCTGCCCATCTCCCGTGGGTGAGTGGACACAGCCGGATCCCCACTGCGCCCTGCTTGCCCGTCTCCCGTGGGTGACTGGACACAGCCAGATCCGCACTGTGCCTTGCCTGCCCGTCTCACGTTGGTGAGTGGATACAGCCAGATCTGCACTGCGCCCTGCCTGCCCGTCTCCCGTGGGTGAGTGGACACAGCCAGATCCGCACTGCACCCTGCCTGACCGTCTGCCGTGGGTGAGTGGACACCGCCAGATCCGCACTGCGCCCTGCCTGCCCGTCTGCCGTGGGTCAGTGGACATAGCCATATCCACACAGCGCCCTCTCTGCCCGTCTCCCGTGGGTGAGTGGACACAGCCAGATCCACACTGCGCCTTGCCTGCCCGTCTCCCCTGGGTGAGTGGACACAGCCAGATCCACACTGCGCCCTGCCTGCCCGTCTCCCGTGGGTGAGTGGACACAGCCAGATCTGCACTGCGCCCTGCCAGCCCGTCTCCCATGGGTGAGTGGACACAGCCAGATCAGCACTGCACCCTGCCTGCCCGTCTCCCGTGGGTGAGTGGACACAGCCAGATCCGCACTGCGCCCTGCCTGACCGTCTGCCGTGTGTGAGTCGACACAGCCAGATCCGCACTGCGCCTTGCCTGCCCGTCTCACGTGGGTGAGTGGACACAGCCAGATCCGCACTGCACCCTGCCTGACCGTCTGCCGTGGGTGAGTGGACACAGCCAGATCCGCAGTGCGCCCTGACTGCCCGTCTGCCATGGGTCAGTGGACATAGCCATATCCACACAGCACCCTCTCTGCACATCTCCCGTGGGTCAGTGGACACAGCCAGATCCACACTGCGCCTTACCTGCCCGTCTCCCCTGGGTGAGTGGACACAGCCAGATCCGCACTGCGCCCTTCCTGCCCGTCTCCCGTGGGTGAGTGGACACAGCCAAATCCGCACTGCGCCTTGCCTGCCCGTCTCACGTGGGTGAGTGGACACAGCCAGATCCGCACTGCGCCCTGCCTGCCCGTCTGCCGTGGGTGAGTGGACACAGCCAGATCTGCACTGCGCCCTGCCTGCCCGTCTCCCGTGGGTGAGTGGACACAGCCAGATCCGCACTGCTCCCTGCCTGCCCGTCTCCCGTTGGTGAGTGGACACTGCCAGATCCGCACTGCGCCCTGCCTGCCCGTCTGCCGTCGGTGTGTGGACACAGCCAGATCCGCACTGCGCCCTGCCTGCCCATCTCCCGTCTGTCAGTGGACATAGCCAGATCCACACTGCGCCTTGCCTGACCGCCTCCCGTGGGTGAGTGGACACAGCCAGATCTGCACTGCGCCTTGCCTGCCCGTCTCCCGTGGATGAGTGGACACAGCCAGATCCACACTGCACCCTGCCTGACCGTCTGCCGTGGGTGAGTGGACACAGCCAGATCCGCACTGCGCCCTGCCTGCCCATCTTCCGTGGGTCAGTGGACTTAGCCAGATCCACACTGCACCCTCTCTGCCCGTCTCCCGTGGGTGAGTGGACACAGCCAGATCAAAACTGCGCCTTGCCTGCCCGCCTCCCATTGGTGAGTGGACACAGCCAGATCCACACTGCGCCCTGCCGGCCAGTCTGCCGTGGGTGAGTGGACACAGCCAGATCCGCACTGCGC